>NC_134832.1:61973880-62318880 GCF_004210375.1 Tachypleus tridentatus | reverse complement strand
GTCATGGTAAAGGTTTTGTATGTTTGTTATTGAACCTTGTACGTTCGAAGCTAGTGTTAATGTTTTCAGCTACATAGGCGGAATAAGTTCTATTGTTTTTCTAATGCTTTGATATAAAAACTACGTTTATATATATAGATATAAAACATACTGTAGAATTAAATAGATTAATCTGAACTTTGGAGTTCTTTGAGAAATCATCAACTGGTGATGATTCTGTGAAGCTTTCCATCGAACATTGTATACGTTCTTTATCATTTGATTAGAATTTCTCTAAATATTCATATTCATTACAGTTGTTTCTAAAACTTTGAAGTTATTCAGAAGTTCTATAGTTTTTTATTAAAAGTTTTAACTTAATTGTTACAACTTCTAGGGAGTTTTTAGCAGTGCTCCACAACCATATTTAGTGTTTTTATTACGTTTTCCTTGATTACGTAAAAAAATCTTACTTTGTCTATTCGCTTTTAATATTTCTTTCAGCTGTTTTCATTATAAAGTTGTGCTTACGCACTGAATAAGTTTGCTAATATTTTCTTCTGTAGACTTATCATAGATTACGCTTCTTTTCAACTGTTTTTATTTCTGTTTTTTTAAGTATCATTGCATGTTGAAGTTACCAATATTGCTTCACTTCTCGTACATGAATAATGTATTACTTGCGCCATGTTAAGTGATAAAGAAGCGTTTTTTTTGTTTTTTTTTCAACGACTTATCTGATTCACGATGGCATATTTTAAGTTAAATAAGTTTTCAAAGATTCGCCAAACTTAGTGTGTGTGTGTGTTTTCTTATAGCAAAGCCACATCGGACTATCTGCTCAATCCACCGAGGAGAATCGAACTCCTGATTTTAGCATTGTAAATCAATCCGTAGACTTACTGCTGTGTTAGCGGAGTATTCTTAGGGTGCAGTGCAGCATTTTATTAAGAATATTTCAGACTACGAATGATACGCATGCACACTTAAGATACGAATTAATTTGGAAGTTTAAGCCTGACTTCTGTGATGGCGTTCCACTATATACCTATTTATATTTCCTTTCGAGGGGTCAAGTCTGACCTGATGGTTAGCGTAACAAATTGTGAATCTGAGCGCCTAGAGATCGTGTCCTGTTGCAACAAAACCATACCCTGCGATTGGATTGTTGTGATAACGCATCCTGTTGAACAAAATTGTTCCCGTTAATATAAAAGTCCTTTCGTAACAAAATCGTTTCCTGCAGTATGAATGCTGTGATAACGCGTTCTGTTGTAACAAAATCAATCGTTCCTTGCAGTCTGATCATTGTGATAACGCGTCCTGTTGAAACAAAATTGTGGTCTGTGTTTTGGACGGCTACCATGCACAACCCTTGTGTAGCTGTACAAGAATACAAACAAATTCTTTCTGAAAGTTACCTGCATGGGTACTTTTTATCCACTAAACAATAAAGACAGTTGAGGCTTGTATTATAAACGTGATCAATATAATATGTTTTGATAGACATTTTTATAAACTATTTATATACCAAAGTACGACCTTATTTGTTACAAATACAATAAAACATGTAGCAAGCAAAATACCGCGGTTTGTCCTGTACTTATTGCTGGAAATCTATATCTATTTTATATAGAACAAATAAAAAACCTATGATTCCATCGAACCTTTTGTCAGTTTTTCACACTGACAGCTATAACAGGCAAAAAATGAAATTACTCAACATAAGGCAATATATGGAAACCTGATTCCCGATGAGCAAGCAATAATTTCACTGATTTATATCGCTAAAATCCGTGGTTCGATCCCCTCGGTAGACAGAAATGCATATGGCTTATTGTGTAGTTTTGCGCTAAGAAAAACAACAAAGAAAATATATAAACTCCTAGCGGTGGTGAAGGCTATTAAAACAGTTTGTAACAAGATGTTTAATCTCACACGTACACGTTAATACGGGTGGGTTTGTGTTTTACGTGTGTTTTCCTTACAGCACATCCACATCGGACTATCTGTTGTATTCACCGAGGGGAATCGAACCGCTGATTTGAGCGTTGTAAGTCCCAGCGTGGGGCTGTTAATACGAACGTTTCCTAGCTCAATGTTTTAAAGCAACGCTATTACTTTAGAGCCTTACTGATATACCAGTTGAATTTTCTATAACGCTTATAAAACTGTTACCAGTTTGAGATTGAAATCGTACAACGAGAACTTCGATTTCTTAAAACCAATATGCATACAAAACATCATATAGTTTATAAAATTTTATTTTATAAGCTCTATCTATGTTGGAAAATAATGTACATATGGATCATAATATAAGAAAACACAACAAACGAACATGCTGTGTCTCTAAATAATCTAACACGTCCACCTTAGTGTTTTTACTTTATAAAATAATCTTGACATCTTATCGTGAAAGTCAAAGGTCACATGATTTCACGTTTTGTACTAACGTAGTCAGGTACAGAAAAATAACTCATTTAGTCACGAATTTTTGTTGTTGTTGCTTTTCAAGCCTAAAAGCCAGATAATGGGATACACAGGCTAACCGGACAAGTGAGATACTTGAGCACAACTATTCTTAATTTTAAACCCATCAAAATAACCAAGCAATACAACCACGCGCTAAATATACGGCTCCTCTTGACCGTACGTATGGACAAATTGACTGTTACAGTTATAACGCTTCCAAAACTAAAAGCGGAAAGCATGTTTAAAGGCATATTACGATCCGAACCTTGGACCTCCGTTCAACAGCTCGGCATATTAACACTGAAGCCACGTTGGTCCCCAAGAACAAAAACAAAGCCTTTAATGATGTTATTAATATGTATAACAAACATATTTATTGTAACATTGGTAATATTTCATGTACCGCTTGCAAGTGTAGATATGACACAATGTTTCTAGTCCGTTTATGAAATGAAACCAGCTGCTATACAAAAAAACACACATGTGTATTTAGTTAAAAGTAAAGAAAATATACCATTACATATCCGTAGTTATTAACATTTCAGTGAAAGAAAAGGAGTTAAAGCTACGCTAGAACTGTCTGAGCTAGCCATCCCTAATTTAGCAGTGTAAGACTGGAGGGAAGGCAGCTAGTCATCACCACCGACAGCCAACCCTTGTTACTCTTTTACCAACGAATAGTGGGAGTGACCGCCACATTATAACATTGCTACGGCTGAAAGGGTGAGCATGTTTGGTGTGACGGAGATTCGAACCAGTGACACTCAGAAGTCGAGTGTTTTAACTACCTGGCCATGCCGAGCCTGTAAATATATAGTTGTGTATGACCTTTCGTAGCCACAGTAATCGAAGTGGATAAAATATGCTCTGATTGACGGTCAATATGCACTCGTTCTATGAAATTATGATAAATTATTTTGTACGTAAGGACTAATCTAAGTAATTGATAGTTGTTGTTTTTATATTAATTGTACAATCAAGTCTAAAAGGACAGTCAGAATCTACACATTTGTCGTCTACTGATGCGTCAGAGTACCTTACGAACTTACAACGCTAAAATTCGAGATTCGATTCTCCAAGTTTGAGAGAGAGAACGCAAGTAGCCCATTATGTATCTTTGCGTTAAAATATATAATCCAGTTTATCAAGAGCTCACTTCAAAACTCACAATTTCTTTTTTAAAATAACGATTATTTCACAGAAAATTCTAAAAATGAGACCGTTTTCAGTCTCATAATTACAGTAAAATACAAATAATTTACTGTACAGGATAAAAATTATTCACAAAACACATGAATCTGAAATTTTATATAAAATAATCGTTGTTTTTAAGAAAAATATTGTGAGTTTTCTACGTTGAACATTACACAAGTGCCAAGAGATTTTAAAATGCCTTACTTATATACGATCATTGGCTATTTAGAAGATATGTGTCTGTGTCATTCTATGAAGCGTCCATTTCGTTGTAAACCCCTTCTTTACAAAGACAGGTTGTTTGAATTTAGCCAATATATCATATTGGGTATTTCACTTACGAGACTAAAGATACGTTTAATCACCTTTTAATTAATTTTGCTTTTCATCTTTCATTTATAATCTCTGGAATAAAAATTATGTGAACAAGATAAGTTATGATATCACACATCATAATGTAGAACATCATGTAGCGGTCTAAAGTGAACAAACCGCTACAATGAGGGTTTAACAATAAAAATACAATTTATTCACAGTAACAACACAGTTAATAAACAAATGTCTGGCCAGAACTTCACATTGATATTAATAAACAATTTTATCATAAATATTAATAAATGGATAATAATGGAATCAGGATAAAGAAACATAAAGAGAAACCTAATTAAAAACATACGTTGAAAACAACATTCAAACAATGTCAATATGAATAACAATACCAAGTGACAAACAGCATTCAAACAATGTCAATATGAATAACAATACCAAGTGACAAACAGCATTCAAACAATGTCAATATGAATAACAATGCCGGTGACAAACAGCATTCAAACAATGTCAAAATGAATAACAATGCCAAGTGACAAACAGCATTCAAACAATGTCAATATGAATAACAATACCGAGTGACAAACAGCATTCAAACAATGTCAATATGAATAACAATGCCGAGTGACAAACAGCATTCAAACAATGTCAATATGAATAACAATACCGAGTGACAAACAGATATAACTGTATCCTTCAATAACTATCTCGTGACTTTTCTCTCAGTAAAACCTCTGAACAGAGTAGTAGGTCACGAGATTACAACCTCATGTGATCATAAATTTGCATATTTTTCTCCAACATTAGTACTTCCGCTAGAGAAACTGGTGTACATTTCATAACACTCATATATTTACTCAATATACAAATAATTTTGTTGGAGGCAACTCAGCGTTTTAATGCAATTAAACATTCATAGATAAACTAGAGATAGAAGGATATAATAAATGAAAGATAGACACAAACATCATGATGAAAAATAGAACTTACCATTTCACAATCATCAGTCACAACATCTTAATATAGTATATCACAAGTTATAATATCATAATATACAACGTCATACGACACAATATTCAGCGTCACAACATTGAAAACCATACCTTTTTCAATGTTTCTGTTGCTGTTTAATTTTTATCCTCCAAATAAAACCCTAAAACTTGTTGAATCAATTCGTTCTTTTATACATAAAACCTTTGCCGTTTGTTTTGAAGTTGTGGTTATGCAAAACAAATACGTAATTAAAACTTTAAACATAGCTTTCCTAGTTTGTTTTGTCGTTTTGGGTATGCAGCACAGATACGTAGTGAAACTTTAAACAAAGCTTTTAATGTTTATTTTTGTTCTAGATACACAGCACAGATACGTAGTGAAAGCTTTAAACAAAGCTTTTAATAGTTGTTTTTGTTCTGGATATACAGCACAGATGCATAGTGGAAACTTTAAACAGAGCTTTTAATGTTTGTTTTTGTTCTGGATATACAGCACAGACACGTAGTTGAAACTTTGAACAGAACTTTAATGTTTGTTTTGTTTTAGATATACAGCACAGATGCGTAGTGAAAGCTTTAAACAGAGCTTTTAATAGTTGTTTTTGTTCTGGATATACAGCACAGATACGTAGTGAACATTTTGTGCAAAACTTCGAGGATTTGAGGCTACATGCTCTTTTCAAACATTAGTATTTTCCTTACCCACTAAAACATAAAAGTTTCTAGCTTCAAGACTTTTTAAATTAAATATTCTAATCTTATTTGCCTTATAGACTTGTTGTGTTTCGACATCATCCTTCTGGAAAAGAGGCTCATTTTCAAGGTAAATGTTAGTTTTTGTGACTGTAACACAGGTTTTACTAATAATAGACACTTATATAAAGGTAGACCAGTACAAGACCAGCTTATTCCAGTGTTATGCACGATACCGTTATCACTCCATTCAGTTTGTTTACTTTCATGAAGTTATCACCCCATTCAGTTTGTTTACTTTCATGAAGTACGTTAACTTGTTTAACTAAAGCTTCGACTTGTCTTTTAAGGGGAAGAGGGTCAAGTGAGGTCCAGTGGTTAGCTTAAATTGTCTAGTTGCGCGTAAATGTTCTGGGGATTCGTAACGTGAGACGGTGAATACGATCCACACTTTAAGATGTTATAACATTTTAAGAGTGAAATGCAGTCCACTTTTTTTTGGTTCAAAGAAATGAAGAAATCCTTGTGGCGGCATGTGCTGGTGACTGGTTGCCATCCATCTGGCCAGTATTAAAAGTCAGTGACGGCCGGCTGTACCTCATTCGAAGAAGTCTGATCTTACCGTTTAGCGTATTAGCGCAAAAAGTGCCTTTCAGTTTAAAAATTGAATTCCTCTTTTAGAAACTAGTTAGTCGTCCCTAATTTTGGAGTGTGAGCCTAGAAGGAAGGCAGCTAGTCATCATCGCCCACCGCCAACTCTTGGGCTACTCTTTTACCAACGAATAGTGGGATTGACCGAACATTATAACGCCCCTACGCCTAAAAGGGCGAGTAGGTTTAGTGTGATGGGGATTCGAACCCGCGACCCTCGAATTACGAGTCGAGTGCCTTAACCACCTGGCCGTTCCCTTCCTGCTGACTTGTTTGTTTTTTGTTTTTTTTTGCGTTTGGGTCTTGTCTGATAGATGGCGTATTCCCACGCTTTTGGGTGCTATTACCACAGGCAATCTTCGTCGTGCTCTTCAGATTACGACCACAAACTGCGATGAATTTATATAAGTTTGAAACGCTCTCATACATATATACATTAGTCACTATGCCATTAAATTTTGATTTTCTCTTAACTGTTTTGCACACGTGTATCTTTACAGTTGTTTCTCAGAGTTATACACTGAAACTTACTCATGCGTTGTCTTATCTTCGTGTTTTTTCATTCTGTTTACTTGACATTTCAACACTAATCAACCTTTCATCTTACGTAATATTAGGCCTAACACCAGTATTTGGTTCACTAATTTTTGCTATCATCCAAAGAGAAATCTTGTTACAGCTATTATTTCAACTTTCATATCGTTATATCCAGCACACACTTGATTAATTTATAAATTATGGAAATTCAACGTAACCTACAAATTGTTCTATTCTCCTTATATCTGCTTTATGTGCGTTGTATTCTTAATATCAAAGCTACCCTTCTACAACGTTGAAAGGTTTATCTTGACTCTAACTACAAATCATTCTGCATCTAATTATACCCGCTTTGTGTGCGTGGTTCTAGATTTTGAATGTCATTACACTGACCACCAAACCAGTATACCAGAACAAATGACAATTTTAAAATGTGTTTTCGAGCATCTTCGTGATCAGATAGGCGACATTTCCAGGCCAGTGGTCCGACATTCACGCGAGAATGCGGTTATCACTGTTGTTTATCTAGTCTCTGGTGTACTGGAGCAATTTGGAAGTGGTCAAAACCTGTTTGTAAAAGTTTAGTTTGACCTTAACCTCAGTCCCGCAGAAGGTTCATTAATAAATGTTTGTACTTTCTATATAACTAAAGATATTTAGTAAAGTCCACTAAATTCACATCCTGTGCACTTAAGTACTTATAAAGCGTGTTCATTACGTACAATGTACGTAGCCAACTGTAGTGTAGAACTAAACGGAATTTCCTTTAGAACTGTTGAAACGGTCATGTTTGTTTCCTATCTTAACTTTATGTTTTCATGTTCACGTTAATTTTATTTCTTCCTCAACTTGTCCAGCTCTACGCTCATTATTACAGTGTTTCACATATCAGCTGACCATGAGAGTTAGATATGCTCGAGCCTCTAGTGACCTACCTGTTCATAACTCTCTCCATTCAAGAACATGCCACTGCTAAGTTCTCTGCACTTCCATCTGTCCATCAACCAATGCAATTTCATACAGAGTTATTTATAATATTTCATAACAAGTAGAACATAAAACTACTGTAACAGAAGTAACACTATAGACTCAGTAACAACGTTTCTTGAAGAAGTACATTTTCACAGTCATACATCTGCAGTATCCTCAAACATAGTTTTTGTTTTTCTTATTTTACCAGATGATTGTTTAGTTAGTGGTTCTGAATACAGGTGTTTATAGCTTCAGTTTGTTTTTCTCGCGTGTTAAAATTGCTAGACCCGCTTTTTTATCATTGGTAGTGTGGTTACGGTTCTTAACATTTAGCGACAAATCCAGTGTACTATACAAGATTATATTATACGTTTGTTCTTGGTTATCAGTTCTATTATATGTACGTTGGTAATTATAAGTTATATTATGCGTTTTTGGTAGTTATTTCACGTATTTTATACACGTTTAACTGGAGTTCTGTGTGTATGGGTTTGATGGTATTCTATCATGATATCACTCGTCGTGATTATTTATATTCAGTTGTGGTTCTTCGGATTAAATTATGAAATATTTTGATCTTACAGATGTAAACGTAACATTGATTATAAATTTACAAGAATGTGGACAAAAGTATAAATAAAAAGTAAACGGATAGAAATAATCATAAACTTTTCACGCCCTCTCTATGAACAATTACCCAAACTGCTACAGAGTTCTTCAACTTAAAAGAATTCTAAACTGAAAATAACCATTAAAAACAATTAACGACCAGGGAGTGTAAATCGTGGATTCCAACAACTGGAATTGTGTTACTAATCTGAACAGTAACTTTGTATTTCATTCCAGGAAGTTTTTTTAAAATTACTTTTCTCTAGGAATAATAAAGTTTCATTTAATAAGAATATAAATTAAGCGGGAAAAGATTATTTTAACCAGGAATTTTACGTCTGTTAATAGTATCTACAAACACGCTTCTTTCATGTGAAAGTACCACCCAAGAGGATTATACTTCAGATATTACTTCACCATTATTCTATACTGGCCAAACGTGGTTGTCGGTTTCCACTTCAGTGGCAGTTTTCTTGCATGCTTTCTTTTTGGTTATGCACCTGATGGTCTTTCTCTGTACACTCGCCTGGGTCCTCACAATGAGTTATTTCCAACGCCACAGTTTTAGACAGCCTAAGGAATGCAGAAACCAGAGAGGATTTTTTTCCCGGTTAAATGGAACACAAAACTTGCCGAATAAACATAAAGAAGAATCTTATTTTGCGGCTTTATATGATGTTAGTTATTTAGAGCCCGACTCTCATGTTCTAGTACGAGTATGATTTGGTTGATGCATGGATAGGTAAAAGTTATTTGCGTTCTTTTTTTTTCAGTCCTGTTGCCTAATGGACAATTAAATACTATTAAATGCGTGTGAAAACATATGCAAAGTATTCTCCCATTAGATTTTCTTAGGTTTGTAAAAAAAAAAATATATATACATTCTAATAATTGTTGTTTTGAATTAAACACAAAGCTACTCAATGGGCTATCTGTGCTTTGCCCCTCCCCCGGTATCGAAACCCAGTTTTTAGCGGTGTAAGTCCGCAGACATACCACTGAGTCACTGGGGGGCTTTCTTCTAATCAATTGTTTATCTTGTGTTATATAAAATATCATTCTTAGACGGGACTGTTCTAGTGTTTTATTGAATCTAAAATAATAATATACAATAATATACTACAGAAAACAGAGCGACTTTGCAGAGCGAGACTAGCCAATAGTTTGGTTCACTGACGTGATTCGTTAGTGATAAAACAAAAACATCTTTATAAATTATGCCAATGTAGAAAAACAAAAACCGAACGTTATGAGAGCAGCTCAGCAGGATATCAAGAGATACAGTGAGGCATCCACTGCGCTTAGCCGGGTAAAGAAGCACCAGCATCGTTCGTTGCTTCGGGCGGTCAGAAGATAGACAGCCGCAAACAAAGACCACACGGGCGCTGGTCGGCCCAAAATATAGCTCCCGTAGGGCCAATCGTAATTATTAATAGTGTCACATGCCGTTAGTGACATTCTTTGTTAAGGGCTCGGTTGGCGAGCTCTATTTTCAAATTGGCCTGAGACTGTAATTATATGGAATCATGACAGATTTCCAGGCCTGGCTCGCACGTCGCCACTAGGACCACCACGTAGTAGGGCGGCCCCACTTTGTCTTCTCTCCACTAGCAACAAACCGCTGTGATGAATTGGCCCGAGAGTTAGAAGGGGCTCCTAGTTTTCCTAGGTAGGGGCGGGCTGTGCCGGTCTATAGTAAGAGTTGGGCCGGTACGGGAGACCCCCAGGCCCCGCCTTGGCCCGCTCTGTATGACCAAAAATCACTACCATCCTTAATTGTAATGGCGCTGTAAGCTTGTTATTATTGCTAAAAAGTCTTAAGGTATAGTTTTATATTTTAAACTTTCAGGATATGACATTTTCATAATGTAAATTGCTGGCATTAGAATTACTGATGGTTTTAGTGTTTCAATCTCAAGAGACCATCTCTAGTTTTAGTGTTTCAATCTCTATTAAAGGTAACAGGAAGAGAAGCAGTTAATCTGACACCAAAGATTAATGAAATTATGCTGTTTAACGCCACAGTAAAAATAGCAATTTCTACAGTTAGAGGCCACAATGGCCACCAGTTCTTTCTGCAAAGTAATATCTTACATTAACAGTAAAGCCAGCTGACAGAGAATTGACTGCAATTGCTATAATAAATTGTTTTCAAAATTTTGTCAGGACTTCTATAATAATACAAATGTAATTATTAATAACTAAATTCAAGATGGCTCATAGCTGTATCTTTGAGGCAATACATGTCACTGTTGTTAATATTTAAAATATTGTAGTTTATAGGGTTGGAAAGGCACTTACTCAATTGTCTTTAGGCCCGGTATAGCCAGGTGGTTAAGTCATTCGACTCGTAGTCCGAGGGTCACGGGCTCGAATCCATGTTGCACCAAATATGCTCGCTCTTTCGGCTGTAGGGGCATTATAATGTGACGGTTAATCCCACTATTTGTTGATAAAAGAGTAGCCCAAGAGTTGGCGATGGGTGGTGATGACTAGCTGTGTTCCTTCTAGTCTTACACTGCTAAATTAGGGACGGTTAGCGCAGATATCCCTCGTGTAGCTTTGCGCGAAATTCAAAACAAACCAAATCAATTGTCCTTAAGACAGGAAATGTATTAATTTATGTACAAACTTTATCTTGAATGTAATGTTTTATGTTTACCATTTTATGAATGTGTCTAAAAAATTAAGAAAAAAAAGCAGCTCGTCCGATATCAATATTTATTGGATCTTACAAAAAAATTGGAAATACAGAATTATTATAGGAACATGTACGTGAAACTGAACATGATTACCCAGGAAGTACGTGATAATTTAGTGACAAATATAACAGCTATATCGCCGGTAACCAATATAGAATATTAATTAAGTAGTGTATCATGCACGTTCTAACAATTATATAATGGTATTTATAACAAGGTAACTCGAACCATTCTGCACCACTTGTATAAGACTATGAGTAAGGCTTGGAATTATTAGGTAGTGTTTTTAAAGAACAATCCCTGTGTTTATAGAACAAATATAATGTGATTAATATGAACAGCTCAATCCCTGGTTTAGTTTCAGTGTTGGCAGCTGTTGTAGTGTTTTAAAAGTCAATGTAGAACAAATATAATGTGATTAATATTAACAGCTCAATCCCTGGTTTAGTTTCAGTGTTGGCAGCTGTTGCAGTGTTTTAAAAGTCAATGTAGAACAAATATAATGTGATTAATATGAACAGCTCAATCCCTGGTTTAGTTTCAGTGTTGGCAGCTGTTGTAGTGTTTTAAAGGACAGTATAGAACAAATATAATGTGATTATTATTAACAGCTCAATCCCTGGTTTAGTTTCAGTGTTGGCAGCTGTTGTAGTGTTTTAAAAGTCAATGTAGAACAAATATAATGTGATTAATATTAACAGCTCAATCCCTGGTTTAGTTTCAGTGTTGGCAGCTGTTGTAGTGTTTTAAAAGTCAATGTAGAACAAATATAATGTGATTAATATGAACAGCTCAATCCCTGGTTTAGTTTCAGTGTTGGCAGCTGTTGTAGTGTTTTAAAAGTCAATGTAGAACAAATATAATGTGATTAATATGAACAGCTCAATCCCTGGTTTAGTTTCAGTGTTGGCAGCTGTTGTAGTGTTTTAAAAGTCAATGTAGAACAAATATAATGTGATTAATATTAACAGCTCAATCCCTGGTTTAGTTTCAGTGTTGGCAGCTGTTGTAGTGTTTTAAAAGTCAATGTAGAACAAATATAATGTGATTAATATTAACAGCTCAATCACTGGTTTAGTTTCAGTGTTGGCAGCTGTTGTAGTGTTTTAAAAGTCAATGTAGAACAAATATAATGTGATTAATATGAACAGCTCAATCCCTGGTTTAGTTTCAGTGTTGGCAGCTGTTGTAGTGTTTTAAAAGTCAATGTAGAACAAATATAATGTGATTAATATGAACAGCTCAATCCCTGGTTTAGTTTCAGTGTTGGCAGCTGTTGTAGTGTTTTAAAAGTCAATGTAGAACAAATATAATGTGATTAATATGAACAGCTCAATCCCTGGTTTAGTTTCAGTGTTGGCAGCTGTTGTAGTGTTTTAAAAGTCAATGTAGAACAAATATAATGTGATTAATATTAACAGCTCAATCCCTGGTTTAGTTTCAGTGTTGGCAGCTGTTGTAGTGTTTTAAAAGTCAATGTAGAACAAATATAATGTGATTAATATGAACAGCTCAATCCCTGGTTTAGTTTCAGTGTTGGCAGCTGTTGTAGTGTTTTAAAAGTCAATGTAGAACAAATATAATGTGATTAATATTAACAGCTCAATCCCTGGTTTAGTTTCAGTGTTGGCAGCTGTTGTAGTGTTTTAAAAGTCAATGTAGAACAAATATAATGTGATTAATATTAACAGCTCAATCCCTGGTTTAGTTTCAGTGTTGGCAGCTGTTGTAGTGTTTTAAAGGACAGTGTAGAACAAATATAATGTGATTAATATTAACAGCTCAATCCCTGGTTTAGTTTCAGTGTTGGCAGCTGTTGTAGTGTTTTAAAAGTCAATGTAGAACAAATATAATGTGATTAATATTAACAGCTCAATCCCTGATTTAGTTTCAGTGTTGGCAGCTGTTGTAGTGTTTTAAAAGTCAATGTAGAACAAATATAATGTGATTAATATTAACAGCTCAATCCCTGGTTTAGTTTCAGTGTTGGCAGCTGTTGTAGTGTTTTAAAAGTCAATGTAGAACAAATATAATGTGATTAATATTAACAGCTCAATCCCTGGTTTAGTTTCAGTGTTGGCAGCTGTTGTAGTGTTTTAAAAGTCAATGTAGAACAAATATAATGTGATTAATATTAACAGCTCAATCCCTGGTTTAGTTTCAGTGTTGGCAGCTGTTGTAGTGTTTTAAAGGACAGTGTAGAACAAATATAATGTGATTAATATTAACAGCTCAATTCCTGGTTTAGTTTCAGTGTTGGCAGCTGTTGTAGTGTTTTAAAAGTCAATGTAGAACAAATATAATGTGATTAATATTAACAGCTCAATCCCTGGTTTAGTTTCAGTGTTGGCAGCTGTTGTAGTGTTTTAAAAGTCAATGTAGAACAAATATAATGTGATTAATATTAACAGCTCAATCCCTGGTTTAGTTTCAGTGTTCGCAGCTGTTGTAGTGTTTTAAAGGACAGTGTAGAACAAATATAATGTGATTAATATTAGCATCTCAATCCCTGGTTTAGTTTCAGTGTTGGCAGCTGTTGTAGTGTTTTAAAGGACAGTGTAGAACAAATATAATGTGATTAATATTAACAGCTCAATCCCTGGTTTAGTTTCAGTGTTGGCAGCTGTTGTAGTGTTTTAAAGGACAGTGTAGAACAAATATAATGTGATTAATATTAACAGCTCAATCCCTGGTTTAGTTTCAGTGTTGGCAGCTGTTGTAGTGTTTTAAAAGTCAATGTAGAACAAATATAATGTGATTAATATGAACAGCTCAATCCCTGGTTTAGTTTCAGTGTTGGCAGCTGTTGTAGTGTTTTAAAAGTCAATGTAGAACAAATATAATGTGATTAATATTAACAGCTCAATCCCTGGTTTAGTTTCAGTGTTGGCAGCTGTTGTAGTGTTTTAAAGGACAGTGTAGAACAAATATAATGTGATTAATATTAACAGCTCAATCCCTGGTTTAGTTTTAGTGTTGGCAGCTGTTGTAGTGTTTTAAAAGTCAATGTAGAACAAATATAATGTGATTAATATGAACAGCTCAATCCCTGGTTTAGTTTCAGTGTTGGCAGCTGTTGTAGTGTTTTAAAGGACAGAGTAGAACAAATATAATGTGATTAATATTAACAGCTCAATCCCTGGTTTAGTTTCAGTGCTGGCAGCTGTTGTAGTGTTTTAAAGGACAGTGTAGAACAAATATAATGTGATTAATATGAACAGCTCAATCCCTGGTTTAGTTTCAGTGTTGGCAGCTGTTGTAGTGTTTTAAAGGACAGAGTAGAACAAATATAATGTGATTAATATTAACAGCTCAATCCCTGGTTTAGTTTCAGTGCTGGCAGCTGTTGTAGTGTTTTAAAGGACAGTGTAGAACAAATATAATGTGATTAATATTAACAGCTCAATCCCTGGTTTAGGGTCAGTGTTGGCAGCTGTTGTAGTGTTTTAAAGCACAGTGTAGAACAAATATAATGTGATTAATGTGAACAGCAAAATCTCTGATTTAGTTTAAGTGTTGGCAGCTGTTGTAATGTTTTAACAAACTCTATACCTTCATCATCTACTTCGTGACTTTGTTCTCTCAAAAGTTTTAGAACTGCTTGGAAAATAGTTCTATGAAACTATTTAATTATTCGTTATCTTAATTTATATTAAGCAGGACTTTCTATAGATATACCACAGACATGTGTTTCTGACATATTCCCTGCATTATAAGAGCTTAACACTAATACATTGATGGTTAACTATTCAGGTATTACACGTACACGACAAAGCTGTTCAATATTCCAATTTTGATAGGAATCGCTGACATAATAAAAAGCTAGTTTTCAATATACTCATCTTCGCTGTGTATAATGTTAATTCCATTAAGTCTGGTTCTTTATATGCACTATATCTTATTTGATTTGTTTGCTAAGCACAAAACTACACAACAGGCTGTCTGCGCTGTGTCCATCACGGGAATCGAACTCCGAATTTTATTACTTAAGCCTCGATCTTACCATTTATCCTGGCCCAGCATAGCGCGTAAGGCGTGCGACTCTGTAATCCGAGGGTCGCGGGTTCGCGCCCCCGTCGCGCTAAACATGCTCGCCCTCCCAGCCGTGGGGTGTATAATGTGACGGTCAATCCCACTATTCGTTGGTAAAAGAGTAGCCCAAGAGTTGGCGGTGGGTGGTGATGACTAGCTGCCTTCCCTCTAGTCTTACACTGCTAAATTAGGGACGGCTAGCACAGATAGCCCTCGAGTAGCTTTGTGCGAAATTCCAAAACAAACAAACAAACCATTAATCCACCAGGGGATTGAATAACATTGGTCTTTATTTATATTGAAAAGCTCTGTTCCTTGGTTAACGTTATAAAACAGAATTATATTTTCGATATATTAATATTAAATATATTCTCTATACTTAATAATGTTGCACTTTATTAGATCTACAAGAAAAACTTCATTTGTTAAGAAAAGTGTAAACGTTTCGCTATATATAGGCTTTATTTTCATACCGGTATGCCAACAAAACATTTTAAATTCAGCTGGAAAACATCTACAATCCTTACATGAAATATATTCACGTATGCTTATGGGCTAATTAGTTACTCCTTTGCAAGTTTATTGATTATTATTCCAGGATACATCTTCGAAAACAAATTACCTTCACATGGTTTTATGAGACTGAACATACCTTTTTGAAACTGCAGTGTGATTATTAAGTATTGTAGTTGAAAAAAAAATTATGTTGGTTGATAACATAGTAGTTTAATAAAACTCCGATATCTTTATACAACAAGAATAACACTTGGTTGATAACATTGTAGTTTAATAAAACTCCGATATCTTTATACAACAAGAATAACACTTGTCTTTAGCATCTTAGAGTATTACATAAGAATTAATAATGATTATAGTTTACATTAGTGCATCTTACAGTAATTTAATTCGGTACGTGGTATACAATACTGTTTGTATTAATAACAGTAATAAGAATTATTGTCTAATTTTTAGTATTCTCCTGTTTATAGCAATAACTTTTCATGCAGTACTTTTAAAGCATTGTTTTTCATGTCTATAAAGTGGTATTAAGCTATTGGTGCTTTAGTAGTAAAATATGTTTTACTACTACATGTAAATAGTAGTAAAATGTAATAGTAAATGTTTTACTATTCTGCTATACATTGTTTATATTTATGAAAACAATAGGTTTCTAGTTTGAATTATTCTAAAGTTGTTTTTATTGCTTGTAACAATAATTTGTAGTATCTGGTATTCAGTATTCTTCTATTATTTATATTAATGACGACAATGGGTTTCTAGTATGCAGTATTCTAATGTGTGTGTTGTTCGAACGACAACAGCAAACTGGTTTTTGTTGCACATTCTTTAAAGCGGTCTTGATCAATAACAAGTGAACTCACACACATCAAAACGCACAGCTATAGGGTGTGTTTTTTTTATAGCAAAGCCATATCGGGCTATCTGCTGAGTCCACTGAGGGGAATCGAACCCCTGATTTTAGCGTTGTAACTCTGTATACTTATCGCTGTACTAGTGGGGGGGGGTACAGCGATAGGACTCGATTTATTGTATTTTACTGTACTGACTTCTTGTATCAAAGCAAATGGCTCTGGTATCTGGTGCATAATGTCCTAGAGCCTTGAAGAATATAATGTAAACTTGCTACTTTATGTGCGGTACGTCGCTTAGAATATAATGTAAACTTGATACTTTATGTGCGGTTCGTCGCTCATCATTCTGTTTATGATGTAGAATATAATGTAAACTTGATACTTTATGTGCGGTACGTCGCGCATCATTCTGTTTATGATGAAGAATATAATGTAAACTTGCTACTTTATGTGCGGTACGTCGCTCATCATTCTGTTTATGATGTAGAATATAATGTAAACTTGATACTTTATGTGCGGTGCGTCGCTCATCATTCTGTTTATAATGTAGAATATAATGTAAACTTGATACTTTATGTGCGGTACGTCGCTCATCATTCTGTTTATGATGTAGAATATAATGTAAACTTGCTACTTTATGTGCGGTACGTCGCTCATCATTCTGTTTATGATGTAGAATATAATGTAAACTTGCTACTTTATGTGCGGTACGTCGCTCATCATTCTGTTTATGATGTAGAATATAATGTAAACTTGATACTTTATGTGCGGTACGTCGCTCATCATTCTGTTTATGATGTAGAATATAATGTAAACTTGATACTTTATGTGCGGTACGTCGCTCATCATTCTGTTTATGATGTAGAATATAATGTAAACTTGCTACTTTATGTGCGGTACGTCGCTCATCATTCTGTTTATGATGTAGAATATAATGTAAACTTGATACTTTATGTGCGGTACGTCGCTCATCATTCTGTTTATGATGTAGAATATAATGTAAACTTGCTACTTTATGTGCGGTACGTCGCTCATCATTCTGTTTATGATGTAGAATATAATGTAAACTTGATACTTTATGTGCGGTACGTCGCTCATCATTCTGTTTATGATGTAGAATATAATGTAAACTTGATACTTTATGTGCGGTACGTCGCTCATCATTCTGTTTATGATGTAGAATATAATGTAAACTTGATACTTTATGTGCGGTACGTCGCTCATCATTCTGTTTATGATGTAGAATATAATGTAAACTTGATACTTTATGTGCGGTACGTCGCTCATCATTCTGTTTATGATGTAGAATATAATGTAAACTTGATACTTTATGTGCGGTACGTCGCTCATCATTCTGTTTATGATGTAGAATATAATGTAAACTTGATACTTTATGTGCGGTACGTCGCTCGTCATTCTGTTTATGATGTAGAATATAATGTAAACTTGATACTTTATGTGCGGTGCGTCGCTCATCATTCTGTTTATGATGTAGAATATAATGTAAACTTGATACTTTATGTGCGGTACGTCGCTCATCATTCTGTTTATGATGTAGAATATAATGTAAACTTGATACTTTATGTGCGGTACGTCGCTCATCATTCTGTTTATGATGTAGAATATAATGTAAACTTGATACTTTATGTGCGGTACGTCGCTCATCATTCTGTTTATGATGTAGAATATAATGTAAACTTGATACTTTATGTGCGGTACGTCGCTCATCATTCTGTTTATGATGTAGAATATAATGTATCAACTTGATGTACTTTATGTAAACTTGATACTTTATGTGCGGTACGTCGCTCATCATTCTGTTTATGATGTATTGTTCTTTTGTCTTTATTTTGTATAATTTTCATAAAATCTCTTATAATTTAAAATTTCAAAGACTCCTCAGTCAGTGTTTTGAATTTGGTGTATACTTGTTTCAATACCTGATATAACTTCTGTTAGAGCTGTCTTTCATAACAACTTTCACAGCCAAAAGCATTCCCTCTGCTGTTAGAAGATAATCAACAATCAATTCCTGTTCACAACTGTAGGTACACGCTAGTCAGCTTTATTGATTTCAGAGAGCAGAGCATTAATTACTGAAATAGCAATAAAGCTGATGAATCTGACATGATCACAAGCTCCGAGGTATGCATGGTATGACGGCTACTGATGTAATTAAATCCGTCGTCGTCTCGCAGGCCTCCTTGTACCGGTACCAGATTACCACCAAATTCTGATGATTTCTCACCCCGATGACGTTTGTTGACACGGGACTACAAGGGCCAATGCACGCGACACGAAACACGCGCTGCACTGACTTGTAAAAAGACTCCGCTTACAATGTGTATTGGGTCTTTGTCGACTCGGACTAATAACCGAATACTTGTGTCTCCGGCTCTTTCATCCTAAACCTATCGTTAGGGTGGTGGTGGAGAGTTATCCTTCCAATAAGCTCATTTATTAAAGCTAACCATGTTGGCCAAGCGAGAACAGCTTTATTAGATCTCTTGTCTTATGGTGATCATTTTATTAATATCCCCTTTAAAAAAAAGAGCCACGGATGGGATGTCGTACAGAAGAATGGACAGAAACTAAAAATGACAATGATTCGAGTTATAAAACTGGCTAAAAGGCTACTGGGATTATAACGGAGAATTAAATGGGATGGTCGTAATCTTAATAAAGGTCTAGAGCAATCTGTACGTCTCATAATAATCCCATTATCTGCGATAATACCGATTTAAACAAATAAAAAAAATGTTTTACTTGAAACAATATAATTCATGGATCAAGTATCATATTAGTTCAGCTTGTAGTTGAAATGTGTTTACGTAATTCCACGTAATTTTTTCCGCAGTGTTGAAACTAACAGGACCAAAAGTGACAATTGGACTCCAGATGGACTGGGATATCCTATCTATATGACATAACCCTATCCCCCTATCAAGGAGTATCAAGAGAAATTAAAACGCCTAAGGATGGAAATACAGACATGATGGAGTTTAAAAGTAAGAGGTAGATCTGAAATTGGTTTTCAAGGTTGCTGAACTCGACTCTAGCATTATAATTTGTGTTCCTGTAACCCATTGAGGTTTCGGGCGTGCCATGTGTAAAACTGTGTCAATACCTTCTCTTCTCCTCGCAAGCTAGTAAAATCGAACTAGTCTGTGAGCGGTGAGCCACACTGTGGGGTGTTGGAGGCCGCTCTCTTGGAAACGTTTTGTAGCTTTGATTAAAAGTCTTTAAAAACCCAGTGCGACATACATCATCCAAATCATTTACTATTAAATAAGAAAGGCTTTATAGAAACTAGCAAAACAGTTTGCAATCCCTGCAAAAAATATAAATAGTAATACGACTAAATCCAAATAGTTAAAAACCTTTTGTTGTACTAGTTGTATAACCAATATATCCTACATAATAAAAAATACAAAAATACACGATTTTATTCAGTTTTGATTCTCTGAAGGTTGTTAGATAATTTTCCGCTCCCCAGTGGCTCAGCGGTATGTCTGCAGACTTACAACGCTAAAACCGGGTTTCGATACCCGTGGTGGGCAGAGCACAGATAGCCCATTGTGTAGCTTTGTGCCTAATTCAAAAGAACAACAACAGATAATTTTAGTAATTAATAATAATTGATTTCATAGTTTAGTTACCTGTCACATACAGTTATGGATAAGAGAAACTAACGATTAATGTTTCTTCTCAGTTACAAAGCATTTCAATCAAACAAGTCCTGGAAAATAATCAAGCAACTGCTTATACGCTCATAACCTCACACGTGCACTCAATGCCTGCAAGCGTGTAACTTCAGTGGTTAAAAAACGCGTGTTTTTTTTTCCGTAATTGAAAATATCCCATTCAATGGGCCTATATTACTCAAAAATACACATACTCTCCAAAAATATGTTATATTATCTCATTTATCTAATACCTAATACATATATATTACCAGCTTATCCGTTTTGAAACGTGAGAGTCCGGATGGAATTTGTAAAATCTTGTCAAGCCGGCATGACCCAACCTTTAGGGACCTGAACCCTGAGTAAGAATGTGGTTGTCATTCTGACATAAGAAGACCACACTGACTATTGCTGCTTATCACACGCCTTTAGTGGCCGATACGTCAAAACTGAACTATTGTAAGTCTATGACACCCCGTACATACCAAGTACGGGCTAAATAGAACAAGGACCTTAACTTGTTGAAGCAAGCCGTCAGATTGTTTAAACTTTAGATGTATAAATCCTATAGACTTAGCTAGTTTGATTAGTATCTTCGCGTGTTTTAAAAGTTTTTGGAGATTTGGAGTGTTCTCGTTTGTTGCCAGACATGTGCTCAGTATTCGTGTTCCTCCATATTTTTTCTCTGATTTCTCCTTTAACATGTTTATGGCCCAGCATGGTCAGGTGGGTTAAGGCGTTAGACTCTAAATATGAGGGTTGCGGGTTCCAATCCCCGCCGCACCAAGCATGCTTGCCCTTTGAGCCGTGGGGGCGTTATAATGTGACGGTCGATCCCACTATTCGTCGGTAAAAGAGTTGCCCAACAGTTGGCTGTGGGTGGTGAGACTAGCTGCCTTTTTTCTATTCTTACACTGCTATATTAGGGATGGCTAGCGCAGATAGCTCTCGTGTAGCTTTGCGCGAAATTCAAAACACAAACAAATATAAAGGAGATTTACTAATTAAAATTTACGAAACTAATTTGCTAAACAAATGTATCTGTTGACAAAACTAACTGTAAAAAGTATTAATCTGTACATCGTATATATATTTATGAAATTAGTAAAAAGTAATAAACAATATTTAGTTAATATTTGAAAGGCATATCATGTGTAAGTGAGCACAAAAATCTTAATTGTAAAATATTTTATGGAAATACAAATATCCTGAAAAACTGAACAAGATATACGTAAAAAAATTAGTATTTGTTGTCAATGAGAACACGTAAATCCAGCATAAATATTGAGGAAAATAATTCCTTTATCTTTACTGAACGCCCTCTATCACACGTAACTTCTGTTTGAACAATTCACAGACCAACGTACATTCTATTTTTCTTTTCTTTTACCAACTGAAGAAGTAAAACGTCTTGATTCCTTTTTCAGCTTTCTGAGAAAAACTGATTTTTTTTCAAGTGCCGTGCAGCGTTAGAGAGAAAGAAAACTATCAAACAAACAAACAAAATTCCCGCTTCGGAGAATCGTCTGGGTGGAACGTTGTTGCCATACACTGAGTTGTTGCATTTTTGTTCCCAGGCACGTTATACTAAGCATGATACTAATACGATCCTAATCTCCATGTGCATTGAATAATAATATAAATATTTATGACAATAGTAGGAAGAGGTCGGTTAATGCACTTCGCACGACCAACTGACGCGATACCTTTGAAACAGAACAAGATACGAAAAGTTATGATACAACTATAGATAGACCAGTTGGATAGGTTCTTCGCTTCTAAAGAAAACAGGAATTTCTAATCAATAACTAACTATCTGTAAGTTTGTCAACAGAAAGACAAAACAGATTATCAGTTCGAGACTATGTTTGCTGCGAAAGTGTGGGTACAATGGTATATCTAAAGTTATGTTAGGCCTAAGTTCTAATCTAGTAATCATCACTGCATAATATACGTTTCATTCTATAACAGCTTCGAAGATAAGCAGTTAAGAATAGGTCTGTAAGAATAAACAAGATGCTACTCTTGTTGATCTGGTGTTAATTCAACTCCATTCTATACGATCTATTGGAACTTATGCGCTATTAATATGTTAGAACAGAGAACAATAAAAAGTTAATTTTCCGTAATAATAATAATTGATTCAAGTGTGGGAACGGTAACTCTGGGCTCTAATGTCACCTTTTGAATGATAAGAAAAAAAAATCGAACATAGTCAAACAAAACGTGTAACTGATATTGCATTTAAAACCTAAAAGATATCTTATTGGCAACTGGGCTAAACAGCAAGTTAGAGACCCATAGGACAAGGTATAGCCTCCCCTAATATGTAACTATTCATCAGAAGAAAAGCACCCAGCTAGCAGTACACCCTGACACAAGTACTTTTCTCAACCTTTGAAACCAAGGGCCGAGATTAACTGTTACACCTATAACACACACACAGCTGAAAATATAAAAGGCATTCAAAAGCAATTTGTCAAGCTACTCACTAAGTCATGGCAAAGACAAATCTAGATCTACATCAAGTTCATTTGTTGTTGTCGTTTTTTCAACATAAAATATAACAAGTGGACATCAATTTGCCGCTTAAAATATTTAACTTTTTTTTTAGAGGGATTTCATGAGATTTCGTATTTTATTTCAAGGATGATTTATTTTGTATTTCACTACCTGATATGCATATCGGAGGTCTAAATTATCAAAAAGGATTTTGAATAAGTATGCATTAATGTCATAAAGTCCTGGCTCAGAAAGCACATCTGTAGAAACTAAAAGTTTTGATGCTGGTTTTTGTGTTTGAAGTTAAGCACAATGCTACACAATTTGCTATCTGTGCTCTGCCAATCACGAGTATCGAAATCGGGTTTCTATCGTTTTAAGTCTGCGGACATCCTGCTGTGCCACGAATCCAGTTCAAAAAATACGTTTGTAAAATCAAAAAAGCTTCAGTAGAGAAAAACAGAAAAACAAACAAATAAAAGTAATAACACAGTTATACTGTTAATTTGTGAAATGGTCGTATTTCTCTCTAAAAATTAAGGAAAACAAATAACTTACGTAACATTAAAATATTAATAATTTAGATTACGATGTACTTTTAAAATACACCAAACATATTTGCCTATTTTAAGGTAAAACCTTTAATTCCAAAATGAACAATGCCTTCCTTACCACTTCCCAGATAACCTTGTAATATCCCATATTATTACAAGGAAATAGAATCTTTCCAATATAAATTATCCTTTACAGGAAACAATCAAGTCAAGTGTTATTGTTCTTTTGCAATTTGTTACTAATTTCAACCATAATTGGTAAAAAAGTAATTGAATTGCTTTAAAATTATGAATGATTTGAATAACAAACACGCCTGAAATGCCTTGTATTTGCATTGCAATGTTATTCTGCTTGTTTGTTTGTTTTGAATTTTGCGCAAAACTACACGAGGGCTATCTGCGTTAGCCGTTCCTAATTTAGCAGTGTAGGACTAGAGGGAAGGCAGCAAATCATTACCAAACACTGCCAACCCTTGGGCTACACTTTTACCAACGAATAGTGGAATTGACTGTTACATTATAACTCCCCTACAGCCGAAAGAGCGATCATATTTGGTGTATCATGGATTCGAGACGGCGACCCTTGAACTGTGAGTCGAGTGTCTTAACCACCTGGCCATACCGGGCCTAAAGACAATTGAGTAAGTGCCTTTCCAACCCTATAAACCACAATATTTCAAACATTAACAACAGTGACATGTATTGCCTCAAAGATATAGCTATGAGCCATCTTTAATTTACTTATTTATAATTACAAACTCAAAATTAATATATTTCTCTCGGTCAATATCAACGTGCGTCTGGATAGTGAAAATTAAATAATTAATAATCAATTGCTTTTTGCCTGGAATGAAATAATTAATGAGAATGGACGAAAGAAATCTGTTGATGTCCCGTTCAGGTTTGCGTATTTCGTTTTGTGTGGAATATATTTATGCTTTAACAGAGTTTGTTGAAAATTTCACAATATTTTTTTTTCCAGTTGCTGTCTCTCTGAAAAACGTAGCTTGAGGTACCTGCTGAATCAGGTTTTTACTCAAAAAGCTTTCTGTCAATTGATGTCGTCATAAATTATGTTTTGCGTATAACACAGAAACTTATACCAGAAAACCAACGCTTTGTTTGACTGTTCACTTAAACGACCCCATAGGGTGACCAGGTCGTTGGCCCCTATGGTTCACCAATTCTGATTCCAAGTTATAAATTAGACGAAAAGCAACTAGTCGGCAATACCTGTCAAAAGTGGTTAACTTAACCAAATAATGTAACTAAGAGTTTCAGGCGTCTTTCACAGAAGAACATCTCGAACCGAAGACCTTTAGATATCCAGTCTAGGCAATGGTTGAGCTTCAACGTTTTTCAACACTCCAATATTCATTCTGGTATAAAATCTGTAACAGTCAGATTTACAGTTATACTTAAATGAAATCAGAAATTCCTGGTCTTCCAAGATTTCAGACATGTTCACGCGAAGTTATATCACGATCCTCTATAGCTGTCACGAATCTTAAACCGTCAGACTGTAGGGAAGATATTCGATCAGCCTCCCCTCCTTCCTCCCACCAATTCTTTGGTTTTTCTAATCGAATAGTAGAATTTGACCGTTACTCTTATAACACACTCTCTGTCTCAAAGTGCAGGGCGCGTTTTAGTAGCAACAAGAAACAAACCCACACTCTCTATCTCAAAGTGCAGGGCACGTTTTAGTAGCAACAAGAAACAAACCCACACTCTCTATCTCAAAGTGCAGGGCACGTTTTAGTAGCAACAAGAAACAAACCCACACTCTCTATCTCAAAGTGCAGGGCACGTTTTAGTAGCAACAAGAAACAAACCCACACTCTCTGTCTCAAAGTGCAGAAACAAACCCACACTCTCTGTCTCAAAGGCGCGTTTTAGTAGCAACAAGAAACAAATCCACACTCTCTATCTCAAAGTGCAGGGCACGTTTTAGTAGCAACAAGAAACAAACACACTCTCTATCTCAAAGTGCAGGGCACGTTTTAGTAGCAACAAGAAACAAACCCACACTCTCTGTCTCAAAGTGCAGGGCGCGTTTTAGTGGCAACAAGAAACAAATCCAGACTCTCTATCTCAAAGTGCAGGGCACGTTTTAGTAGCAACAAGAAACAAATCCACACTCTCTATCTCAAAGTGCAGGGCGCGTTTTAGTGGCAACAAGAAACAAATCCAGACTCTCTATCTCAAAGTGCAGGGCACGTTTTAGTAGCAACAAGAAACAAATCCACACTCTCTATCTCAAAGTGCAGGGCACGTTTTAGTAGCAACAAGAAACAAATCCACACTCTCTATCTCAAAGTGCAGGGCACGTTTTAGTAGCAACAAGAAACAAACCCACACTCTCTGTCTCAAAGTGCAGGGCGCGTTTTAGTAGCAACAAGAAACAAACCCACACTCTCTATCTCAAAGTGCAGGGCGCGTTTTAGTAGCAACAAGAAACAAATCCACACTCTCTATCTCAAAGTGCAGGGCGCGTTTTAGTAGCAACAAGAAACAAACTCACACTCTCTATCTCAAAGTGCAGGGCGCGTTTTAGTAGCAACAAGAAACAAACCCACACTCTCTATCTCAAAGTGCAGGGCGCGTTTTAGTAGCAACAAGAAACAAATCCACACTCTCTATCTCAAAGTGCAGAGCGCGTTTTAGTAGCAACAAGAAACAAATCCACACTCTCTATCTCAAAGTGCAGGGCGCGTTTTAGTAGCAACAAGAAACAAACCCACACTCTCTATCACAAAGTGCAGGGCACGTTTTAGTAGCAACAAGAAACAAACACACACTCTCTGTCTCAAAGTGCAGGGCGCGTTTTAGTAGCAACAAGAAACAAACCCACACTCTCTATCTCAAATTGCAGGGCGCGTTTTAGTAGCAACAAGAAACAAACCCACACTCTCTATCTCAAAGTGCAGGGCACGTTTTAGTAGCAACGAGAAACAAACCATACATTTGAATTTACAGTCTGAGTACGCTGATCGTTAGGCAACACATTATCTCTATCTTAAGGTTATCGGAAACATAAGCTAAACATAATTCTAACAGAACTCAAGAGTTACAAGAACATAACTCACGGGAGATTGTGAGACTGTTGTGAAACAGTTTCAAAACACGAAGTTAAGACAGGATAGAAAAATTAAAACATTTTAAAATAAATAATATAATATATAATAATATAATATATTCGATCTTCCTCATATTATTTTAAAACATTTTAAAATAAATAATATAATATATTCGATCTTCCTCATATACAAATAGTAACGCTGTAATTTCCACTACTAACAATAAGATTATCTTATATTAGGGTAAGGTGCTTGAAAATGTTAACTGATTCCAATTTTTAACACAAAGAACATAAACATTCACTATTATTACATAATTAGACTTCTTATATGTTTTGGTTAATTCAGTCTACTAAAAAAATAATTAGTTTTTTTTTCCGTTTAGAGTATATTTTAAAAATGAATCGCGTCAACTTTATTTCAATTTGTATTTTCGAAACAGAATTTTTTTTTTTAGTAATAACCAACTGAAATATCCTAATAACCTTATGTTATAAAAACGTGTCACACGTACTAGCATTTATTAGAATATTACAGTTAGTTAATTAGGGTACAATGTTAGGTGTGTGTTTTTCTTATAGCAAAGCCACATTGAGCTACGTGCTGAGCCCAACGAGGGGAATCGAATATAATGTTAGGATATAATTAATTTATAGTCTTTTCGGTACATACATTTTCAGTTATTTTGGTTGCTATGTTTATATATAGATTGGTAGTTGTTCAATATTTAACGATATTCTAGCATTAACGTTAAAATTGGAAGCGTTTGACTCGAGTTGGCTGTACCACCAGCTAAAGTTTACTTTTGAAACTGATAAAATGTGTCATGACATTAAACCGATTTCTGTAAGGCCTATTCGTGTAATCTTAACTGGCTTTCCAAGGTTTAATATTACCGTAAGTAGGCCAGTCTACCTACTTGATCATTTCCATGCAATGTGCGACAATTTCTTTTCTCCAAACAAGCATCAATAATGGATTATAGAGATGAATGACTATACTGTCCACAAGGTGACACTAGTATCGCTCAGTTAGGGAAATAAAGGGAAACTATGAAATCAAGTAACAGCCATTAAGTATGACAGTCTGTCCAGTTGATCAAATAGTTCCTATTTATATTAATTTGTCAACATGTGGACACAGTAGATAACCCGATAAGGCTTTGTTATAATATGACACATACAACATGAATGATCAAGTTAAACAGATGGCTAGCATCCTGTTGTTTTTTTATTTTTTTTATTTACGTTTTTATTAATTAAAAGTGTGGCGATGCGATACGACTATCGTATCGTGAAGTCGTGATACGATTGTATCGATACATCGTCCGATTCGATTGATATATCTTCACGAAATCTAGCAAGCTTTTAGTGAACATTAAAAGTATTTTCTTGGAAAAAAAAAGCTAATAAAGTGTTTTTGCTAAAAATTAATGATTCAGTAAAGGAAGCTGACTATTGAGTACTACCTGTCCGGCATGGTCAGGTGGTTAAGGCACTCGACTCGGAATATGAGGGTCGCAGGTTCGAATTCTCCCGTCAAACATGCTCGTCCTTTCAGGAGTGGGGGCGTTATAATGTGACGTTCAATCCCACAATTCGTTCGTAAAAGAGTAGCCTAAGAGTTGGCGGTGGGTGGTGATGACTAGCTGCCTTCCTTCTAGTCTTACACTGCAAAATTAGGGACGGCTAGCGCGGATAGTCCTTGTGTAGCTTTGCGCAAAATTGAAATTAAACAAAACAATGAGTGCTACACGTTGTCTTCATTTATTAAAAACACTATATGAAAAATAACATAACAAGTTAAGAATAACAAAATATATAGATATTTATTATACTTCTCTTACCAGCTGCCATTTAGTTGTTCAAACCTGAGAATTACAAAAAAACAACCTCTAAGGTGTGAAATACTTAAATAATACAATATTAGTAATGTAGATAATAAATTACAGACAAGACTGTGGAACTTTGTAGTAAACCGTTGGCTAAACTTCTGCATCCAGATTCGTATCGTATCGACTATTATGATGAGCTACTCAACTTCTAGTCTGTAAACATATCTCGCAAACTGCAGATCGCGGGATCGACTCCTGTCACCAAACATGCTCGTTCTCTCAGCCACAGGGTATTATAATGTGACTCTTAATCTCACTACTCTATTAAAGTACTTCGAAAGTTAAAAGTATATCATGTTGACTCTCTAGTGAGCCACCTCTAAATTTGAGACGGCTGGCGTAAAGAGCCATATCGTCAGTTTCCACGAAATTCAACAAAACAAGCTAGCCTGCACTAAACAAACAAACAAGCTAGCCTGTACTAAACAAACAAACAAGCTAGCCTGTACTAAACAAACAAACAAGCTAACCTGCACTAAACAAACAAACAAGCTAGCCTGTACTAAACAAACAAACAAGCTAGCCTGCACTAAACAAACAAACAAACTAGCCTGTACTAAACAATCAAACAAGCTAGCCTGCACTATTTTTTGAAAAATTCCGTTGCCCATGTTTTATAGCACATTTTGCAAACTTGTAGCCTTGGCTCAAACATTGAACTAATGAAGAATATTGTAGCTATAATTTAATGGTTTGTACGAGATAAATTATGTATGAGGAATGTCAGGAAACCATGGAGAGAATAGATCTTAAAAAGAAAAAGTGTCAGTTCTTCGCTGGTGTTTCAGTAACTGATAAAAGTCGTGAGAATAAATATCCTCATGAGATAAGAGACGTTGATTAACCAGTGTAGGTACAAACATCTGTTTGTACCTCGGGAATTTCGGAGTACGTGTATTTTGAACTTTTGCAAAGAATAAAAAATATTAAATATTGTTGACTGTTTAAGAACTGTACTAGAATCATTCTTATCAATATTATGCTGGTTATTATGAATCATAACGTCGGTTTCAATCTGTTTTTTTTTTTACGATTTTGTAGAATTAGGTCTATATATAGAATTCAACCAAAAATGGAAAATGTAAACAAAACAAAGTAATGCTATTGTTTAAGTTGTTAGTAGTTCCATTACTAGAGAGGGTGCTTATTAAAGTAGTCAAAGTATTTCATTTGCTATAATAATAAGGTAAACAGTGTTTGTACAGATTACTTCAAATGTCCCCCATAGTGGCACAGTGGTATGTCTGCGGACTTACGACGCTAGAAACCAGGTTTTGATACCCGTGTAGGGCAGAGCACAGATAGACCATTGTGTAGATTTGTGCTTAACTTAAACTAACTACAAATAAACTAATAAAAAAACAAAGATTAATGTTGTTTATTATTAAGCACAAAGCTACACAAAGGGCTACCTGCGATCTGCCCACCGTGGGTATCAAAATTCGGTTTCTAGTGGTATAAATCTTCAGACGTACCATTGGAGGCACAAAACAACAAAATATCGTGTTGATGGTCCCAATAATAGGGAAGGTGTTTACGAAGTTATAGTAATTTGCATTTGTTATAATAATGCAAAGAGTCTTTGTACAAATAAACACAGTTTTATCTATGTTCATTCATACAACTGTCTCTGCAGATAATTGTTAGCCACTTGATACAGAAAGTTAGAAGCCTTGTACATCAGTTTAGTAAACCTCATGAATAAAAGTTCATACTGATCTTCGAGGCTGTGTTTGCATACATACACAGTTAGAAAAATAAAACTGTCTTAACTGAAACCTTATCTGCATGTTTCTAATCTGAAGTCTGCGTCATATAGTCTTATTACCTTCAGAATAAAGCGTAAAAAAATTAGGAGACTGTATTATTAACAGTTACAATAATCTGGTAAGCCTATATAAGGTTACTATTTACCATACTCTTCTTAAGATAAATCAAGGGTTCTTACTTTTAACTTATCTATACAAGATAACTCTTCCACATCTGGAATCACGCTAGTAGTAACCTATTTTCCGGATTTTTCCAATAAGTTAATATCCATTGTCAGATAAGGCGACCAAAACTGTAAACAGTAATACAAGTGAATTGTATAATTACCTCTTTCGATTTGTGATAAATATTTCTATATATACATTCTAAAATTATATTACCCTTATATATATGCAAAAACGGCTCGTTTGGGTTGAGAAAATATTTTACATAGAAGAGCGAACAACGTTTCGACCTTCATCGGTCATCGCCAGGTTCACAAAGAAAGAGGTAACTGACCGGAAGCTGACCACATGTTTGAAAGGGGTTGTGTAACTGTGTGTCGAAATGTAAGGGCGGTATTAGATGTTTGAATATATAATTTTATTTATTTTATTTTATTAATATAGGTATAAAGGCGTTTCTTTATATTGGTTTATTTTGGGTTTAAGTTGTTGTATAAGTAAGGCTTCTTTAATTTTGCGTTTGTTTATGTTTGTTTCTTTATTTAGTATTTGAGTGTTTTCTATGGTTATGTTGTGTTTATTTGACTTCCAAACATGTGGTCAGCTTCCGGTATATTACCCTTATGTTTTCTATTAGCAACAGGGCACTGCTTCGATGGATTCACTAACTTATCCATCACAATACCGAGACATTTTCCTTTAGTCACGGGCCTGGCATGGCCTAGCGCGTTAAGGCGTGCGCTTCGTAATCTGAGGGTCGCGGTTTCGCGCCCGAGTCGCGCCAAACATGCTCGCCCTCACAGCCGTGGGAGCGATATAATGTAACGGTCAATCCCACTTTTCGTTGGTAAAATAGTAGCCCAAGAGTTGGCGGTGGGTGGTGATGATTAGCTGCCTTCCCTCTAGTCTTACACTGCTAAATTAGGGACGGCTAGCACAGATAGCCCTCGAGTAGCTTTGTGCGAAATTCCAAAAACAAAAAACAAACCTTTAGTCACGCTGTTTAGTGGATTCCCATCTGCATTAAACGTGTAATCCAAATTTTGATGACTCAAAATGCGTTACCTGCTGCTTGCTGTAATTAAAGGTCGGACCCGGCATGGCCAGATAGTTAAGGCACTTGAATCGTAATCCAAGGATCACGGGTTTGAATCCCCGTCACGCTAAACATGTTCGCCCCTTCAGCCGTAGGAATGTTATAATCTTACCGTCAATCCCACTATTTGTTGGTAAAAGAGTAACCCAAGAGTTGGCGGTCGGTAGTGATTACTAGCTGCCTTCCCTCTAGTCTCTAAAAAAAGAAACAAATAATTAAAGGTTATTTGCCACCTATTTATTAATTAACTAATTGATCCAAGTTGTTCTATAGCACCTCAATCTCCTCAATACTGCTAGAAATACCCTGATCATAATGTCCTCAACAAACTTCACTAGTTTTCTAATTATGAAAAAACAAAGTCCGAGTTGGTTGATATTTGTTCATTTTTGTTAAGCTCAAAGTTACACAATGGGCTATACGTTTTCTGCCCACCGCAGGCATCGAAACCCGATTTTTAGAATCTCGTTTAATAACAAGTATTGCGGATATAACTAGTTAAAATAACCCAGACGCATTTAACCAGAGAAAATGTGTTCATTAGAACGTCTGTAAATGCGATACGGAAGTAGTGAGAACAAGTACGCAACTTTTATTATAGCAAGTACTTGTATATACAACTTAGATATATGTGTAATAAGAAATTGCTAAAAATATAATATTAATAGTAGAGTAAAAAAATTACTTTTTTAGTTTTGAATCGTATGAGAATTTTTATTCCTGCGTTTAATATAAACGTTTTATCTGGTGTAAAAGATTGGAAACAACTGTGGTTTTCACATGATTATATTTTTCTCTCGGAATAACATTCTCCAAGTCGAGTGGTCAGACGTGAAAAGCCATAAATAACATCATTCTAAGTGTATTGTCACCTTAGTAATGAAGCACTTTATACTAATATAATAATAGGTTGGTGAAAAACGATTTATAACCATAAGAAAGAGGTTTATTGATGGTGGAACATACTGCAGGTTTGAACAGAGCATTGGTCTGTCTTCTTCAGGTATATTTGCCAGTCTATTATTAAATGTGTTGTCAGACTATAAAAAAACTATAAATAACACTGTCTGAGATGCGCGAGTATACGTAAAAAGCTATAAATAACGCCATCCTTAATGCGTGGTCACACATGAAAAGAAATAACTTCCACTTTGTAAACTGTTTGACCAATAAGGTCTGTATTTTGTATTTTTGTAGGTACAGCCTTCTTTCGTACAGACCCCTTTATTATGTGGTTTAAAAATTGTTTTACTTAAATGACTGCCCTTCATCTTGTTCTTCACTTCAAAGATATCCATCGTTCTCGTGTTTATGTGATAATTACGAAGTGATTTCGAAAAATAGTATACCCACTATATAGACGACTGAAGCACTGGGTCTCGTGTTCCTTGGAATGGAATGGACAAGTCAGATACGGCTATCTGAAACGTGATTTATAGACGTACGTTATTATTTTCATTTGGATCTTGTGACTCGTAATTTCTCTCCATCTCATCTTGGATTTCTTTAATATTCCTGCATTTTTCCTTACCTTTTGCGTTCTAGGTCCAATTTATTAGAATCGGTTTCTGCTATGCAGACGCATCTCTCTCTCGTCGCATCAAGTACCAGTTGGTTGGCTCGAGCTGCACTTTTATCCACAGTTTGTTCACTGAGCCATCCATATTGTTACTCCTGATTGAAACAACAGACTTTACAGATATCTAATTACGTTGAATTATGTTTCAGCAGGGCTACAAGAGACTGGAACCCCAGTGGTCGTACATACACTACAATAAAAAATTATCGAGTCATATTTTTTTTTCTTGCACGAGACCGTGACCTCGTTTACAATAATATTCGGCACTGGATATGGCTGCAAGAGTGTGGTTGATATGTTGTTATACATGTTTCTCATAACTTCTTACAGTTAATAACTGGAACGTTAACGTTAACTTACTGGTTTATCAGTTCTGCTAATGATGAGTGAAGTTAATTCGAGTAAAAATAGATAGTAATAAACTGATGTTACCATAATTAAGTAATATCGCGTTATTAATCTTTACCCATATTTTGTTTTGTAAATGGTTCAAATAAAACTGATAATTCTTACACTTGAGGTTCATCTAGTTCACACTTTAACAGTTGTTGTTTATGCAATTGATGATACAAATAGTGTCTCAACCATTACTCTAATAATCTTGTAAACATCTTGCCTAAGTATGACCTCTGACTCCTGAACTCATCCTATTACAGACAATACCTTTTTCACTGGCCTGGCATGGCCAGTTGAGGCGCTTGACCCGCAATCTGAGGGTCGAGGGATCGAATAACCGTCGTACCAAACAAGCTCGTTCTTTCGGCCGTGGGGGCGTTATAATGTAATGATCAATCCCACTAATCGTTAGTTAAAGAGTAGTCCAAGATTTCGGTGAATGGTGATGACTAGTTACCTTTCCTCTAGTCTTAAACTGCTAAATTAGGGACGGCTAGCGTAAATACCCCTCGTGTGCTTTTGCGTGAAATTCAAAAACAAACAAACAGACCTTTTCAACTGTTCGTATTGTTCTTCAGGATTAACAACAACTCTTGGCTTGTGTAGATTAACTTATTCTCTTCTCAGCTATTTCATATTAACTCCTAGAAAAATTTACTGTCCCTCTACCTTTAGAGCCAAACTACTCTCCTCTTTACTCTCTGATTCCTACCGTTCAATAACACTTTCTAGTTTCCTCAGGAAACTTTTTAAATACATCCGGGTACTTTTTCTCTTTTACGGATTATTATATACTACTTAATCCACAAACTAGATTTTTATTTCATCATTCTAGCATGGACGAACTCAAAGTTTCTGACACAATCGCTTCATCTCTCTCACGTCTCTTGGTATGTTTCTTTTTGACTTTCAACGACATGTTGATATTGTAAGAAATAGATACTTAGTATTCAAATGTTATTGTTTTTGTTTCCATTTACTTACATCCGTATTTTCGTCTGGTAAATGTAGCATAATTTTCATTGAAAAAACTTTCTCACGTTTCTTCGTCCTCTACTATGATATCCTCAAATATCAATATGTCTCCTCTTCTTTATATCTTATATATATGTCATTGACATGCCACACCCTAGACTCCCAGTTCATTTTTTTCCAATATGCTGATGATACAACCCTTTTAGACTCCTACACAATAATAATTACTTTGATAAAGTTGTACTGCCTACTTTCAGAATTTTTTGGTTTGAAGACGTCACTGGCGTTTTCTTATTATTGCTTCCAAGACTAGAGCCATATTTTTTTGTTCTTACACACCGTAAATACCATTTTATCTCTGTAATCCATTCCTATTTAATATCCAACCTGACGATGTTCCCATTCAACTATTAGATACAAACAAATATCTTGACATTTTTTCTGATAAACATCTTATACGAAAGGCTCAGATGATGGCTATCAGCTGTATAACAGAAGTGGTGGATTTAGTCTCTGAATGTTTTCTCCGCCTGTATCTCCTCCGTCGAACTCTCAAGAACCTCTTGCTTTGTATTTTTTTATCATTAACTACAAGTTCTGGATTGGTTTGCTTGTTTGTTTTGAATTTCGCGCAAAGCTACTCGAGGGCTATATGTGCTGCCCGTCCCTAATTTAACAGTGTAAGACTAGAGGGAAGGCAGCTAGTCATCACCGCTCACCGCCAACTCTTGGGCTACTTTTTTACAAACGAATATTGGAATTGACCATGACATAATAACGCTCCCACGGCTGAAAGGGCGAGCATGTTTGGTGTAGCGGACACGTTCTGGAAAGCCATGCTCTAGCCATGCGTTTTCTGACAAAATTTCTAATCCTACACAAAAACTGAATCAGCAAATGGCCTTCTCATCGATTTTCATCCGTGTACAAGATTTTTGCATTTGGTAAGCGCAACGATTTTGTCTCATGTTATATTTACTGATATACTCTCTGTGCTCTTCTGAATGTCTCGCAAAGATAATCATTTATTGAACCTTCATGTCCTGTCGCTTTCCCCGATGATCCTAATAACAATGATATTCCTCAACCGAATCTACCCAATTACAAAATTAATCATTTATTGAATCTTCATGTCCTGTCACACTCCCCGATGATATTAATAACAATGATATTCCTCAACCGAATCTACCCAATTACAAAGTTAATCATTTATTGAACCTTCATGTCCTGTCACACTCCCCGATGATCCTAATAACAATGATATTCCTCAACCAAATCTACCCAATTACAAAATTAATCATTTATTGAACCTTCATGTCCTGTCGCTTTCCCGATGATCCTAATAACAATGATATTCCTCAACCTAATCTACCCAATTACAAATGTAATCATTTATTGAACCTTCATGTCCTGTCGCTTTCCCCGATGATCCTGATAAAATTCACGTTTCTCAGCTGAATCTGCCCAGTTTCATTTATCTAAAGAAGTGATGAATTGATATTCTGACCATTTATGCCACTCATCTTTACTGGTTTTCAGTATCTACAATACTAGAATGTTGAAGGAAACCATACTTAGAGTTCGAAGAAAAACCCACTTAGAAACTGAAAAACAAAACTTCATTAAAATATTGAAGAAAACGATACTAGAATGTTGAAGGAAACCACACTTAGAGTTCGAAGAAAAACCCACTTAGAAACTGAAAAACAAAACTTCATTAAAAGATTGAAGAAAACGATACTAGAATGTTGAAGGAAACCACACTTAGAGTTCGAAGAAAAACCCACTTAGAAACTGAAAAACAAAACTTCATTAAAATATTGAAGAAAACGATACTAGAATGTTGAAGGAAACCACACTTAGAGTTCGAAGAAAAACCCACTTAGAAACTGAAAAACAAAACTTCATTAAAAGATTGAAGAAAACCATCTTAGGGCCCAGCATGGCTAGATGGTTAAGGCACTCAACTCGTAATCAAAGGGTCGTTGGTTCAAGTCCCTATCACACCAAACATACTCGCCCTTTCTTCAGTCGGGGTGTTGTAATTTAACGGTTAATCCCACTACTCTTTGATGAAAGAGTAGCCCAAGAGTTGGCGATGGGTAGTGATGACTAGCTGCCTTCCCTCTAGTCTTACACTGTTAAATTAGGAACGGCTTGCAGATAGCTCTCGAGTGGGTTTGCGCGAAATTCAAATTAAACTAAATATAAATGTATGTTTATCATTTGATCGTAAATAAATGTAGAATAGCTTCAAGGTGCTTCAGTTTTCGTTATTTCTTTGGTATCAATATTTTCTTATGTTATTTCGAAATTTAAAAAAAAAATTAAGGTATAAAAGCGAGAAAATGAGGTATAAGATCATTAATTGTTTGACTTCACAAGTTTTATGTTCATCTTGAACTAATGAGAAACTGTAGAAGTCATCATCAACTAATGAAGAAAGTTTGTAAAAGTTGAGAATCACCGCTGAAAAGGAGATATAAAATATACCAGTATAGAAACTACCACTAACTGAAGAATTGAAACTGTAGAGACTAACAGTAACTGAAGAATTGAAACTGTAGAAACTAACAGTAACTGAAGAATTGAAACTGTAGAAACTTACTGTAACTGAAAAATTGAAACTGTTGAAATTTACTGTAACTAAAGAATTGAAACTGTAGAAACTAACATTAACTGAAGAATTTAAACTGTAGAAACTAACAGCAACTGAAGAATTGAAACTGTAAAAACTTACTGTAACTGAATAATTGAAACTGTAGAAACTAACAGTAACTGAAAAATTGAAACTGTAGAAACCAACAGTAACTGAAGAATTGAAACCATAGAAACTAACAGTAACTGCTGAAGAGAAACCGAACTGACACTAGCTGTTGAAAAGCATTTATAAAGTTCAACAGATTAAAATACCTTCTAGAAAGTTGAACTATGTGGAATACAAACAGCTTGTAGTTAACTGATATTAATTGATGAAGATAATATGTAGAAACAGGCATAAACTACTGTAGGTAAAATATTGGAAGTTTAATTTAACTGTTAAAGAGAAGCCATAATAACTGAAGTAACTAATGATGCAAATAATCGAAATAACTTGTAACTAGGTTTGATATTTGATATCATTTATAAAGTGAATGAAGCTCTTATTCGCAATAACAAGTATGCACTATCATAGACGCAATAACAAAGTATGCCCTACCCTAGACGCAATAATAAAGTATGCACAATTATAGACGCCATAGTAAAATATACATAACCACAGGCGCAATAATAAAGTATGCACAATCATAGACGCCATAATAAAATATACATAACCACAGGCGCAATAACAAAGTTAACTTAACCATAGACGCCATAATAAAGTATGCACAATCACAGATAACTTTTTTAAAATTTCGCACAAAGCTACTCGAGGGCTATCTGCGCTAGCCGTCCATAATTTAGCAGTGTAAGACTAGAGGGAAGGCAGCTAGTCAGCACCATACACCGCCAACTCTTGAGCTACTCTTTTACTAACGAATAGTGGGATTGACCGTCACAGTATAACGCCCCCACGGCGGGGAGGCAAGCATGTTTGGTGCGACTAGGATTCGAACCCGCGATCCTCGGATTACGAGTCGAACGCCTTAACACGCTTGGCCATGCCGGGCCCATCTCAGAGAAACGCAAAACTAAACTGTGTAGCCAAGTGTTCTATGGAGATAAATTTTTTTATGGAAAATTACTCCTACACCCTGAAAAAAAGTACAGAAATAAAATATAGTTTCGGTAGTTTGAATATTGTATGATTATTAGTTTGAAATCACAAGTCTTATAAATTTAGAACACCTCAACTTTTGTTTAATGATTGTACGGGAACCTTGACGAAATAGATCAAAGACGACTTCGAATGCATGTGCTGCCACCTGTCGTTATGTAACCTCAATTATAAAACAAATAACAAAACATTGTTTGTTGTTAAGCCCAAAGCTTTACAATGAACTATCTGTGCTGTGTTCACTGTACGCACCAAACCTGAATGTTAGTTTATAAACTCTCATATTTACAGCTGAGACATGAGCATTCGATTCACTATTCCTGACGCATTTTAATTTCAATAAAGTGAAACACGATCTTACAAGTTGGTTGCACAATTATTAGTATGACAAAACAAAAAACATACCTGACAAGTGGAATGTCTTTCTACCGGAAGTTAAAACATGTAAAATATTGGACATATATCAGATTCATTATGATAAATAATATATCTACATAATTCACGATATTACTAGTATTCGAGCATTCTAATATTCATGAAGATTTTGAAATTAAAATATAGATGAGGATTTTTGTTTCAAATATTTAAAATACGATCAGTTCTGAAACATGTTATTGTTTAATTTAAATTGAATTGTCTCTACAAAATCCTTTAGTCTCCATATGGAAATGTTTAAAAATCTGAATAAAGGTAAGATCGACGTCGTGTTGCTTACACTTTTACTTCTAGATGGTTTTTAGACAGTTCCATTAAAGTAAAATACATGTCATGTGGGTAATACTTCCACTTTCATCTGATCTAAATCCACTATTTAGACAGTTACATTAAAGGTAAGATCTAAGTCATGTGGCTCATACTTCTATTTTTATCTCAACTGAAACCAATGTTTAGACAGTTACATTAAAGGTAAGATCCAAGTCATGTGGTTCATACTTCTATTTTTATCTCAACTGAAACCAATGTTTAGACAGTTCCATTAACGTAAAATCAAGGTCATGTGGTTCATACTTCCACTTTCCTCTGAACTGAATCGAATGTTTAGACAGTTCCATTAACGTAAGATCCATCTCATGTGGTTCATACTTCTACTATTATTTGAGCTAAATCCAGTGTTTAGACAGTTCCAATAACGTAAGATTCTTGTCATGTGGTTTATACTTCCACTTTTATCTGAACTGTATCCAGTTCCATTAAACGTAAGATCCATGTTAAGTGGTTCATACCTTTACTTTTATCTGAACTGAATTTACTGGTTATACAGTTCCATTAAACGTAAGATCCATGTCAGGTGGTTCATACTTCCACTTTTATTTGAACTGAATCCAATGTTTACACAGGTCCAATATACTTAAGATCTATATAATGTCGTCCATACTTCCACTTTTGACTGAACTGAATTCAATGTTTAGACAGTTCCATTAAACGTAAGATCCATGTCACATGGTTCGTACTTCCAGTTTTATCTAAACTGAATTCACTATTAACACAGTACCATGAACGTAAGATCCATGTCATGTGGTTCATACTTTTACTTTTATCTACTCTGAGTCCAATGTTTAGGCAGTTCCATTAAACGTAAGATCTATGTCATGTGGTTCATAATTCCACTTTTATCTGAATTCAATGTTAAACGTAAGATGCATGTCATGTTTTTATACTTCTACTTTAATGTGAATTGAATTCACTGTTAAACGTAAGATCCATGTCATGTGGTTCACACTTCTATCTTGGGAAACGATTATTAAGTGGTTAACAGAATCACTAAATGCGTGTGTCACAGAAAGTATTTTATGTGTGAATTTTCGATCAATTTAATGGTTTTGGAATAATTATATTAATTATCAGCTTAAGTCACTGAAACACGTGTATTTGATGATGTTATGTCATTACACTGGTCGTGGTTTCAAACCCATCCTAAATACAGTATGAATCATTATTTGAAATAACGTTGTAACCAAGGTAATGTTGCTTTTTAAATATTTAATATAAGAACGACAAAAGATGTTTATTCAGAAGAGTGCCATAGTAAATGTAATTTGATTAAAGTTTGTTTTGAATTTTGCTCAAAGATAAACGAGGGCTTATCCACTCTAGCCGTCCCTTATTTATAAACGAGGGCTTATCCACTCTAGCCGTCCCTTATTTATCAGTACAAGAGTAAAAGGAAAGCTGCTTGTCATCACCACCCACAGTCAACTCTTGGGCCATTCTTTTACCAACAAATAGTGGAATTAACTGTCACATTATAACGCCCCCATGGCTGAAAGGGCGAGCATTATTGGTTCGACAGGGATTCGAATTCGCGACCTTCATATTACGAGTTGAGCGCGGGGCCTTGACTTCATTAAAACAAAATATATTATGTCTGTGCTAATGACTGGTCTTTGTAATATTGATTTAAAAGTAAACGTAGCTTTTTAGTTTATATGTAACAATTACCAGTGAGCTGGTCTTTGTATCTCTCTTTCACGTGAAGGTGAAATATATTTAAGTGATCCCTGCAGATATAGATACAATTGATAAATAATATCAAACTGGTGGTTTTCTTCACCACATGATATTAAGCTGCAGGTTACCATTAGAAAATTATGTGAACCTAATGGTTATTTTTGGTAGCAAGTTAATGAATGTTTGCAATGGAACGATATGAAGTTAAAGATGAACCACAATTGGTCAATGCTAATCTAACTGCTATTTTTAACATACCAATTCCGAGATGGTGGTTGTTATGATGCAGGATGCACCTCTTAAAAGATGATAATTATATTCGTGATGTCATCTTCTGTTTGTAAACATCTTTTTGCGAGAAGACGATAATTTATTGCCATTCGTGTATATATTTATAAAAACCGATGTTACCAGTTTTTATACCTGTCTTATGTATTTGTGTAATTCTTGAAAAACCGGTTGCATTTAATATAACTGTTTCCAATTAAAAATATTTTCTTTTCCATTGTTATGGATAATGGCAATAAATCAATTATGTTATGTAACATCGAAGATGAAAATAATAAACAGTGACAAGAAGAAAACGATATATTTTTAACTTTTTTAATGAAGTTTACTAAAAAAGACCGTAATTTATTATAATAATAAATATCTATTACTGTCTAAATGTAATTACTTAAACTGAGTTACATACTAAGTATTAAATGAGTTGCTTTTTAGTTAATAAAATCCAGTTGTAGAACTTGATTCATGTGTTTTGTTCTTGAAAAAAAAATCTAAACATATAGACAAGTGAAAATAAATCAAACTATAAATTTTGTTCTTTTTTACATTCCTCTTAATTACAACCATTACTGGTTTCAAATCGAGACATATTAAAATAGAATTTTAAATATATACTTCGTCGATCATAAGTCATTGCCTAGAGATCATTTTATTCAATAATAAAACTATTTAATGGAAAAGAATGTACAGAAAGATCCACAGCTATATATAAAAAATATGAGGTTCAGGATAGGGGTTGATAACAGCAAGAAAAACTGGCGAACGAAGCAAGGCCTGCCCTAACTGTAAGCCTAAAAAACCTTTTTTCCAAGAAGAAGAAAAAAAGCGCTCCAGTTGCGCAGTGATACGTCTGCGGACTTATACTACTGGAAACTTGGTTTCGTACCCATGGTAGGCAGAGCACAGGTACACTTTGTGTAGTTTTGTGTTTAATAACAAATAACAACAATCATTGCTTCATTGGTTTCAGTTTTTGAAGGAAAAGCGTAGTCTCAGCAATATATTTTGTTTTAACTTACAGAGCGTGATAAGTGCTTAAGGCCAAAGTTTATCTCCTAGACAATAATTAATGATCGTATATTGGGATTTACGAACGTCTATGAATATATTTTGTGCTGTTGTCATTTCATGACACACAGTTCAAAGTGTAATAGATAATTTTTTTCTTCGATTAAACTCGCCCTTTGAAAATCCAAGCGTTGTTTAGTTTTGGATTATAGAACTATTATGACAAACAACGTGAATAAATTGTATAATTATAACTTCAAGACTGTCCTGCTCGAAACAGCTCACAGTTATGTAAAAATCACGTTTCGTTGTTTCTATTATAGCACTCAGATACAATCTTTATTTTATTAACATTTGAAACAAATTTCAAAATATAAATTTAATAAGAATAATTTTAATTTTAAATTTTACCTAAATTACTATTTCACGAAATTTCTTTACCTTTGTGAGCTTCATTTAGATTTATGTTCAAGCATAACGAAAGAGATCTATCACAGAAACTTTGTACATCTCAAAATAGGTGTACTTAAGATTATTAAAAAAAGGATATTGTGCTGCCATCTATCAATTTTATAGAGCGATACCTGATGTTCATAATATATTTTATTTTTAGTTCATGTGGTAGATCTTTAATAAATCAGTCACAAAAATAGATAAAAATTGGAGATTGAAAGTGGTTGAAGTTTGAGAAAAACTAAGGAATTTGAAAAGAGCCTAACATAAACATAACGAAGATTTATGTGCAAAAAATTAGGAAAGAAAAGTTATAAAGCAGCCGAAAACAAAGAATGAATAAAAGATGTAACAGAAATATGAGAAGAACCAATCCTAAACAATCTTGTTAAAATTACTGTGTTTATTATAGATATAATCTAATACTTTTAGTGTGTAAAGTATGTTGTTAAGTGAGTTTAAAAACTAAACTATTAGGTCCATAAATGTATCTTAACAACGTTTCTAGTTACTAAAGGTGCTAATTTAACGACGCTAGACTGATAATTGATACGTTTATATCAGTTTTATTCGTGGGTTAAGTTCATTCTTATATACTGCCATTCAGGGCACATGTCTTATAGCCTAACTACATTGCTCTTTTAAGAAGGTCTTCCCTGGGCTAAGATGATTTGGGTAGTAGTGAAGTTTGTTGGAACAGGAGAAAGAGAGAACATGAGAATAAACTATATTATGAGTCAGAACAACACAACTAAACATAGAACACAATTAATGATTCACTATAATTATTATTATTTTATTTTAGGTGGAGACAGCAAATAACCAAATGTGCTTTTGTTCTAAAACAAAAAGGTAGTCAGTACATTGTATTGAAGTAAAATGATGGTCTACAGCAGTCACTTCCGCTTAAAACGTTTTATTTATTTCAGGATTAAGTGAGATTGGAATCAGTGGCACACCAATATGTGTGCGGACTTAAAAGCTTGAAATTGGGCTTCGATACCCGCGATAGGTAGAACACAGATAGCCCGTGTGTAATTTTGTGATAATTACATTATTTTATCTAATTATATTTTATAGTTAACTACAAAATTACACGCTGGCTATTTGTGCTCTGCCCAACACGGGTATCGAAACCCTAATCTTAGCATTTTAAGTCCGCATATTTGCTGCTGAGCCATTAGGAATGTACTTTTGTATCTCACTGTATTATCGTTATATTTTATTTCAATATTCAACAACCGCACTTTGGTGCCGCACATGCACCAAAGGCGAAACAGTCAAATTCCTCTATTCAAACAGATAAGAATAGTGCAACAAATAGATGTAAGTGATGATGAGTAGCTACATTTTCTTCCTCTATTCAAACAGATAAGAATAGTGCAACAAATAGATGTAAGTGATGATGAGTAGCTACATTTTCTTCCTCTATTCAAACAGATAAGAATAGTGCAACAAATAGATGTAAGTGATGATGAGTAGCTACATTTTCTTCCTCTATTCAAACAGATAAGAATAGTGCAACAAATAGATGTAAGTGATGATGAGTAGCTACATTTTCTTCCTCTATTCAAACAGATAAGAATAGTGCAACAAATAGATGTAAGTGATGATGAGTAACTACATTTTCTTCCTCTATTCAAACAGATAAGAATAGTGCAACAAATAGATGTAAGTGATGATGAGTAGCCACATTTTCTTCCTCTATTCAAACAGATAAGAATAGTGCAACAAATAGATGTAAGTGATGATGAGTAGCTACATTTTCTTCCTCTATTCAAACAGATAAGAATAGTGCAACAAATAGATGTAAGTGATGATGAGTAGCTACATTTTCTTCCTCTATTCAAACAGATAAGAATAGTGCAACAAATAGATGTAAGTGATGATGAGTAACTACATTTTCTTCCTCTATTCAAACAGATAAGAATAGTGCAACAAATAGATGTAAGTGATGATGAGTAGCTACATTTTCTTCCTCTATTCAAACAGATAAGAATAGTGCAACAAATAGATGTAAGTGATGATGAGTAGCTACATTTTCTTCCTCTATTCAAACAGATAAGAATAGTGCAAACAAATAGATGTAAGTGATGATGAGTAGCTACATTTTCTTCCTCTATTCAAACAGATAAGAATAGTGCAACAAATAGATGTAAGTGATGATGAGTAGCTACATTTTCTTTCCTCTATTCAAACAGATAAGAATAGTGCAACAAATAGATGTAAGTGATGATGAGTAGCTACATTTTCTTCCTCTATTCAAACAGATAAGAATAGTGCAACAAATAGATGTAAGTGATGATGAGTAGCTACATTTTCTTCCCTCTATTCAAACAGATAAGAATAGTGCAACAAATAGATGTAAGTGATGATGAGTAGCTACATTTTCTTCCCTATTCAAACAGATAAGAATAGTGCAACAAATAGATGTAAGTGATGATGAGTAGTTACACTCTTCCCTCTATTCAAACAGATAAGAATAGTGCAACAAATAGATGTAAGTGATGATGAGTAGCTACATTTTCTTCCTCTATTCAAACAGATAAGAATAGTGCAACAAATAGATGTAAGTGATGATGAGTAGCTACATTTTCTTCCTCTATTCAAACAGATAAGAATAGTGCAACAAATAGATGTAAGTGATGATGAGTAGCTACATTTTCTTCCTCTATTCAAACAGATAAGAATAGTGCAACAAATAGATGTAAGTGATGATGAGTAGCTACATTTTCTTCCTCTATTCAAACAGATAAGAATAGTGCAACAAATAGATGTAAGTGATGATGAGTAGCTACATTTTTCTTCCTCTATTCAAACAGATAAGAATAGTGCAACAAATAGATGTAAGTGATGATGAGTAGCTACATTTTCTTCCTCTATTCAAACAGATAAGAATAGTGCAACAAATAGATGTAAGTGATGATGAGTAGCTACATTTTCTTCCTCTATTCAAACAGATAAGAATAGTGCAACAAATAGATGTAAGTGATGATGAGTAGCTACATTTTCTTCCTCTATTCAAACAGATAAGAATAGTGCAACAAATAGATGTAAGTGATGATGAGTAGCTACATTTTCTTCCTCTATTCAAACAGATAAGAATAGTGCAACAAATAGATGTAAGTGATGATGAGTAGCTACATTTTCTTCCTCTATTCAAACAGATAAGAATAGTGCAACAAATAGATGTAAGTGATGATGAGTAGCTACATTTTCTTCCTCTATTCAAACAGATAAGAATAGTGCAACAAATAGATGTAAGTGATGATGAGTAGCTACATTTTCTTCCTCTATTCAAACAGATAAGAATAGTGCAACAAATAGATGTAAGTGATGATGAGTAGCTACATTTTCTTCCTCTATTCAAACAGATAAGAATAGTGCAACAAATAGATGTAAGTGATGATGAGTAGCTACATTTTCTTCCTCTATTCAAACAGATAAGAATAGTGCAACAAATAGATGTAAGTGATGATGAGTAGCTACATTTTCTTCCTCTATTCAAACAGATAAGAATAGTGCAACAAATAGATGTAAGTGATGATGAGTAACTACATTTTCTTCCTCTATTCAAACAGATAAGAATAGTGCAACAAATAGATGTAAGTGATGATGAGTAACTACATTTTCTTCCTCTATTCAAACAGATAAGAATAGTGCAACAAATAGATGTAAGTGATGATGAGTAACTACATTTTCTTCCTCTATTCAAACAGATAAGAATAGTGCAACAAATAGATGTAAGTGATGATGAGTAACTACATTTTCTTCCTCTATTCAAACAGATAAGAATAGTGCAACAAATAGATGTAAGTGATGATGAGTAGCTACATTTTCTTCCTCTATTCAAACAGATAAGAATAGTGCAACAAATAGATGTAAGTGATGATGAGTAACTACATTTTCTTCCTCTATTCAAACAGATAAGAATAGTGCAACAAATAGATGTAAGTGATGATGAGTAACTACATTTTCTTCCTCTATTCAAACAGATAAGAATAGTGCAACAAATAGATGTAAGTGATGATGAGTAGCTACATTTTCTTCCTCTATTCAAACAGATAAGAATAGTGCAACAAATAGATGTAAGTGATGATGAGTAGCTACATTTTCTTCCTCTATTCAAACAGATAAGAATAGTGCAACAAATAGATGTAAGTGATGATGAGTAGCTACATTTTCTTCCTCTATTCAAACAGATAAGAATAGTGCAACAAATAGATGTAAGTGATGATGAGTAGCTACATTTTCTTCCTCTATTCAAACAGATAAGAATAGTGCAACAAATAGATGTAAGTGATGATGAGTAGCTACATTTTCTTCCTCTATTCAAACAGATAAGAATAGTGCAACAAATAGATGTAAGTGATGATGAGTAGCTACATTTTCTTCCTCTATTCAAACAGATAAGAATAGTGCAACAAATAGATGTAAGTGATGATGAGTAGCTACATTTTCTTCCTCTATTCAAACAGATAAGAATAGTGCAACAAATAGATGTAAGTGATGATGAGTAGCTACATTTTCTTCCTCTATTCAAACAGATAAGAATAGTGCAACAAATAGATGTAAGTGATGATGAGTAGCTACATTTTCTTCCTCTATTCAAACAGATAAGAATAGTGCAACAAATAGATGTAAGTGATGATGAGTAGCTACATTTTCTTCCTCTATTCAAACAGATAAGAATAGTGCAACAAATAGATGTAAGTGATGATGAGTAGCTACATTTTCTTCCTCTATTCAAACAGATAAGAATAGTGCAACAAATAGATGTAAGTGATGATGAGTAGCTACATTTTCTTCCTCTATTCAAACAGATAAGAATAGTGCAACAAATAGATGTAAGTGATGATGAGTAGCTACATTTTCTTCCTCTATTCAAACAGATAAGAATAGTGCAACAAATAGATGTAAGTGATGATGAGTAGCTACATTTTCTTCCTCTATTCAAACAGATAAGAATAGTGCAACAAATAGATGTAAGTGATGATGAGTAGCTACATTTTCTTCCTCTATTCAAACAGATAAGAATAGTGCAACAAATAGATGTAAGTGATGATGAGTAGCTACATTTTCTTCCTCTATTCAAACAGATAAGAATAGTGCAACAAATAGATGTAAGTGATGATGAGTAGCTACATTTTCTTCCTCTATTCAAACAGATAAGAATAGTGCAACAAATAGATGTAAGTGATGATGAGTAGCTACATTTTCTTCCTCTATTCAAACAGATAAGAATAGTGCAACAAATAGATGTAAGTGATGATGAGTAGCTACATTTTCTTCCTCTATTCAAACAGATAAGAATAGTGCAACAAATAGATGTAAGTGATGATGAGTAGCTACATTTTCTTCCTCTATTCAAACAGATAAGAATAGTGCAACAAATAGATGTAAGTGATGATGAGTAGCTACATTTTCTTCCTCTATTCAAACAGATAAGAATAGTGCAACAAATAGATGTAAGTGATGATGAGTAGCTACATTTTCTTCCTCTATTCAAACAGATAAGAATAGTGCAACAAATAGATGTAAGTGATGATGAGTAGCTACATTTTCTTCCTCTATTCAAACAGATAAGAATAGTGCAACAAATAGATGTAAGTGATGATGAGTAGCTACATTTTCTTCCTCTATTCAAACAGATAAGAATAGTGCAACAAATAGATGTAAGTGATGATGAGTAGCTACATTTTCTTCCTCTATTCAAACAGATAAGAATAGTGCAACAAATAGATGTAAGTGATGATGAGTAGCTACATTTTCTTCCTCTATTCAAACAGATAAGAATAGTGCAACAAATAGATGTAAGTGATGATGAGTAACTACATTTTCTTCCTCTATTCAAACAGATAAGAATAGTGCAACAAATAGATGTAAGTGATGATGAGTAGCTACATTTTCTTCCTCTATTCAAACAGATAAGAATAGTGCAACAAATAGATGTAAGTGATGATGAGTAACTACATTTTCTTCCTCTATTCAAACAGATAAGAATAGTGCAACAAATAGATGTAAGTGATGATGAGTAGCTACATTTTCTTCCTCTATTCAAACAGATAAGAATAGTGCAACAAATAGATGTAAGTGATGATGAGTAACTACATTTTCTTCCTCTATTCAAACAGATAAGAATAGTGCAACAAATAGATGTAAGTGATGATGAGTAGCTACATTTTCTTCCTCTATTCAAACAGATAAGAATAGTGCAACAAATAGATGTAAGTGATGATGAGTAGCTACATTTTCTTCCTCTATTCAAACAGATAAGAATAGTGCAACAAATAGATGTAAGTGATGATGAGTAGCTACATTTTCTTCCTCTATTCAAACAGATAAGAATAGTGCAACAAATAGATGTAAGTGATGATGAGTAGCTACATTTTCTTCCTCTATTCAAACAGATAAGAATAGTGCAACAAATAGATGTAAGTGATGATGAGTAGCTACATTTTCTTCCTCTATTCAAACAGATAAGAATAGTGCAACAAATAGATGTAAGTGATGATGAGTAGCTACATTTTCTTCCTCTATTCAAACAGATAAGAATAGTGCAACAAATAGATGTAAGTGATGATGAGTAGCTACATTTTCTTCCTCTATTCAAACAGATAAGAATAGTGCAACAAATAGATGTAAGTGATGATGAGTAGCTACATTTTCTTCCTCTATTCAAACAGATAAGAATAGTGCAACAAATAGATGTAAGTGATGATGAGTAGCTACATTTTCTTCCTCTATTCAAACAGATAAGAATAGTGCAACAAATAGATGTAAGTGATGATGAGTAGCTACATTTTCTTCCTCTATTCAAACAGATAAGAATAGTGCAACAAATAGATGTAAGTGATGATGAGTAGCTACATTTTCTTCCTCTATTCAAACAGATAAGAATAGTGCAACAAATAGATGTAAGTGATGATGAGTAGCTACATTTTCTTCCTCTATTCAAACAGATAAGAATAGTGCAACAAATAGATGTAAGTGATGATGAGTAGCTACATTTTCTTCCTCTATTCAAACAGATAAGAATAGTGCAACAAATAGATGTAAGTGATGATGAGTAGCTACATTTTCTTCCTCTATTCAAACAGATAAGAATAGTGCAACAAATAGATGTAAGTGATGATGAGTAGCTACATTTTCTTCCTCTATTCAAACAGATAAGAATAGTGCAACAAATAGATGTAAGTGATGATGAGTAGCTACATTTTCTTCCTCTATTCAAACAGATAAGAATAGTGCAACAAATAGATGTAAGTGATGATGAGTAGCTACATTTTCTTCCTCTATTCAAACAGATAAGAATAGTGCAACAAATAGATGTAAGTGATGATGAGTAGCTACATTTTCTTCCTCTATTCAAACAGATAAGAATAGTGCAACAAATAGATGTAAGTGATGATGAGTAGCTACATTTTCTTCCTCTATTCAAACAGATAAGAATAGTGCAACAAATAGATGTAAGTGATGATGAGTAGCTACATTTTCTTCCTCTATTCAAACAGATAAGAATAGTGCAACAAATAGATGTAAGTGATGATGAGTAGCTACATTTTCTTCCTCTATTCAAACAGATAAGAATAGTGCAACAAATAGATGTAAGTGATGATGAGTAGCTACATTTTCTTCCTCTATTCAAACAGATAAGAATAGTGCAACAAATAGATGTAAGTGATGATGAGTAGCTACATTTTCTTCCTCTATTCAAACAGATAAGAATAGTGCAACAAATAGATGTAAGTGATGATGAGTAGCTACATTTTCTTCCTCTATTCAAACAGATAAGAATAGTGCAACAAATAGATGTAAGTGATGATGAGTAGCTACATTTTCTTCCTCTATTCAAACAGATAAGAATAGTGCAACAAATAGATGTAAGTGATGATGAGTAGCTACATTTTCTTCCTCTATTCAAACAGATAAGAATAGTGCAACAAATAGATGTAAGTGATGATGAGTAGCTACATTTTCTTCCTCTATTCAAACAGATAAGAATAGTGCAACAAATAGATGTAAGTGATGATGAGTAGCTACATTTTCTTCCTCTATTCAAACAGATAAGAATAGTGCAACAAATAGATGTAAGTGATGATGAGTAGCTACATTTTCTTCCTCTATTCAAACAGATAAGAATAGTGCAACAAATAGATGTAAGTGATGATGAGTAGCTACATTTTCTTCCTCTATTCAAACAGATAAGAATAGTGCAACAAATAGATGTAAGTGATGATGAGTAGCTACATTTTCTTCCTCTATTCAAACAGATAAGAATAGTGCAACAAATAGATGTAAGTGATGATGAGTAGCTACATTTTCTTCCTCTATTCAAACAGATAAGAATAGTGCAACAAATAGATGTAAGTGATGATGAGTAGCTACATTTTCTTCCTCTATTCAAACAGATAAGAATAGTGCAACAAATAGATGTAAGTGATGATGAGTAGCTACATTTTCTTCCTCTATTCAAACAGATAAGAATAGTGCAACAAATAGATGTAAGTGATGATGAGTAGCTACATTTTCTTCCTCTATTCAAACAGATAAGAATAGTGCAACAAATAGATGTAAGTGATGATGAGTAGCTACATTTTCTTCCTCTATTCAAACAGATAAGAATAGTGCAACAAATAGATGTAAGTGATGATGAGTAGCTACATTTTCTTCCTCTATTCAAACAGATAAGAATAGTGCAACAAATAGATGTAAGTGATGATGAGTAGCTACATTTTCTTCCTCTATTCAAACAGATAAGAATAGTGCAACAAATAGATGTAAGTGATGATGAGTAGCTACATTTTCTTCCTCTATTCAAACAGATAAGAATAGTGCAACAAATAGATGTAAGTGATGATGAGTAGCTACATTTTCTTCCTCTATTCAAACAGATAAGAATAGTGCAACAAATAGATGTAAGTGATGATGAGTAGCTACATTTTCTTCCTCTATTCAAACAGATAAGAATAGTGCAACAAATAGATGTAAGTGATGATGAGTAGCTACATTTTCTTCCTCTATTCAAACAGATAAGAATAGTGCAACAAATAGATGTAAGTGATGATGAGTAGCTACATTTTCTTCCTCTATTCAAACAGATAAGAATAGTGCAACAAATAGATGTAAGTGATGATGAGTAGCTACATTTTCTTCCTCTATTCAAACAGATAAGAATAGTGCAACAAATAGATGTAAGTGATGATGAGTAGCTACATTTTCTTCCTCTATTCAAACAGATAAGAATAGTGCAACAAATAGATGTAAGTGATGATGAGTAGCTACATTTTCTTCCTCTATTCAAACAGATAAGAATAGTGCAACAAATAGATGTAAGTGATGATGAGTAGCTACATTTTCTTCCTCTATTCAAACAGATAAGAATAGTGCAACAAATAGATGTAAGTGATGATGAGTAGCTACATTTTCTTCCTCTATTCAAACAGATAAGAATAGTGCAACAAATAGATGTAAGTGATGATGAGTAGCTACATTTTCTTCCTCTATTCAAACAGATAAGAATAGTGCAACAAATAGATGTAAGTGATGATGAGTAGCTACATTTTCTTCCTCTATTCAAACAGATAAGAATAGTGCAACAAATAGAAGTAAGTGATGAGTAGCTACATTTTCTTCCTCTATTTAAACAGATAAGAATAGTGCAACAAATAGATGTAAGTAATGATGAGTAGCTACATTTTCTTCCTCTATTCAAACAGATAAGAATAGTGCAACAAATAGATGTAAGTGATGATGAGTAGCTACATTTTCTTCCTCTATTCAAACAGATAAGAATAGTGCAACAAATAGATGTAAGTGATGATGAGTAACTACATTTTCTTCCTCTATTCAAACAGATAAGAATAGTGCAACAAATAGATGTAAGTGATGATGAGTAACTACATTTTCTTCCTCTATTCAAACAGATAAGAATAGTGCAACAAATAGATGTAAGTGATGATGAGTAGCTACATTTTCTTCCTCTATTCAAACAGATAAGAATAGTGCAACAAATAGATGTAAGTGATGATGAGTAGCTACATTTTCTTCCTCTATTCAAACAGATAAGAATAGTGCAACAAATAGATGTAAGTGATGATGAGTAGCTACATTTTCTTCCTCTATTCAAACAGATAAGAATAGTGCAACAAATAGATGTAAGTGATGATGAGTAGCTACATTTTCTTCCTCTATTCAAACAGATAAGAATAGTGCAACAAATAGATGTAAGTGATGATGAGTAACTACATTTTCTTCCTCTATTCAAACAGATAAGAATAGTGCAACAAATAGATGTAAGTGATGATGAGTAGCTACATTTTCTTCCTCTATTCAAACAGATAAGAATAGTGCAACAAATAGATGTAAGTGATGATGAGTAGCTACATTTTCTTCCTCTATTCAAACAGATAAGAATAGTGCAACAAATAGATGTAAGTGATGATGAGTAGCTACATTTTCTTCCTCTATTCAAACAGATAAGAATAGTGCAACAAATAGATGTAAGTGATGATGAGTAGCTACATTTTCTTCCTCTATTCAAACAGATAAGAATAGTGCAACAAATAGATGTAAGTGATGATGAGTAGCTACATTTTCTTCCTCTATTCAAACAGATAAGAATAGTGCAACAAATAGATGTAAGTGATGATGAGTAGCTACATTTTCTTCCTCTATTCAAACAGATAAGAATAGTGCAACAAATAGATGTAAGTGATGATGAGTAGCTACATTTTCTTCCTCTATTCAAACAGATAAGAATAGTGCAACAAATAGATGTAAGTGATGATGAGTAGCTACATTTTCTTCCTCTATTCAAACAGATAAGAATAGTGCAACAAATAGATGTAAGTGATGATGAGTAGCTACATTTTCTTCCTCTATTCAAACAGATAAGAATAGTGCAACAAATAGATGTAAGTGATGATGAGTAGCTACATTTTCTTCCTCTATTCAAACAGATAAGAATAGTGCAACAAATAGATGTAAGTGATGATGAGTAGCTACATTTTCTTCCTCTATTCAAACAGATAAGAATAGTGCAACAAATAGATGTAAGTGATGATGAGTAGCTACACTTTCTTCCTCTATTCAAACAGATAAGAATAGTGCAACAAATAGATGTAAGTGATGATGAGTAGCTACATTTTCTTCCTCTATTCAAACAGATAAGAATAGTGCAACAAATAGATGTAAGTGATGATGAGTAGCTACATTTTCTTCCTCTATTCAAACAGATAAGAATAGTGCAACAAATAGATGTAAGTGATGATGAGTAGCTACATTTTCTTCCTCTATTCAAACAGATAAGAATAGTGCAACAAATAGATGTAAGTGATGATGAGTAGCTACATTTTCTTCCTCTATTCAAACAGATAAGAATAGTGCAACAAATAGATGTAAGTGATGATGAGTAGCTACATTTTCTTCCTCTATTCAAACAGATAAGAATAGTGCAACAAATAGATGTAAGTGATGATGAGTAGCTACATTTTCTTCCTCTATTCAAACAGATAAGAATAGTGCAACAAATAGATGTAAGTGATGATGAGTAGCTACATTTTCTTCCTCTATTCAAACAGATAAGAATAGTGCAACAAATAGATGTAAGTGATGATGAGTAGCTACATTTTCTTCCTCTATTCAAACAGATAAGAATAGTGCAACAAATAGATGTAAGTGATGATGAGTAGCTACATTTTCTTCCTCTATTCAAACAGATAAGAATAGTGCAACAAATAGATGTAAGTGATGATGAGTAACTACATTTTCTTCCTCTATTCAAACAGATAAGAATAGTGCAACAAATAGATGTAAGTGATGATGAGTAGCTACATTTTCTTCCTCTATTCAAACAGATAAGAATAGTGCAACAAATAGATGTAAGTGATGATGAGTAGCTACATTTTCTTCCTCTATTCAAACAGATAAGAATAGTGCAACAAATAGATGTAAGTGATGATGAGTAGCTACATTTTCTTCCTCTATTCAAACAGATAAGAATAGTGCAACAAATAGATGTAAGTGATGATGAGTAACTACATTTTCTTCCTCTATTCAAACAGATAAGAATAGTGCAACAAATAGATGTAAGTGATGATGAGTAACTACATTTTCTTCCTCTATTCAAACAGATAAGAATAGTGCAACAAATAGATGTAAGTGATGATGAGTAACTACATTTTCTTCCTCTATTCAAACAGATAAGAATAGTGCAACAAATAGATGTAAGTGATGATGAGTAACTACATTTTCTTCCTCTATTCAAACAGATAAGAATAGTGCAACAAATAGATGTAAGTGATGATGAGTAGCTACATTTTCTTCCTCTATTCAAACAGATAAGAATAGTGCAACAAATAGATGTAAGTGATGATGAGTAGCTACATTTTCTTCCTCTATTCAAACAGATAAGAATAGTGCAACAAATAGATGTAAGTGATGATGAGTAACTACATTTTCTTCCTCTATTCAAACAGATAAGAATAGTGCAACAAATAGATATAAGTGATGATGAGTAGCTACATTTTCTTTATCCTATCGTTGGAAGTTATGGAAATATATGCGAGAATAAACTTCGTTTAGTTTTGAGTGAAATTATAAAGCAAACGAAAAAATATTAAGCCTGAGAAATTTGAAATTGTAGGTTTACAGCGGTCGTAGAAAACATGTCTTTTGTCAGTTATGTGGAATATTTTAGAGATTTCTGTCAATTTTTAAAGACGATTTTTAAGCCATTAGGAAATACAATGTTTTTCAGGTAACTGTAGCAGTCACTTTCAAGTACAAGTATTGATTAGGCTTAGCTTGACAATAGATAAAGTTGTAATTTTTCTATTTTTACAGATTCTTTGCTTCTTAGATGTCATCCAGGACAAAACGCAATGTCAGTTATGTGGAATATTTTAGAGATTTCTGTCAATTTTTAAAGACGATTTTTAAGCCAATAGGAAATACAATGTTTTTCAGGTAACTGTAAGCAGTCACTTTCAAGTACAAGTATTGATTAGGCTTAGCTTGACAATAGATAAAGTTGTAATTTTTCTATTTTTACAGATTCTTTGCTTCTTAGATGTCATCCAGGACAAAACGCAAAGTCTTTATTGAAAAGGTTAAGATGAATGTGTCTAAATCTCAGAAATGTAATACTATAATAGAATGGATACTAAACATCACCGTGATTCATCTTTGCCTTAATTTAACCATAAAATTAATGTGAAAAGTGATTAAAGAAATTAGTTAAAATAGGAATTTTCCGTGTGAAATGATAATTAGCGGGATTAATTGAACTTTTGATGGCAATTATGTTTATATTTTTTGCCTAATTAATATGTTATTAGTAGCATCCACAACTAATCCATTTTGTTTTTGTTGAATTTCGCGCAAAGCTACTAACCTGCTATTTACTCCTCAAATTATAACCTACCCTCTTGCTGAGAGGGTGACTGGCTTAGAACCCTTTCTCAATTCGTTATCTGAGGGTTGCGGGTTCAAATACCAGTCACACCAAACATTCTCGCCCTTTCAACGGGAGCGTTATGATGCTATGATCAATCCCACTATATGTTGGTAAAAGAGTAGCCCAAGAGTTGGCGGTGGGTGGTGATGAGTAGCTTCCTTCCCTCTAGTCTTACACTGCTAAATTATGGACGGCTAGCGCAGATAGCTTTCGTGTAGCTTTGCGTTAAATAGAAAAACAAACAAACATTAGATTTCTTTACTCGCAGATTACGAGACCAAGAACATGGTCGTTAAAATACATTAATCTGTGGTAATGTATAAATAATAACAATAGAATATGGCTATTTCAGAGATTGCGTTTCACACATTTATTTATCTTCATGGCGTCAGAAAAAAACGTAGGTCAAGAAGTCCTGATATAATTTTTTAATCGTTTTATATTTATTTGCCTGGTAGACATAACCAAAAACATTCCTTTATAACTTTGATGATTTTAATATTGTTACTGAAATAGCTAAAGTATTGAAAGAGATGTAAAACCTTAAGCAGACGTTAAAATAAGTGTGCACAACGCTACAATTACAGAATCGTTTATTTAACTATCAGCACAACACTATAATTACAGAATCATTTATTCAACTATTAGCACAACGCTATAATTACAAAATTATTTATTTAACTATTAGCCCAACGCTATAATTACAAAATTATTTACTTAACTATCAGCACAACACTATAATTACAGAATCATTTATTTAACTATTAGCACAACGCTATAATTACAAAATTATTTATTTAACTATTAGCCCAACGCTATAATTACAAAATTATTTATTTAACTATTAGCACAACGCTATAGAATTATTTATTTAACTATTAGCCCAACGCTATAATTACAAAATTATTTATGCTTTTCGTTTCAACATAAATTACTCACAGTGTAATGAGAAATGACCTGTCATTAACCAGTAAAAAGAAGAATAACCAGCTATGTCATCATATAACTATGAAGTAAACTTAAAATAATGGTATTGGATAATTAGTCCACTATTTCTATTTAATGTCTTCTGTCTCTTTATATGCACCGAATCATCATTTTTAGTTTTTACACTCTTTCGCTAGATGGCGATATATATTGTTTCTGGTGTTTTTGTGCAACTCAGCACAACGCTACACAATGAACTAGCCATTCCCTATTTAGCAAGAGGAATCGAACCCTGGTTTATAATATTTTAATTCTATGAACGTACCACTGACCCACCACGGACCACAATTATGGTAAACAATGTAAGCTTTTGTAACTTATATTCGAAAAAAACAAGAACATTAAAAAGAGTAATTGGAGTAATATATATGTAAAAACGGTTCGTTTGGGTTGAGAAAATATTTTACGTAGAGGAGCGAACAACGTTCCGACCTTCTTCGATTATCGTCAGGTTCACAAAGAAAGAAAAAGGTAACTGACCGGAAGCTGACCACATGTTTGAAAGGGGCTGTGTTACGGAATGAAGAGGGCGTGCTTAGATGATTGAATATATAATTGTATATTATTTATTTTATTATTATTATTACTTATTATATTATTTTTAATATAGATATAAAGGTGTTCCTTTGTGTTGGTTTATTTTGGGCTTGAGTTGTTGTATAAGTAAGGCTTCTTTAATTTTGCGTTTGTTTATGTTTATTTCTTTTTTAGTGTTTGAGTGTTTTCTATGGTTATGTTGTATTTATTTGAGTTGCAGTGTACGAAAACGTATGAAGGTGACTTTTTATGTTCTTTGAATTCCAAACAAGCCGTTTTTACATATATATTTTTATCTACAAGTGGGTTTTCTCGACATCACTGAGTAATTGAAATAAACATCACTTACTTTATGACATGTCATTAACTTACCGTTGATTAATAGGCCCGGCATAGCCAAGTGTTTTAAGGCGTTCGGACTCGTAATCCGAGGGTCGCAGGTTCGAATCCAGGTCGCACCAAACATGCTCGCGCTTTCAGCTGTGGGGGCGTTATAATGGGGCGGAAAAGCCCACTATTCGTTGGTAAAAGAGTAGCCCAAGAGTTGGCGGTGGGTGGTGATGACTAGCTGCCTGTCCTCTAGTCTTACACTGCTACATTAGGGACGGCGCGTATAGATAGCTCTCGTGTCACTTTGCGCGTAATTCAAAACAAACAAACAAACCCCAAACAAACTGAATTTAAAAATCTTATTTGTCTGTTGTTTCCCTTAACACATGGATTTGATGCCAATGCTCACCAGTGAATATAAAAGTACTGCAAAGATAAGTGTAGATTACGTAATTATCCCCCTCGAATTATAATTAGGTTTGTCAAACGTTCACGAGTGGTTAGAAGAACCCTGAATCTAAACAACTGTCTTCCATCTCCATGGATATAATGCCAAAGAGATTCAGATAATTGAAATCTTAGGAGTAAGATATATTATATTAGAGATATCCCAATAAAAATATATGTTTCTATCTTTTCTTCTGATCACAGAAATGCATAAAGCAAAGTTTTTGCTTAGTTACATTTTGCAAAAGTTCACTCTCTCCCGGACTTACAACACTAAAATTCGGGGCTCGATTTTCGGCTGTAAACACAGTAGATAGTTCATTGTAGATTGATCTAAACTGAGTCACAACTTATTATTCCTGACGTGCTAAAAACACGTAGGTCTAAAACGTCGTGATAAACCTGAAATAGAAACCCTTATAACTCGAGCGCTTTCGAAAGTGGACCTTTCTTCTTCAGGGTACCCCCGCTAGTACAGCGGTATGTTTACGGATTTACAACGCTAAAATCAGGGGTTTGATTCCCCTCGGTGGGCTCAGCAGATAGCCCGACGTGGCTTTGCTATAAGAAAGCATACACACTCTTCTTCAGAGACAATTATTATGATATTAAGCTATCGCCATCTAGCGACCAGTAATACACCTAATCGTTTAGCATGCCAGCCATGTGTAATAAATTACCATTGTCTGGTAAGGTAAAGTTGGATATGTGCAAAATGAAGCGAGATTGTTAACTTCAATATTGCTACAAACAGCAACAAAAACATAATTCTAACGATAAAAATCACCCAGAGTTTCTCAGTGTAATTTATTTCGTGTCTCATCCTGAAATTGTTTGAATATTTCAATAGGTAATTAGTAAGCATTAAATAGTAATTATTTTAAATAATATTTTATAATAACGTAGTTAATTTATCATTTTGATTCCCATTTTAATTACAGTTTTATTTTTACGTTCTTACTTTCTACAGAATTTGTTTTTCAAATATTTAAATAACATTAATAAATTGTAAATAACTTAAACTTATTGAATATATATTATACAGGCCTGACATGGCCAAGCGTTCTAAGGTGTGCGACTCGTAATCTGAGGGTTGTGGGTTCGCATCCCCGTCGCGCCAAACATGCTCGCCCTTTCAGCCGTGGGGGCGTTATAATGTGACGGTCAATCCCACTATTCGTTGGTAAAAGAGTAGCCTAAGAGTTGGCGGTGGGTGGTGATGACTAGGTGCCTTCCCTCTAGTCTTACTCTGCTAAATTAGGGACGGCTAGCACAGATAGCCTTCGAGTAGCTTTGTGCAAAATTTCAAAACAAACAAACAAACAACACAAACGTAATCTGAGGGTTGCGGGTTCGCATCCCCGTCGCGCCAAACATGCTCGCCCTTGCAGCCGTGGGAGCGTTATAATGTTAAAAGAGTAGCCCAAGAGTTAGCGGTAGATGGTGATGACTGACTGCCTTCCCTCTAGTCTTACACTCCTAAATTAGGGACGGCTAGCACAGATAGCCCTCGAGTAACTTTGTGCAAAATTCGAAACAAACAAATATATTACAGAAATATATTTGCGTTGGCCACAGACAAACAATGATATTTTCGTCGTAATATCTCCCAGAATTGATAGTTTGAGAGTTAGCAATCCTAGTTACAGTGCATTAATCCCAATATAACCAGGTCTTGTTCTTAAAACATTTTTAGAAATACATCGAGTTTTCAAAATATTTATGAACACGGAGTGATCGTTTCGTTTCAAAGTCTGTCACTGTCTCAGAAAAATTGTAAATGATGGACCGCGTCCTGTGTGATTGGTAAGTGATTAACCGCGCGGAAACCAATAAAATGTAAATAAAGACGTGTTGTTGACACCCAGTCAACGGTGTAATTAATCTTCGTTGCGGGGTCTTGTCTTACTTACTTAACCCAGGAAGAGTAAACTTCTGCTGAGGTTCGTTACTAATAGATCCCAAACTAATTACCAGGAGTGGTTGTTGTTTTTCTTCTTCCAGTAAGTTTCTACGTTTACAATATTTTTGTATCTATCAACAATTTTGACAGGAGATTGCCAAATTGGTATCGTGAAATTTCATTTTTCTTTAAGTTGGATGGTTTATTTGTTTGTTTTGAATTTCTCGCAAAGTTACACCAGGGCTATCTGCGCAGGCTAGTCAACACCATCCACCGAAAACATTAAGCTACTTTTTTTTTTTCCCAACGAATAGTTGGATTGAGCGTTACATTATAACAACCTAAGAGCTGAAGGGAATAGCATGTTTTGTGGGAATGAATTCGAACTCGTGACCCTCAGGTTGCAAGTCGAGTGCCTCAATTACCAGCCTGAAAGATACTAATAACTATATTGATGTTTGGATTGACACATAACACGACTAAGTTAAGATGGATAGCAAACAGTGAATATGTGTTATCGAAACGCAATTATTTTATTAGATACTAAACCTAAACACACTCTAACGCTATGTGGCATTTCGGGTTACTTTCATTATGAATTCTCTTTAACGGTTATAAGTACTTTGTGCAGTATATTAAGTTAACATTTTTACATCAAACTGTAAGGTATTTATTTGAGATAAACAGGTATATATACCATTGTAAGAACATAATACCTAAAAGAATGTATCTTCTTTAGAGAATAAGGAGCAATATAGTAAAGTTGTGATATCGCAGTGAAATACCAAGTTAGGTTTAGTATAGCTTAACTTATCACGAATTACATTCAAAAGAACACGAGGCCCAGTCGGATAATCCGAAATCTGATTTAGTGATTTTCCAATTTTGAAGTTTTTTTGCTTTTCTTATTTTATAAATTTATTACGCACTAGGAATGTTTAGTAATATTAGATCTTAGTGCGTCGTACTTGAGTGTGGACTCCATAATATATTCTGATTGTTCTTTATTTGTTTTCATAGATTATTATATGTTCATGTTTTGGTTTTTGTCTGGTGGGTTCAGTTTGGGCTGTTGAAATTTTTATAATATAAATGTTTTATAATTAAATAAAAATTAACCTTGAACCTGGAACCTTTGGCAGTTTTCTATTTCCAACCATTAGATTGCTAAGACAAACGCCCCCTCCCGCTGGTACAGCGTTAAGTCTACGGATTTACAACACTCAAATCAGCGGTTCGATTCCCTTCGTTGGGTTCCGTAGATAGCCCGATGTGGCTTTGCTATAAGAAAAACAAGCTAATACAAACATTATCTTGAATGTAGAATGTTTGTAAAAAGTAATAATTAATTAATTTTATGTATTTGTCTCCAGAATACAAAACTTGTAAGGTGCGTTTTTGATTTGCTTGTTTCAGACCATAGCTGCACTGTACATCGCGAGGAATCGAACCCCGTATTTTAGCGCTGAGAAGTCCGTGTACCTTTATTATGGGATGGCAATCCGAACACAATATTAATGGTTCACAAAGTGCATTTCAATCGCGAATGAAACTTTCATTAACTCCTGTCGATATGAACAACAATTAACCATAGCAATGTTTTCCACAACTTTCGATGCTGAACATTTCTAACTTTCTTAGTTGGAGGAGCTACAATCACATTAAAAATGAGGCAGAACCACAGTTATCGATATTGAAATAATTAAGTTATTATAGAGCAAATAGAGAAATATGATTTTTTGGAGGAACATTCAAGCAAGTGACAAATAAAAATAATGATTTTATGAGTTGCATAGAAATTAAATTGTCGTATTAGAATTTTGCTATTTCAAAGACGAATAGTCGGAAATCGCCATGGGAAAGAACTATGTAAGATATTTTTTGTGACAATATAAGAGCTTATATATAATTAATTAAGAGAAATTACGTATGTTGGAATATATTTCCTTCAGTTTAATGTGAGAAAAATAATAATATTAGAAAGCATACTCTAGGTAAGATAATTATTCTTTCATAAAAAGGAAATTATTTAGTAAACCTAGGTTTCGTTAACGCAGAAGGAGATAGTGAAATAGGATGATGGTGATTTCATTTATTTTGTTTGTTTGTTTTGAATTTCGCGCAAAGCAACTCGAGGGCTATCTGCGCTAGCCGTCCCTAATTTAGCAGTGTAAGACTAAAGGGAAGGCAGCTAGTCATCATCACCCACCACCAACTCTTGAGCTACTCTTTTACCAACGAATAGTGGGATTGATTGTAACATTATAACGCACCTACGGCTGAAAGGCGAGAATGTTTGGTGAGACGGGGATGCGAACCGGCGACCCTCAGATTACGAGTCGAATGCCTTAACCCACCTGGACATGCCAGACCTGGTGGTTTCATTTCGAAGTAGAAAAGTGTTGAGATACATTCTGTGATTCTGAAAATTAATTATTTACTGCAAAAGAATTGAAAATCCCTTTATTCAGATTACATTTTGAAACGACAGTGTCATCTTGCGAATCTGTTTTGACAGAGTAACGTCCAAAACGTTTTAAATGTAGATCAAAGTGAAACAGTGAAGCCGAGAGAAACGAACATCAGTAGATTTGTTGATAACAAAAACCTCTTGTTAAGCTTTGACATTAATTTCTTAATAATGTAGCAGACTAAAATAATAATCGGTTCTGTCCATCACGTGGCCCTACATGACTAGGCGGTTAGGGCGCTCGTCCCGTAATCTGAGGGTCGCGGGTTCGAATCCCCGACACACCAGATATGCTCTCCCTTTCAATTATGGGGACGTTATAATGTTCTGTCAATTCCATTATTCGTTGGTAGAAGAATAGTCCGAGAGTTGGTGTAGGGTGGTGACGACTAGCTGCCTTCTCTCTAGACTTACATTGCTAAATTCAGGACGGCTAGCGCAGATAGCCCTTGTGTAACTTTATGCAAAGTTTAGAAAATAAACTGTTCATCTTGCTATAGAAAAGTCGACTTGAGCGAAGTCTACACATCATGATTATCTGATATAAGAGTTACGATTTTTAGAATATGTAATGTTACCCGAAATCAAAGTTTTCAGAGAAAGAAGTGTCAGAAAGTGTTTAGTAAATGAAACATTCCTGAAACAATGGAATTTTAATTAAACAAGAGATAAAAGTTGACTTAACATATTAATGGATGCTAACAGTTGTTAGGAAAACGGGATTTCCAAACTAATATTTCAATTTACAATGTCCGGCATGACCAAGTGGTTAAGGCAATCTACTCGTAATCCGAAGGTCGCGGGTTCGAATTCCTGTTACACCAAACATACTCGTCCTTTCAGCCGTGGAGGCGTTATAATGTTACCGTCAATGCCACTAGTCGTTGGTAAAAGGGTAGCCCAAGAGTTGGCGGTGGGTGGTTCCTCTAGTCTTACACTGCAAAATTAGGGACGGCTAGCGCAGATAGCCCTCGTGTAGCATTACGCGAACTTCAAAACAAATCAATTTAAAATGCATTTATTTTACTTTTAGAACATATAGTCATACTTTTATCATTTAAATGCATTACTGATGTTTGACACTACAAACGATCTGATCGGGTTAAGTCTCTCGTGACCGACTACAGACAGAATGTAATTTCCTAAGAGGTACTCAAGTTAATAATATGATCAAATAAAATATAGACTAACATATTTAAGATATGCTGAGCCCTTTACAATTATATCTCTTTAGTGACCTGACAATTGCATATATTCTTCAATAACTCCCTAATAGCACCCCTCTTTAGTGACTCAGCCGTATGTCTGCAGGCTTGAGAAGCTAGAAATCGGGTTTTAATAACTGTGGTGGGCAGAATGCTGATCGCTCATTGCGTAGCTTTGTGTTTCATTTCAAAATAAACAAATAACCCCCAGCAGAGAAATTACTAAACTGAACCCAAATCAGCAACCTGACAATATAACAATATGCTTTAACAACCACCACCAGAGAAATTATTAAACTTAATCTATAGCAGTACAATTTCATATACCCTAGCCAATTACAGAAGGCAGTCGAAAGCAAGCTTTTCAAAACAGAGTGGGAACTTTGGTTTTTTAGTTACTAGTTCTTAGTTAGTTTTAAATTGTTACAAAATCATGTTGTTGGGGCTAACAATAAACACATGTTGGTTGAGGAGTATGATTATCAGTCCAGAAAAGTTGTAATATATTTCTTTAAGCAGATCTATTTCCTTTGTTGTTGTTGTATAAATTGTTGAATAAACAGAACTTAATTGGTACTTGTCAAAACTACACATTTTAATAAATCACTTTAAAACTGCACATTTCGATTGCTCACCTGCCAAACTGCACACTTTAGTTTTTTTCACATATCAAAGCTGTTCTTATCAGTTGTTCACATATTAAATTGCACATTTTAGTTGATAACCTGTCAAATCTGCACATTTCAATTGTTTACATGTCAAAAATGTATAATCTAATAGGTTTGGTCAAACCTTGATAGTGATAAGACGTTTCCAACCTTGTTGGTCAGTACTAAGATGTTTAATACCTTTATGGTCTGTAATAAAACGTTTCCTATCCTGCTGGTCAGCAATAAGATGTTTCCTACCTTGTTGGTCAGTACTAAGATGTGTAATACCTTTATGGTCTGTAATAAAACGTTTCCTATCCTGCTGGTCAGCAATAAGACGTTTCCTACCTTGTTGGTCAGTACTAAGATGTGTAATACCTTTATGGTCTGTAATAAAACGTTTTCTATCCTGCTGGTCAGCAATAAGACGTTTCCTACCCTACTGGTCACACTTGAAATTTGCTACTCTAAATAATTTTTATATTAAAATGTACATGTACAGATTAAAAACAAATAATTTTATTATTACTTATACTACAAGAAATTTATTATCAGCATATTATTACTGATGCCAAATGTCTCAAAGATTTTGATTTTATCAGATTTAGTATGTCATCAGTTGTTTTTTTTAACTGAGAGAAACATTACAACAAAAGTTGTTTTTTTCATTCCTAGAAGTCTGGCCCTCAGTTAAATAACACATCATTTCAAATCGGCAGAAGTAAGAAAACTAAATATTTATAAATATCCTGTGGAAGAAGAAGTATTCGTTTCGTTGACCCTGGAAACATTTGTAGGATAGGGTGCTGAAAACCATTTATCGTAGTTGTAACTCCTGTATATAATGGAAACCATTCATCTTTACTGCACGACAGAGGGCGTTCACTTCAATTCCATTGACTTTTCGAAAGTATATTAAATATTTATCAATGTATTATTTCCACTTATTGAACAACATAAGAATAAATAATAATTTTTGATAGAATAACCAATTCTTTATTAACATAAAGATAGGGTAACAAGAGAAACAGAAGACAATATATTGTGGTGATTATCAAGTTGAGTTGATTTGATGTATTATAATTAAAAGGGAATATTGAGATTTAATTTTTAGGTACAGTCACTCAGCGCCATTATTATCGTTGTAAGAAACCTGTTTATCAAATTTTGAAACAAACAGACAAAAACACTCAGGAAATGATTAAAGTAAAATGGAAATATATACCAAAAAACTGAAAAGTTTGCTTGCAATAGTCAGCGGTAGGTTTGTGGGTTTATAACGCTAAGAATAAGATTTCGATAATTGGAACGGGTACAGCACCAGTAGCCTAATGTGTAGCATTGCGCTAGAGAAAAAAGCTCCTACTGTCTGAGAATCACTGCGAAATACCAAATGTTTAAAGTGTGATATACTTAGGCCAATTAATTATAAACATAAAATTGCTTTCGTCGGGGTGATAGCAGGTAGATGAATATTGAAATATTACAGGTTTGATTAAAGACAGCAAAAAATTACATTGTTCTCACTAAACTAATAGTAGCATAATGTATAATGATAGTAGTTTAAAACTCAAGTGATGTAGCATTTCATTAAATTAAATTAATGCAATCTGTTTAATGACGATAAGATAAACGAAAAACACGTTAAGATTGGTTTGAATTTCGCGCAAAGCTACACGAGGGCTATCTGTGCTTGCCGTCTCTAATTTAGCAATGTAACAATAGATGGAAAGCAGCTAGTCATCATCACTCACCGCCAACTCTTGGGCTACTCTTTTACCGACGAGTAGTGGGATTGACCGTCACATTATAACGCCCCCACGGCTGAAAGGGCGAGCAAGGGATTCGAGCCTGCGACTGTCGGATTACGAGTCGAGTGCCTTAACCACCTGGCCATGCAGGGCCCACGTTAAGATATAGTTAAACCAACGTTACACTGTTAACCTTCGAAGGTTAAAATTTAATTGGACAATTACGTGTAGAAACTGCTACGCGATCAAATAAGTACTACTTTCTCCATCATTTTTTGGATGGTTAGGTAGCAAACTGCACGGCTTATAATGCTATATAATTTATGGTTCGATTCCCACAGCAGATTTTGGTGCACGTAAATTTTTTTGTATATTTTCTCCTAAACAACGCTCTTCTTTTTGTAATTTAATTGCTTTCTGTAACAAATCTACAAAGATAAATATGAAATATTACAAATGATATGTACATTTTGCTTGTAAGTTTAATGTCTGCCATTTGACTAATTTATCACTGACCGTGATTATAAAGATTCGGTAAAATGGTTAGCTAATAATCAGTGTATTAGACTTAGAATATTAACGGAACTGACTTACAGTGGTAAGTAACTGCTTTTAGACAATGTCACGATAATTAATTTTTGTTATAGTGTAGAAGACAGTAGCCGTATATTTGACTGACGGCCATCTTTGTAACGAACATTTTGCTGTGGTCGATTCAAGAATATTCTGCACGTGACCGCTGGAAACACGTTAGCTGAATTGTACTAGCAGATACAATTGGTGGATGTGACATGATAGTAACAGACAGTTGGTAATCTATCCATATATTAACTTTTCATTTTAATAAGGTTTGAGGTCTGTAAGAGGGTGGTTTCTGGGGAGAGGAAGAAGGTATAATCATCTACAAGGTTTGAGGTTATTAAGGGGGTGGTACGAGTGGACAGGTAGAAGGTCTACTAATCTGCACACACTATACAACGGACAGTGTGATGGACGAAAGAACTGTTGCTGTTTTGCTAAAACTCTTGGAATTCAGTTATACCTGTATGTTTCTGTTAAGGTTCTTATACAAAGAGAGCATTTCGCTCGTCCTACGAATTTTTCGTAATTTCGACTGATTTTGTTGTTGTTCATAAGTTGCTAACGCTTAATACACACAACCAAATGAACTTCTATCTTCAAGAAAGAACAAACCAATCACACGAAGGACATTATTCCTGAAAACTGATCTCATCCATTCGGTCTCTGATGCTCTTCACCCTGGCCTAATATTTCTACACCCAAATCTCAAAATTTATTTTACCAAGTTTAATAGAAGCATAAACAAAACGTTTAACTCGTGGGTCCTCATAGTTCTGTAACAGGGAGGCTTTCTGTCTGTGAACGAACCAGTGCCATTCCAGAAGAATTCGGAGACGGACGAGTGGTGGAGAGGGAACCGACATTCGAAGACACATAAGGCACAAGCTGTCCGAGACCGTACATAGAGCAACCGGCTGGGTTAGGCACACCAGGGGGATAGCCGAAGAGCCAAAGCCTGTCTCCAACAAACATTGGACGAGCAGCGTGAATCCCTAATGACTGACAGTATTGTTGAGCCATGACCTCTAGGTCATTTGTATATTTCCGCTTCCACTTCGTCCTTCTATTTTGGAACCAAATCTTAATCTGAAAAGAAACAAACAAAATATATATTATACGTTGCAATAATTCTGAAGCTTTCCTGTAAAAATTGCATGGAATAAATGCATTTTACACAAAGATATAATCAATATAAATATTTAAGCTCACTTATTTACAACTGATATAGTTAACTAGAAATAAAATAGCGTTATCGTAGAGTTAGATAAAGGACTATTTTCATATAACCACCATATAAAAAAAATAATGTTGTCTTAGTTTCATAAAATGCTATTTGCGTATAGCCATCCCATAACCAAATGCTACTGTCGTGATTTGATAAAGGACTATATGCTAAACGCCATTATATAAAGAAATTGTATTGCCTTAGTTTCATAGCCTTCCGAAATTTTGAGGTTCTGACATAGCCAGGAGGTTATGGTGGTCGAGTCACAATACCTGAGGATCGCAGGTTCAAGTCCCCGTCATACCAAACATGCTAGCCCTTTAAATCGGGGAGCCTTTAATGTGACGGTCAATCCTACTATTCGTTGGTAAAAGAGTAGCCCAAGAGTTGGCGGTGGATGGTGATAACTAACAACCTTCTCTTTAGCCTTTCTCTGCCAAATTAGGGACGGCTAGCGAAAATAGTCCGCATGTATCTTTGCGCGAAATTCAGAAACAAACAAATCCTAATTTTGAAATGATAGACTAGAGGGGTGGTAATTACAGTTAACATTTAACAAAGAATTAACACTAAAACGTTTAACGAAGAAGATACAGTCCAGATGGCGTCGATGATTTCGTGTTGTTAAGTAAATTATTGTTAACTAACAAAGTATTATATTATGAATATTTTAATTAAAGTGACTGTAGACATGCATGCACCTTTTGGTTCAAACTGGCACTAACATCGACTGTCTTTACGTTTACACTTTCCATAATTTTCATTTGTTTATACTGACGAAGTCGTTACACAGAAATTTGTATTATTGGTTATAATTACTTTATATACACATAAGCATTATTTTTCTATGCTTGTCTGATTAGGAAGTACTTTCGTTATGATCTGGCGTGACTAGTAATTTATGAATGGAAATTAGAGAAGATAATTTACGTTTCTACAATAACGTAGAAACATGCATATATATATCTTTACTGTATAGTTGAACGAGAGAACTGTGATAGCGCACAAAAGCAACGCTAAAATTACAATAAATGTTAGATTTTGGTTTTATTATTCAGAACTGTATCCTTGGCAACTGACTTATATTCAATAAGGCTTCTTTATGTATTTACGTGTGTGTTTTCTTATAGCAAAGCCACACAGCTATTTTCTGGATGCTCCGAGAGGAATCGAACCCCAGATTTTAGAGTTGTAAATTCTTAGACTTACTGCTGTATTAGCGGAGGACATGCATTTATCCAAGACTGGAAATACCATTAATAGTTGTTAATATTGAAAAATCAAGTAACTAATTTCATGAATTTTTCTTTCACGAGTAAAATCAAACAACGATATTTTAGATCGATAGTTGTATTTGTACACTTTTCCATACGTTGCCAACTTATCACGATGTTTTTGTTTCTTAACACATTACCAATAATATTAATATATCGAATACATTTTGTTTTTAGGTAATGAAACTGCGTTATATTTTAATTATCATATGTCGCCCCCCGCTAGTATAGCGGTATGTCCAAGGATTTACACCCCTAAAATCAAAGGTTCGATTCCCCTCGGTGGGCTCAGCAGATAGCCCGATGCGGCTTTGCTATAAGAAACACACACACACACACATGTTAAGTACAAAACTGTATAAAGGGCCCTCTGTATTCTGCACACTACGGGGATCAAAACCAGGTTTTTGCAGTATAAGTCCGCAGACATATCGGTTTGTACATAGAAAGGAGAGAACTGCAATACAAAACACATTGTTTTGAAGCGCTAAATTATCTGTGTTACACTTCCTTGTTTTGCGTATTACTTTGTATGGAAACAAAATACATTTTGAATTGGTTTCTGTGGAAAATGTAAAAGAACAGGATATAAATAAGTTTTAAAAAAAAGCTATTTGTAGCTAAATATGAGATTGGAAGACTCAGTCCCTGGATTTATAATTTGTATTTAAATTTAAGAATAAAACCTTGTTGAAAGTTTAGTATTAAGGAATCCCGTACACGTACTGTTTAAGAGTTTGTAGTTATATATATATATATATTAAGAACGCGTAACTAACGTTTATAATCTAGCCACCTCACACCTTTTGTACCATAATTTCATAACTTGTTTGTTTGTTTTGAATATCGTGCAAAGCTACTCAAGGGCTATCTGCGCTAGCCGTCCCTAATTTAGCAGTGTAAGACTAGAGAGAAGGAAGCTAATCATCATCACCCACCGCCAACTCTTTGGTTACCCTTTTATAAAAGAATAGTGGGATTGACCGTCACATTACAACGTTTCCGTGGCTGAAAGGGCGAGCATGTTTTGTGTGACGGGGATTCAAACCCGCGACCTTCGGATTACGAGTCGAACGCCTTAACCCACCTCGCCATGCCAAGCCATTTCTTAACTACATCCGTTTAATAGTACTAATCAATCATATAAGCTAGAAACTCTCGTTAACAGTGTATCTCGATTACTTTTGATCTCTTTACGCCATAGTTAAGTATTAGTGGAACACCTGAACTGGTGTTTAGGGGGCTTTTCTTGATCTTCGTGTGGCTTTGTATTAAAACATACAAACCTAGTACTTTGTAAAAATGCTTCCGTTAAAAACCTACCATATGACAAATAGAAAAGCTGCTTCCAAAGTCAAAACTGAATCATAAGTTACGATACGGAAATTATTTGTTCGATATCAAGGACTTTCTGATAACATTAATTATATGGTATACATATAATGGGGTCTAATTTTAATATCCATAATGTAACTCCAAGCCTTCCATTACTTTAAAGCAAACTTCACCAGCAAACAATTCCTTCTTTCTCTCACAAATAAGCCCAGCATGGCTAGGTGGGTTAAGGGCGTTCGACTCGTGATCTGAGGGTCGCGGGTTCGAATTCCGGTCACACCAAACATGCTTGTCCTTTCAGCCGTGCGGGTGTTATAATGTTACGGTCAATCCAACCATTCGTTGGTAAAAGAGTAGCCCGAGAGTTGGCGGTGGGTGGTGATGACTAGCTGTTTTCCCTCTAGTCTTACACTGCTAAATTAGGGACGGCTAGCACAGATAGCTCTCGTGTAGCTTTGTGCAAAATTAAAAAAAACAAACAAACTTTCAGAAATAAATTTCCATCTAATCTCACGTGCAATCGTTCGTCTGTTGTTAGTTCAGAATTTCCGTTTGGAGTTGTGTGATGTTTTTAATTTGTTATCATTCTTCGAACACTGCTGGTTGTTTTGAGAAACGTTGTTTATTTCATGTTTGTTTCATTAAAACTTGTAAAAACTTTAATTTGTTGAATTTTTTCTGAAACTATACGTTACTCCAAACTGACTTTGAACGTTAATTTATAATAAAATTTATTTTGGTACTTGAAGATGGCCCCGCAACGACTGAGCGACAAATCAGAAGGCTTGTAACGCTAAGAAACAAGTTTTTATACTCGTGGTGGGCACATCACAGATAGCCCATTATGTACGTCTGTGCTTAATAATATCCAAACAAACACAAGTTTATGATGGAGCGCGTGTCTAACTTAACATAAGGTAAAAATGGATCGAGATTTCATTTAATAAAAGCTAAAGATATAACGTGCGTTTTACGTAACAAAAACTATAGATGGAGCGCATGCCTTATGTAAAAAAGCTAAAGATGGAACGCGTGCTTTACTTTACCTGAGTTTCTGTAAGTTTCAGTGTTTTGGAAAGCTGCATTCTTTTCGAAACCGACAAATACTTGCTTCGTTCGAACTCAGCTTCGAGAGCTTTGATCTGAGTAGCTGTGAACGCCGTTCTGGGCCGCTTTTTCCTTTCTTTTGACGAGTGACATCTATTGGTTGATTCTGAAACAAACAAAAACATTTGTACTGTAGGCATTTACATGTTCCAAGCTCATTCTGAATAACTTATAACTTATTATCTCAGTTAAACAACTGTTCGTTGAACGTCAGCACTAGTTTTTCCACAATGGAATCTACACATTTGTTGAGTAAATATTTGATAAATACGATAGAAACAAAGAAACTGTCGCTATTTTTAACTAATCATATCTTCAACCTTCATTTCTACAGAAAACTCTTTTGTTAAAAACAACTAAGAATTAATATTCTTAATTATTTTTGTTAAGCCCAAGGGCTGAACAATGGACTAGCTGTGCTCTGCCCACCACGAGGTATTGAAACCTGAATTTTAGCGTGATAATCCTCAGAATTTACTCTGAACCACCAGGGGTGTAAGTTTCTTAACTACAGTTGAGCAAGTGAGAACTCAACTTTAAAAATGAAAAAAATAATAATAAAAATCACACCAATAATGATGAGTTGTGTTTTTTTTTTACTTTTTGATGGTCTTTGATAACAGGGATTTAGCAAGATATAAAATCAATTAAAACTTGTTAAACTTTGAAAAAAATAGAAAATTAAGATAGCAGAACAGTTTAAGATAAACCTTAGTGTTACATAAGTTTGGAGCTGATCGTCAAATATTAATACAGAAACAGAGGGAACTGAAGTAATCACAATCTAAGCTAGGACATGGGAAATGTAACTTCAACTGTGTTTCAAAAAATAAACTAATATTTTGTTTAATTGTTCAAATAATAACAGATGAGTGCTTACAAAAATACAAAGTTTTAAACCATTCATTGAGGTATTGCGATAAACACTTATTTAGTGTCCTAACTTTTCTGATGAAACACAAAAATTACGGTTTTACCAAAATCACATAATCAGCCATTCCATCAATATACTAATTCTATTGTAGCGTATCAGACGTTCGTGGAATTTTATTTTATTTTTGTCTCTCAAAGGCTTACCATTCCCAGTGTTACAGCACATTCTAAATTATTCAAACTTACATCGATAAAGTTCCAGGTTCGATTCCTTGTGGTGGACATAGTAGGTAGCTTAATGTGGCTTTTCTCTACCAGAACAAACAAATCGAACTTTTAGTATTATTAATGAAGTTTCAAGTTGTTTCTCAGCTCCACTCTTATGAAAGTTTACTACTCGTTTTTATGGGTTATCAACACTGAAAATGTACGTTACTGTTAAGACTGTATCGGCTAATTCCAAGGGGCAAAGTGAGTAATATGAAAGTTGAAGAAATAAGATCGTGTCTTTCAGCTGCCTACTAACAAGTATACATTGTGTATTTCAGGAGAGTTGATATGGGAATTAACACTTTTATTAATATATCAGAGAAGATCGAAACTTCACGCGGGTTTCTCGTCATCACGAATCACTAAGTATAAATTAACTGTTTTATCTATGTTCTGGATTTTGTGTGGTTATTTATGAAGGTTTTGTATTTACTGATCATTTAAGAAAGTACAGTTTGTGGTTTGATCTATGTTTTGGTCTTTGTGTTGCTTTTCAAAACAAAGTTATATGTTTAGCGATCGCTCAAGTAAGTAGAATACTCGTTATGTTAATAAACACGCTTTCAAATGTTTGTATATGACAACAACAACAAATGTGGCAAAGATGTGTCAGTTTCTCTTCAAGGAAGAGGGCGACAGAGCTTTATTCGGAGCAGTTAATGGTTTAGACCGAATCCAATCGACATGCACCGCCTTCTCCCTCTTGTATTCACCACACGGTACCACGGAGCCCACCCTACGTCACTTACTCGGCATTTACGCCGAAATACGATAGCTAAACATGGCGGAGACTATCAATAGGGCGTGACGTCTCTCCCGTGACCTCAGAGGAAGTGAGGTCAATATTCCCGAACGGCAACAGTCACATGGGACGATTTGACATCTGTGTCCAATCAAAAGGCATCATTCTCATTAAACTGTTGGAGAAATCTCCCTGGAAGTACTAAGAAGGCTTCAAAGAGTCAGTCGACCTCTGATAACACTTAGAAAAGAAACTCTTTGTAACTTATTCTAAGAACTTATTTGTGAAAGTAAAGAAAAATGTAGAACAACAAATCAACTACAATATATCTGCTATATTTAGTGCCGACGAGCTCTTTCGGACATTACTAATACTCTTAGGGCCGGCTGGGTTATAACACACGCAGTACTGTTGAGACTATATTCATCCTATCAAACAATTGTTAGTGATGTGTATGTTTCATTTTGATGGGTGGTAGAGTGTTACAGAAGATCTATATATGTTATTCCGATGTTTAAAAAAGGACAATCAGAGGTATAACACTGATAAAAAATCTGTTTCTTCAACAATAACGTTCGATATGGGATTAGTAATTATATTCAAATTCTGTACAAGTATATATATACATTATAAACATAAAATTTCAAGCCATAAACCAAAACACATTAACGCGATTTTTTTTAAATACGTTGCACTTTTTTTTTAATGATCCTAGGGTGCAAGCTACAACGTGGTATTATAAAATGTATCTTCGGTTTTGGAGGTGATTGTAGAATTACGACCCACATTGTGGTGTGGATACACGGTGTATAATATAATTAATCAGAGGTTGGGATTTGCTGATTTTAACACAGTCCTTCCTCATGATTTTGTTTATTCATTTAACTTTAGTTAGATATAATTACTTAATTTCACTAATATATATATATGCTAAGAAATTAAAGCGGCGAAATATTTTAATACCTAGGCTTAAGCCTACTCTTACCAGCATATTGATTGTTAAAGAATGGCTTTACAATTATCTGTCGTCATTGTTAGTTTTCCATATCAAAGTTCACAATTCTCTTTTGTTTTGTATAATGATATTGTTACTTATAATAAGACGTTATACGATATCCGGGTTTTATATTACATTTCAAACTCTCATGAACTTGTAACAGAGTTATTGTAGAATACAACATTCAACACCTCTCAGCTCAGGAACGTTTTCTTTCATTCCTGAAAAAAACACAAAAAACTTGGACATTCTACGTTAACACGAGCTAGTGTTATATCTTTCATGTAACGTATACTTGTAAGGTCCATTTTTAAAGCTACCTCGCAACTATGATTCATCCTCATAGTCCCCCAAGTGGGACAGCGATAAGTTTGCGGACTTACAACGTTAAAATTTGAGGTTCGATTCCTCCCAACGGACGCAGAAGATAGCCAAACAAACAAATCATTGTCATAATTAAAGCATCTGTGAGGATCTTTTTCGACATGACATTTAACACAATTCCACCAAAGCAAGCACAGTTGAGAATTCAAGAGAAGCCTGAGCGAGCATGGCTAAAAGTTACAGATACATTATTAATAGTTCAGAAAATTAATAAGCCCCCTAAATAAATTTTCGTTACATACAATAAGTTTTTATCTATTCAACTGATTAGAATCTAAATTTGAAACGTTTTCTGTGTTACTCGACGCAGTATTTGAACGACATCTTGTATGACGAATAGATTAAATGACCCAGTCAGAGACCTCTAGGTTCAAGCATAGTCGTTAGTAATTTAGAACTCCTGACTAACGAGGAAAATCAGAACAAACATCTACCAACACTGTTACTTTTAACCGAATAGTGATATTGCCACCTTTTAAAGCATACGCATATCTCAAAGAATGCAGAATGTTAAAAATCTTATTGTTAGCTCGAACCTGCCCAGTATTTTTGATAACTTTTATGTTACCTCAGCTACATCCGGTGTATTTAGGACATGAAACAACAACGGTCATCGAAGAACAAATCCACTTCAAAAAATCTAAACACCTCATAAATATATATTAGATATGACATTGCATAATCTCAGTTGCTCATATTATTTTAACGGGCAAATACACAATGTGACGTCATTTATAGTCGCACAATATTTGTTATTAATTACTGATTTTTACTCTGTTGTTGTTATTGTTTTCTTAATAAAAAGCTACACACCCAACTGACTCTCAAATTCCTTATTTTAAAGTTGTGAGTCCATAAACTTACAGCTGATCTACGAAGTGTGTATGTCAGAGAGTGTTATATTAAAAACCATCATTGAAATTTCCAAAATCAGTAAAAACATTATTATGCAAAAAGTAAAATTATTTTTCGAAAGCTGTATTACTTAAAGAAATGATATGAAAAATTTACAGAGACACGTGGAGTTTTAAACTTTCGTAAACCCCACTGATAAGAAAATATTTTTTTTTGTATTGCAGTTTCATAAGTGTATTCTTTCGTTTAAATTATATTCTTAAGATTCCAAGCTGTATTTGTTTTAAAATGTTCCTTAGCCAGTAATGCTAACAAATATGTTGTCAGTCTTGTACGAACAAGAGATTCGTGAAACCTAATGATGTCGCATACAACTTAATGAAACACAAAAAGAGTCACTGATTGGTCCATATTTCAAATTTAGAAGCTTGAGTTGCGTCTCGGATATCCTCGCCCGACATTAGTGCCATCTCCCGGAGATGATTTAAAGCTTCCTTCTCACTTGCTAACAGATGCGTTTCTAGTGTAGGAATTTAAAACGAAACCATTTCTTTATAAGAAAGTTAAGGGCCAGTCGAAGTTCCGAGCAGCGGCCTACTGCCGCCAGGGAATGGGCCATTTATTTTCAACTATGTCGTAGTCTCCAGTTTCAAGTTAGTCAGTGCTGAAAATCCTGCAAAGCAAGAGAGCTGATAATTTGTATCCAGATTATGCATTTAGAGGATACTTTATGTTACGTCAACCACTCTTTTCCACGAAACGTAACATTCTTATAATTTTTTTACAATGTCTAACATTCTTTATGCTGTCTCCTTTAACATTTTTCACAGAAAATATTAAGGAACTTTTTTTTTTTTTTTTTTTACAGAGGATTAAGTTTGTTAAGTTAAAAAGATTCTGTACCCTCATCATGTCATAATATTCCACGCTCAACGTCCAGTCATGCTTAATCTGTAGCGTAGTTCTCTTTGTATAAAACTGTCATGTTCAAAGCATGGTGCTCCTCCCGGAAGCTTTCACCTAAACATAAGTGTATACCAGGACGACAATTTCTCATCGTCCGTTTTAAGAGTTCGATCGCACAGAAAATCACAGAAGACTTGATTGGTATATTTTTGTATGTAATAGTATGAATAATCGTTTCTTTCTTCTATTGCCTGGAGTATACGAAGGTTGAAAAAGAAATGTAACTGATAGTCTTATCTTGGTGAATCCATATCCTCTTGTCTTATCTTGGTGAATCCATATTCTCTTGGTTTTCTTTCTGTGCAAAGCCTATATATTGTTTTTTTTTTTTTGTAAAACAAAGGTCCAGAACATTGTTATGACAATAAACTTGGACTCTTTGCGTCTACTTTCTGATCTTTAGCTTACAATTAGCACATGATTCAGTGACGAATATGAATATCTTCGTAAACGTTTCGAATCGTGTCATGTATCAGGTTTGGAATACTTTTACCAATAAAACATTAGAAAACGGCACAAAACTTGTCACTGTTAACAAGATACACATACGCTTCGTCACAGTGTCCATTTTTCAAGAGCTATGCGCAATTCATTCAGTTTTCTACAGTTGGAAACAACTTGTTTTACTTTTCCAGATGAAAAGTATATTGTGCATCGTTGCTTGAGATATGAGAACGTCTTTCTCTACTGACGTTTGTACTTTTGAATTATCTCTTATTACAATACGACTTCTTTTAGGTCTCTTTTTTGGATGTTTCTGGGGCCCTAAATTGATCCATATTTCTTTGTTTTCCAATTACAATAAGTAAAAGAAATGGCCGCGCCTTGGAAGTTCTAAATTTCCGCTCTTAAAACCTATGTATGTCTGTGTTTTACTTATGGCAAAGCCACATCGGGCTGTCAACTGCGTCCACCGAGAAGAATTGAACCCTTGATTTTAACGTTGTAAATCCGTCGACTTACCGCTGATCCAGCGGAGGGCTAGATCAAAAATAATTATTTTTCGATGATACCATACAATTTGAAATTGTTTTCATACATTCAGTTTCACCACGACAATATATCACCTGTGGATGTCACACCACTTACTAATTTGCGCATTCAAAGTAGTTTTAATATAGCGTATACACCCTTTGCGTAAAGAATATGTCATTGGCTTTTCTAACCCGATTGCTTTATTAGATGATGTATATTGTGAGTAACTCACGTTCAAAGTAATTTCGTGACTGCTGCTGTATGTGTATAAGTACAATATACAGATTTGAAAACAAAACAATAATTTTGAGTTTTAAGTTTTCAATATAGTCATTATTAACATATCTGATCGAGCACTGACGATAACAAAACGCGTAGAAAAACAGATTAACTGTGCTAGTGAATATTATGTCATTTCCAATTAGAATAATGTATTATTTCATTAAATGGAGGTTTCAGCCATTTGTCATTCACTTATTTTAATAGTTTTAAGTTAAGCTGTTTACGATTTGTATCATTATTAATTTGTGTAGCAATTCTTGTACCTACTTGAATAGAGAGAGTTTGTTTGTTTCTTTTGAATTTCGCGCAAAGCTACTCAAGGGCTATCTGCGCTAGCCGTCCCTAATTTAGCAGTGTAAGACTAGAGAAAAGGTAGCTAGTCATCACCACCCACGGCCAACTCTTGGGCTACTCTTTCGCCAACGAATAGTGGGATTGACCGTAACTTATAATGCCCCTCAGTTGAAAGGGTGGACATGGTTGGTGTGACTGGGATTCTAACTCACGATCTGCAGATTCCGAGAACAAAAAAGGAAATAAATAAGTTACAATTTACTTTTGGTTTGTCTAATGTTTCATGTGTATTTAATAATAACTTGTTTTGGTCTTGTTTCTATATTCACATTAGTTTAGTAGTTCACAAGGTTTTCAAATTTTTATTATATCTCTTTCGAAAATATATTAATTTACTTTTATGTATATATATCTTAGAAGAAGGTTTAATCATGACGTTTCATGTGAGATTTTAGATATTTGTTCTAACAAATCATGTTATTGATTCAGCCATTCTGTTGAATATCCAAATACTACTCTTGAAAATTAATTTTAGTCGTTCATTTTTCTCATTTTCTTTGAAATCCAAACTGAATCAAAATACGCTTATAACTCCATAACTGTCGTGCTACCTTAGCTATTAGTATATAATTAATATTTTTTAGCGAGTAAATGAATTAAGGATGATGGCTTCACTGCCTGTCACTGGAATACGGATTTTGTATTTTAAATACAAAAATAATTTGCTGTCAAAATGTCTTCCAGTTCTTTTCCTGGAATACATGCCTCCCCCCCCCGACTTAATGGCAAGCTTGAGATTTGATCTTTGTGGTGATGTTGAAACTCCTTATCTTGACAGTTTATGTTTAAATATTATGTAGCAAACTAGACTTGAACTCACGATCAGAGCAAAGATAAAAGTGTGTTACAAACTTATGTTACACTGTACAGTGTATTATGTACTGTATTACACTGTACAGTATATTATGTATTGTATTACACTGTACAGTGTATTATGTATTGTATTACACTGTACAGTGTATTATGTATTGTATTACACTGTACAGTATATTATGTATCGTATTACACCGTTCAGTGTATTATGTATTGTATTACACTGTACAGTGTAATAATGTGTCTTATGTATTACACTGTACAGTTAACTTCAAATGGTAAATTTCTAAATTCTTTATAAATTAGTGTGTTTGCAATTCAACACAAAGGTAATGATATGAAAACACGTAAACTTTACTTTATGAGACGTGAAAAAATAACTTGAAGTAAAAAATGTAGTTTCTATTGAGTTATAAGTACTTATACAACACTACATCATTCCATTTGGGCCCGGCATGGCCAAGCGGTCGTGGATTCGAATCCCGGTCCCACTAAACATGCTTGCCCTTTAAGCCGTGAGGACGTCATAACGTGACGGTCAATCCCACTATTCGTTGGTAAAAGAGTAGCCCAAGAGTTGGCGGTGGGTGGTGATGACTAGCTGCCTTCCCTCTAGTCTTTCTCTACTAAATTAGGGACGGCTAGCGCAGATAGCCCTCGGGTAATTTAAAATAAACAAATAAACATTCCATTTGAATCACGATAGACCAACTATTTTACACCACATCAACATCTGAGTAATTTCTGCGAATTATATTATTATATAATCTGTTAAGTACAGCATTATACAACCACGTTTAGTCATCTGTTGTGAGTCCTCATTTTTGGGCAATAATATGACGATATAAACACATTAGTTGGGTTTAGACCTTTTTTCGATTCAGAAGAGGTTTTTAACCTTTCTGCGTACATGGAATTACTTAGCAAGAAAAGTAAGTTTTGACTTCATGTCTGTTACTGGATTGAATCCAAATACAGTATTTATTGTGATGAACAGTAACGGGATTTGATACAAACATAATAATAAGTGTTTAGTATCATAAACCTTGGGTCAGTATCTCATATTAAACTTACAACTGTTGAATTTACGGATAACTGTGGAAGAGCAGACACATTTAATTAGAAACATTCAACATATTTCATTTTCACAATCGTGCAGATATTTTTGGATAATCTGGACTTTAAGGGTCACGGTCAGATTCAACGCACTACTCAATCAGATTAGAGTAACCTAAGGTGTGGCGGCGGCTGTAATTGACTAGTTGCCTTCCTCTATTCCACAAATTCAAAATTATGGTCGTTTAGGCGCAGATCTTCTTTTGTATAGCATTGTGCCTGATTCTGAAACAAACATTTTGGTCTTATGATGGTCATGGTTTCTAATAAGTAATAACAATTAATTATGATTGGTTTTTTCGAAGAACATTGGTTAGCAAAATCGTTAATGTTAAAGTTGTGGCCTCTCAGAGTCCCCACTGCAAGTCTGCAGGCTTACGATGCAAAAATTCGGGTTTCGATACCTCTGCTGGGTAGAGCATAGGTACAACCCACTGTGTGGCTTTGTTCTCAATAACAACCAAACTAACTAACTAAATCAAAACTTGCGAGAAATGATACTTAAACACTCCAGCTTTGATTTTGCGAGAAGAAGCACTTGTTGCAAGTTAGAGTGTCAGTAGTCTGAAACATAAGTATTACAAATCACCGTTGGAAACACAAGCTGCTCACATAACCAAATCTCAGTGCTTACATGGACAGAAAGCAACAGGGCTTAAAATACGGAAATAAATTTATCATAGTAAGTATAATAGAGCAAACAAGAAAAGGAATGTTGTTGTTTTTTCGATTAGTCAATATTAATTATTCATTCAAAGCTTTTCTTTATAGTTGAACAGAAAGATATACCATGGGCTATCTGTGCACTGCCAGCAACGGGTATCGATAGCCGGTTTCTAGTAGTATAAGTCTGCAGAAATACCGTCGTTCCACGGGGTCCATAAACAAGCTTCACGCGTTGATTAATACGTGAGTTAAAATTTAAGTTGGTTTAAGAAAAAATCACTAAAAATAACGGCGTTATGAAAGTACGAAGAAATATGTATGAATATTTAGCGCGAAGTGCTTAGAATGTTTGGAAATACTTTGCACAACTTGTTTTGATAAAAGCTTAAGAAAAAATCACTAAAAAATAACGGCGTTATAAAAGTACGAAGAAATATGTATGAATATTTAGCGCAAAGTGCTTAGAATGTTTGGAAATACTTTGCACAACTTTATTTGATAAAAGCATGCAGCAGTGTAGTTATAGGCTTAACATGTGAGATGTGGTTAGACGTTCATCAGAAATGTTCTGGCTTCAAGGGAAAAAGACGTTGGATTTAATTTTTGGTTAATGAATCTTATTCAAAATGTTGAAGGTTCTAGGCCTTTTACAATACACAAACCAGTTTTTAACAGCATGTGCAACTTTCGTTACGTAATGAATATGCAGAAACTGTGCCTTTACCTAATAATAATTAGGCAAACAGAGATATTTAAAGAACTATTTACACATTATTATATCAGCATAACGTGTTTCTTTACTCAGGTACGTTCACTTGTCTGCTATTATCAGATGGACTATACAATATTATGAAATTAGTTTGTCTATATTAGATAGTAAAGTTTTATGTTAGAAAACAAATATTTCGAATGATACATCATTTTTTCACAGCTGTGTAATACAATAAACACAGTCAAGGTCTGCCTTTATGGTGGCTTCAGTGATAACACCACAGTATTGATAAATCATGAAATTTTTTGAAATGTATTCACACCTTGACGAAGTTTTACTTTCCAAAAGTAAAATATTACATGTTTATTGTAAATGTTAAGTAACAATGAGAAGCCCTTCATCTTATTTACGTTCTTCTGTGACGTTTTACCTTGAGGAAACATTCTGAGACTCTTTAAAAATAAACTGACTCCTGCGGATATGTGGTGTTTTTTATATGTGTCTTAAATTCTGTTCTCAACTACGGTGCTTTCTTAATCTTGCTTTCTTAATTATGAACAAGCATTACCTAGCATTAAAACCGAAATTAACACACATATATAGTTGTTGTATAATACAAAAACACGTATTAGTCAAGTAACATTTTCAGCCTGTTAAGTGTTATTAATAACACATTAAGTAAAAGCAAATTATCTACAGATCAGAACTGAAATAAATCAGTAAATGATGAAGCTAACTTAATACACTAATCTAACCTACATGGATTGTATAGTGTCGTAAGACAAAAACTTACATTGACTTATCAGTTAGGTACCCGAATTATTATTCACAACTTTGAATGTAATCCCAAAATTATTCATATCTCTCAAGGTTCGGCTTGTTTAGGAGATTTGACTTGTATGTTCAATCTATATATAGTTTTGATTTATCACACACACACACAAACACATAGAAGAAAAACATCAAATAAATTCCATAGAATTTGCGCTTCATTGTTTTGAGTTCCGTTTGATTCGAAGACACGTCAAATATATATATATTCCGACAATGTAATAAAGGGATCTCCGTTCTTATCGTATAATGTTTTGTTGGCTGTTGTTAGTGCGCTTTATGATGTATTTTGATAGATAAACTTAATTATAAGCACGCTTCACCAGCTTAGAAAAGACGTCATAACAATTGTTATTCTATAAGAAACATATTTGGATATTATTATTTTATGAATTTTTCTAATTTTTAAACTAATGAATAATATTTTAAATTGCCAGCTTAGTATGTAGATTTACAACAAATCATAATCTCCCAATACTGAGACTGGTTTTCGTTTGTTTTGAATTTCGCACAAAGCTACACGAGGGCTACCCGTTCCAGCCGCCCTTAATTTAGCAATGATAGACTATTCGTTGGTGAAAGAGTAGCCCAAGAGTTGGCAGTGGGCGGTGATGACTAGCTGCCTTCCCTCTAGTCTTACACTGCTAAGTTAGGAACGGCTGGCACAGATAGCCCTCGTGAAGCTTTGCGCCAAATTCAAAACAAATCAAACTAAACAGAACTGCCCCCCAGTGGCATATTGGTAAGTCTGCGGATTTACACCGCTCAAAACCGGGTTTCGATACCCATTATATAGAGTTGCGTTTAATTCTAAACAAAGAAACAATACACAGAACTCATTTAATCAGCTGTTAAATTACTTTTTAAATTATGGTTGATACAGTTAGCTCAGAATAACAAGCAGTCACTATATTATCCTTTCACGTAATTGAAAACCCTTGATTACGACAGAGAAAAATGAATTTTTAGCTGCTTCTTTATCCGTGATAAGTATCATCTAGGTTTGGGTTTTATGAACCAGTGACGCTCAGAAATAAACAATTTTTTCCCCTTCTCATGAATAAAGAGACGAAAGTAGAAAAATTCGTAAAGAATGTGAGAGAAGGATTTTTAACTCATTCGGACAGTGGCAGCGAAAGTTCTAAAGCTTTCAGGTTCTTGATGGTCGTGCTTTATGTAAACTCAAACTTAAATTAATTGTCAAAAAAGAAGAAAAAATAATAATAAACTAAATGCTAATAAACGAAACGAATAGTTAAATATATTAAGACAAGAGGAAAAATAAACAAAGATGAAAAATATGAGGGATCACAGAATCCAACAAAGCGGAAAGAAGAGTCAAAAGATACTCCATAATGTGTTGTGAGGCGGTGAAAATATCCCGACAGAAACTCAGTGACTGTAGAGGTAATATTCTACCCGAACTATGTCCAAGTTGCTACCTAAACCGATAGAGAAAATCGGGTTATACATGAAATGAACAAGTTTAGTGTAAACTCAGGTCTAAGGACTTAGCGGTGCCATGGTAGAACGGGTAATTGGCGAGAAAATATGATAGTTTTCAAGGGTAGAATGTAGCGGTTTATTGTCTGGCTGGGGTAAATATCGCTGGTGGCGGTTTTCAGGAGTAGACTCAGTTATGATGGGAAGATCTCAGGGGCGAATGTAGCCCTTCACGAGAGTCTTCTGATTCCCCTATACTAGTCTGATTTGAATTCTATTGGTATTTCTGCCTGCGTCTGTTTGTGTTTTATTCTGATTATTGTTATCTAGGCAGTTTGGCTGAATATGGAGATAGAAAAGCAGTTTTTTTCGTACTCTGTGGTTTCAATGGTTTGGTCTTTTCATGGAACTGAGTTCGTCTGTGTCTAAAGCCTCACTGATGTTTTACGTTAGGATCAGTTTGCTTGATTTAGTCTTGGGGCGTCGATTTGATTAGGTCAAAATTTTTATTCCTCAATAAGACTTTTTGGTTCTGAATTGAAATAAACAACAACTGCGATGAGGAATTCTTTCGTCTGTCTGAAGAGACGTGACTACTACTTCCATGAACAGGGTCTTTTTAGACGAGATTCCGTGAACAGCGTGGAACGTTGATAAGTGGTCTCTGTTCAGAGCTTCTTTAACTTACTGAGAAGTGACTGATAAATCCTCATTCCTCAGGTACATGAAGAAGAGTTGGCTGGAGGAAGTCACCAGTGGCGTATTTAGGTAGGGACTAGAGGGGGCTCAGTCCCAGAGATCATGGTCTTAATGGCGACTCATTGATAATTTTATTCTATGTAAAACTACATGGGATGTAGGACCTCTAAAAATTATTAGTCTCAGGCCCACACAGCTTTAAATCCGCCACTGTTCAAGTCACTCTACAAGAAGTATAGAGTTCCAGAGAAAACATAAATAACTGTAGTTTTCTGGTTAATGTGATTGTTCGAGGACACCGCCTCGATGAAGACGGTTAATTTATTCGGCAATTGAAGATTCTTGGCTTTAGGTTTGTTCTTCTTGATTAATTCGCAAGCTTACGCCTTAAGGTATAAGGCAACTTGTATGAAATTGTTATAACTATCTTTCTATTAAGCCCGATTCTGTTTTGCCTTCTACGTCTGTCTCTCAGTCAAATGTCATTTGAAAACTAGCTCCCAGACAAAAACTTTCACAAGTATCAACTGATATTCGAAATGTGATTTCATGGCAAAACACTTATTACGAAAAACAAATTATATTTGAAAATTTATAGTTGGAGTGTGGTTTTATGACGAAAGCTGCAACATGAAAATCCAATCATCAGAAGATTAAGAAGTCAACTCATATATTTTTGCTCCACACAAGAACTTACTTTTATTTTGTTTCTGATTTAGAATTTTTGTACGAAGCTAAACAAGACCGCCTATAATTTATAACTAATATATTACAATGGTCGCAACCACTTCTTTCTAACCGAATATAGAAACATTTGACAGACACTTTTGTAAGATACAGGAGAACACTTTTTGTTAATATTGTTGGATATTGTAGGGTACAGGAGAACACTTTTTGTTAATGTTGTTAGATATTGTAGGGTACAGGAGAACACTTTTTGTTAATGCTGTTGGATGTTGTAGGGTACAGGAGAACACTTTTTGTTAATGTTGTTAGATATTGTAGGGTACAGGAGAACACTTTTTGTTAATGTTGTTGGATGTTGTAGGGTACAGGAGAACACTTTTTGTTAATGTTGTTGGATGTTGTAGGGTACAGGAGAACACTTTTTGTTAATGTTGTTGGATATTGTAGGGTACAGGAGAACACTTTTTGTTAATGTTGTTAGATATTGTAGGGTACAGGAGAACACTTTTGTTAATGTTGTTGATGTTGTAGGGTACAGGAGGAGAACACTTTTGTTAATGTTGTTGATATTGTAGGGTACAGGAGAACACTTTTTGTTAATGTTGTTGGATATTGTAGGGTACAGGAGAACACTTTTTGTTAATGTTGTTAGATATTGTAGGGTACAGGAGAACACTTTTTGTTAATGTTGTTGGATGTTGTAGGGTACAGGAGAACACTTTTTGTTAATGTTGTTGGATATTGTAGGGTACAGGAGAACACTTTTTGTTAATGTTGTTAGATATTGTAGGGTACAGGAGAACACTTTTTGTTAATGTTGTTGGATGTTGTAGGGTACAGGAGAACACTTTTTGTTAATGTTGTTGGATGTTGTAGGGTACAGGAGAACACTTTTTGTTAATGTTGTTGGATATTGTAGGTTACAGGAGAACACTTTTTTTTTTTATTGTGGTTAGATACTGCATACACACGACATTTACAATAATTAAGTCAATTTCTTTCATATACAAGTCCATGCCCAGACTTATAATAATTATATAAACTTCTCAGTTATCTGATTTTTACGCCTCAATGAGTCTTGACTTTCTGTAGATGTTAATAATTATATATATATATATTGTGTGTGTGCGTAACTGTAATACAAAGTTATTTATTACAAAATTATAACTGTTAGGTTTTTTTCAGAAACTGTTTCCGCTGGACTTCTGAAAGATTACCCATAAATAACTAATCTTATGACAAGTTGCGATTTCTTATAGATATTCAGATTTCTTCTGAATAAACGGGTTTTATCTTTGAATATATTTTATTTACGTTTCGTTTATATGTTTTGAATTAAGCACAAAGCTACACAATGGGCTACCTGTGTTCTGCCCACCACGAGTATCGAAACCCGGTTTTAACGATGTGAATCCGGAAACATACTCCTGTGCCACTAGAGAGAATTTACGTTTGGATCATACGGTTTTACACCTTTAACTAGGATCTCAGCTGCTAACGAGAATCTACTATAACTAAAAAGACAACTTAGGAGACACAGAAAACGTGACACGTAATCTTATATAGAATTGTTACAAGAACGTTAGTTCTAATAATAAAGCAATATTCAGATTTCGACATAAATAGCTACGTACTTTTTTATTTAAACACATATAAATCCCCAAAGTCGTTTACTAACAAGGTATTTAAAATACTCCTGCTCGTGTTACGTATTCTGAAACCGAATCAGATTTGTTATTTTGACAAAATGAAGTTAGATATTAAAAACACGTATTAGTATATATAAAAACAGATATTGTTTATTTTTTATAATTTTTATTTGTAAAAGAATGATCTAGTTAGATATTATTGGTTTCTAATATACCTATATACATTTAGTATATATAGAAACGGTCAGATAATTCCTACTATATAGTAAATAACGTATATAGAAATATATCACGTAGTGGTGAACTCATCTCTTGTTTTGGTACTTAGTACAAATTGTCTTGATTTGTTTAAAGTTTACTAGTTTTGGAATAAAAAGATGTATAATAAACTATTTATTTTTGTTTTAACAGTTGACTTGCTTAAATGATATATAGGAAAAATATATAAAACACACATTAAATTATAAAAGTCCGCCTATAAAACAGAACCTGTAAAAAGGAGAAACATATATTTACGGAAGGTGGACGGCTATGAGTCGTAAAATGTGCATTTCTAAGACTAGCAGTAAAGTAGAATCACTATTGAAAGTAATACTAAAATTACGATAATACGTGTAAATTATCACAATTTAAGAAAGAATTAGAAGGTTATTTTGAATTTTGAAAACTTGCCAAACCAGCATGCTCTAACTTTCTTAAATACAATGATTTGTATTCATACATGAGAATGTTTGTCATGTGACATTAGGCCTAACGTTCTTAGTACTTCTACGTATAAATATATATCACAAGTTAGATAATGCTTGGAAATTTAGGATAGTAATCGTTATTTATATATAAAGTTTTTAAGGTATCGCTCGTTTCTTTATATAAGTGGACGTTTTAGCCACGATTTTTAACGTTGTGTTTATGTGTGTGTATTTTTGTGTGTACACGTTTATGTCTCCAATTTGGTGGAACATGAAAGTTCTAGTTATCTGGCGTTTTGTGTCCAAGTTGAATACATACCATATACGTCATTTACTGTATCAGGTCAGTGTGATACAAGTTACACTAGACAAAGATCATTCCTGTACGCTTCCATCTTATTAGGTCTAAATCTGTCGACCTTTCAATGATTAACTGATACACAAGTTTTCCCGACGGCTTTGAAGAGGCCATGTTTGATAAGCATGTCTTCTTGATGACTGATGATTTACTGACAGATTCTTCAGGTTAGATCTGATAGAACCAAAGGGTTAGGTCATCATAGTGAAGGCACACAAGTAGAGCACACTAAACCATTTGCTTTTCTTTCTTTTAAAGTCGTAAACATTATGTGTGTATATAAGGTTTCAGTTTTGTTTTTCTTTCTTATTTTATTATTCTTTCTTTTAGCTTCCCTTCAGTAGTCTTTCTATAACCTCTATTCGCTGCCATTCTGTTGTTAAAATACATAATCTCATCATATAACCTTTGATAACAATTTCGTGTTTTCTTCTGTTTTCGCTTGCCATTAGAACATGGTTCTAATCTCCTTGTTTTTTTCATATATCTCACCTTGCATTTACATTCCACTCTTTCTTTGTTAATTTTCTCTTCAAATTTAACAATTTTGTGGATGTGGTTTAGATAGTTATAAAACGTGAGAGTTAAATTTTGTTATTTTTAGAAGGTATGATTTGTCGCAGGCTTGCTTACGTAACTGTTAACTAATCATTTGTCGTGTGGTTTAATTGTTCTGAACTGATGGCACTTATTTGAACCATTTGAATTTCTCTTATTCCATTAAGTGAGTATTGTTACATCACAATGTTTCGTAATTTGTAGAAAGTTCTAGGCTTGCCTCAGCTGAGTGTTATATATATATATATAGGGGACCAAGCTAACTTAATGAAAGTGAAAATAAAAGTGAAGTATTGTAATAACAGAGAAAGATGAAAATAAGTTGTCTTGTTAAAAGTTATTATAAAATATTTTAATCCGCCTATGTGAGCTTTAACAAAAGAAAGATACAATTATTTTGTTTTTGAATTTTGCGCAAAGTTACAGGATGACTATCTGTACTAGCCGTCCCTAATTTAGCAGTGTAAGACTAGAGGGAAGGCAGCTAGTCATTACCACCCACCGCCAACTCTTGGGATAATCTTTTACCAACGAATAGTGGGATTGTCTGTCACATTATAATGCCCCCACGGCTGAAAAGGCGAACATGTTTGGTGCGACGGAGATGCGAACCCGCGACCCTCGGATTATGAGTCGCACGCCTTAACACACTTGGTCATGCCGGGCCTCCTACTGTTATTTAAAGTTCTGGTTACATTCATGATTATCAATAGTATAACGAAGTTTTGTACATATGATTGACTTATTTTGAATATATCACTTTTAGAAAACAAAGTGGATTTCATACCGCCCCTTTATTGTTGAAATTCATAGCCAACAAATCACAGGTTTATACTATAAAGAATTCAGCCCAATAAAAACCTGAAATTAATCAACTTTCATTACTTATATTTCAATATTCTCTCATATTTTTGTCCTCATTTTTCATTATTCTGATTACAGTAAAACACATTTAAAATAGAACTAAAGCTTACGTCTAGCACATAGAGCAATTTTTACTTCTGTAAATAAATATCAGCTGCAACTTTATTGCTACCTGGGTCAGAGAATGTTTTACGGTAGTTTCTTGTTGAATATTTTACGTAAGTACAACCTATGATACTATAATCGGTTCAAATTACCATAAATATTTTTCTCATATTAATAAATACGCATGTAATTTAAGTGTATTTCTACATAATAGGAAATACTTTATGTGACGTATTTCACGGAATTGTTCTCGTTGTAATCCTACACCATATACAAACCTTATTTAAATGCAATTGGAGAAAGATGAGATAAGGAAAATAGCTTCGATTTTATTGGTCTGTTTCAAATATATGCGCAAGAATACACAAGTGATATCTGCGCTAGCCGTCCCTAATTCTAAGCTATCAAAGCAGAGGAAAAAACAGCTAGTTTACATCTCTCGTCAGCACCTTTCTCATATCGAGTAATTAAAATAGCACGTTAGCCACTAGGCCAGGTAATTCACACCTGGACCAAACGAACTATCTGCGCCATTCCTCCAGCAAGGATCGAGCCTCCATATCTTGGCATTACAAGCCCATAAGCAGGCGACAAATCCACAGGTAGGAAACATTAATTTGATATTGAGTATTTTCCTCCTTCACAACATTTTATACTACAAATATGATCGACATTTGTGCATTATTTAAACGTTAATGAAAATACTAAAATAACGTTTTCATGTTTTCATCTACACAGTTTCAAAGACTTTATTAAAGCCGACAACGACTGCACGTCCCGACGTTGTCCACGTCATCTGTTTGAATTATTCATAAAATACAATAATTTATATCCATGTCATGTGATATAACAATGAATTGTTATTTACATAATTTCTTTGGCCAACCCTTACACACTCGACTCGTAAACCGCGAGTTCGAATCCCCTTAACACCAAACATGCTCGCCTTTTCAGCCGTGGGCGCGTTATATGTGATGGCCAATCCCACTATGCGTTGGTAAAAGAGTAGCATGAGAGTTGACGGTGGGTGATGATGACTAGTTGCTCTCCCTCTAGTCTTAAACTATTAAATTAGTAACGGCTAGCGCAGATAGCCCTTGTGTAGCTTTGTGCGAAATTTAAAAAGAAATAAACATTTACATCGAAATAGGAAGTCAATCTAACAATAATTAAAGATAACTAAATGTATTACTCTTACATTCCTTCTTGTAAAATTAAAACGGTTATTATATGTCACAAGGAAATGTGTAAGCCTAATATTTATATAACTCTAAAGATCAAAATATACGTGTTGTGAGTGGACGAAAATATTACATCTACCATTCACTGGTGTGAAGTGACCAAAATATTTTATTTTAATTACTGTTTTATGTAATTGAAAAGTAACCAGAGTTATCTTTTATAGTAACGGAAAACTCTTCAGCTGATTTACTTTTTTTTAACTAGAATGTCTTTATTGTGGATTTCCATCGTTACATGTTATGTTTGTCATTAGCTCGAAAATAATTGTGAATTTTAAACTATAATGTCAAACTTCTTACATTTCAAAACATGCGTAGAATTTATCGTTACACCATATAGAAACTCGTTACACTGATAAATTAATATTTAAAGTGTATAATGTATGATAAAAAATAAACCGAAATACACTACTTCTTTATGATAATACACAAGCAACAATTAGCGATAAATTTATTATTTGTTTGTTTTGAAATTCGCTCAGAGCTACACGATCGTTATCTTCGCAAGCCGTCCATAATTTAGCATTGTAAGACTAGAAGGAAGGCAGCTAGTCATCATCACTCACTGCTAACTCTTTTACTGCTCTTTTACCAACGAATAGTGGGATTGACTGTAACATTAGAACGCCTCCACATTACAACTAAAACATTAACGTTAGGACATTTCGCCAAAGTCATTCACTTCTTATTTGTGTGGATGACTCGGCTGTCAATTTGTAAATTGATTTGCAAATTCGTTATAATGCTTTTACGTTGGTAATTTTTTTATACACAGCAAAAACATGTGTGACAGACAACAATATAATTTGTCTTAAAATAAACGTCCAAATGTTAGTCGTATTTCTTAAAATATACATATTTCTCTAATACAAGGTGTTCGGAAAGTCACTGTGCAGTTTTGTAATCATATTTTATTCAGTCTATTTCAAGCCAGCAACTGATAGCTGTGTTTAGAAACAAAATAAGAAGGATCCAGGCCTGTATTGATGCCAACGGGGGTCACTTTCAACATTGTTTATAATTGTCATTCATATTTACCTCCTGTATTCTATATTGAAACATGCCTGTTAATAAATATACAAGTGCACAGTGACTTTCCGAACACCCTGTATAATATCTTTGTGAACACTATCAAAATAATCAGTATATAAACATCATTTAGACTATAAATCAAAACTGGTTCATTAGGTTCAGATCTAGCTGTCTATTACATTAAAATATCAAAGCATTGTAATAAACGTTTGAATCCTTTATGGCTCACAATGCACAATATCAGGGTTCTGTCCTTGTAAAGAACACATCATAAAGAGTCCATTGTGTATCTTTGTACTTATGCCCAAATTTCAATCTTTTATAAGAGACGGACTGACTGTATTTTTCCTTCAATAACTGTCCCCCAGTGAGACAGATGTAAGTCTACGGACTTACAAAATTAAAATCTAAGATTTTGTTACCTATGTTGGACACAGCAGATTACCAAATGTGGCTTTACTCTAAAAAAATAACAGTCTTCACTAATCTCAAACCTCCACATAGATGTGTAAACACTTCACTAATCTCAAACCTCCACATAGATGTGTAAACACTTCACTAATCTAAAACCTTCATATCGATGTGTAAACACTTCACTAATCTCAAATCTCCATATAGATGTGTAAACACTTCACTAATCTCAAATCTCCATATAGATGTGTAAACACTTCACTAATCTCAAACCTCCATATCGATGTGTAAACACTTCACTAATCTCAAATCTCCATATAGATGTGTAAACACTTCACTAATCTCAAACCTCCATATCGATGTGTAAACACTTCACTAATCTCAAATCTCCATATAGATGTGTAAACACTTCACTAATCTCAAATCTCCATATAGATATGTAAACACTTCACTATTCTCAAACCTCCATATAGATGTGTAAACACTTCACTAATCTCAAACCTCCATATCGATGTGTAAACACTTCACTAATCTCAAACCTCCATATCGATGTGTAAACACTTCACTAATCTCAAATCTCCATATAGATGTGTAAACACTTCACTAATCTCAAATCTCCATATAGATATGTAAACACTTCACTATTCTCAAACCTCCATATAGATGTGTAAACAGTTCACTAATCTCAAATCTCCATATAGATGTGTAAACACTTCACTAATCTCAAACCTTCATATAGATGTGTAAACACTTCACTATTCTCAAACCTCCACATAGATGTGTAAACACTTCACTAATCTCAAATCTCCATATAGATATGTAAACACTTCACTAATCTCGAATCTCCATATAGATATGTAAACACTTCACTAATCTCAAATCTCCATATAGATGTGATATAACTAAGAAAATGAAATAAAACTATCAATGATTTATTTTAATTTTCCGTGTCCTCCTTTTCTTTCTATCAATTTATTTTTCTACCCATTGGTATCTTAGAGGAACTGTTCCGCTTAAATGTCCACTATAGGTTGGAGTACCAGCATGAATGTTCAACCTTTGTTTTTCTCTGGGAAATGTTTAAACTCGGTTTATTACGACAGTTGACCCCCAGTGGCTCAGCGGTATGTTTGCGGACTTACAACGCTAAAAACCGGGTTTCGATATCCGTGGTGGGCAGAGCACAGATAGCCCATTGAGTAGCTTTGTGCTTAATTCAAACAACAACAACATTTCGACAGTTTGTTTGTTTTAATTTTCGCGCAAAGCTACAAATAAAAATATTTTGTCAAAGTTAGCAGAAACATTTAACTACAATTTTTAATTAAATTATATGATTAATAAATGTTACTTTTATTTATAATATGATCGTATACATTAGCTGATGTATCAATAATCCGAATTAATCTTTCAGATGAATAATTATTGGTTCGTTACGTGGCTAAAATGATATTAAAAAGACACGAGGAAGAAATGGCTTAGCTATTTCAACATTATTTGAATATAACGTTGGGGCATTCTTTAGTAGTAAAGTTTCTTAATTCGTCTAGTCTACACGTATAACTTGAGATATGTTCAAGAAATTGTTATTTTCAAAATTTCCGCGCAAAGGTCTATTTGCGCATAGCCGTTCTAATACAAAATTTACAGATTAGAAACAACTAGTGGACAACACTCACTGTTAACTTTCAGGCTACTCTTGTTTAACCGAATAATAAATTTAATTGTCGCTCGTACGGCCCACGCAAGGTTCAAAGTACGGACCACAGAATGAGGTCAGATACAAACAATTACGCATTTGCTACGTATAAATATTCCAACAGATACCGATATTTATTAAATGTTTATTATAACTAAACCAACAAATGTCAACATTTACTCAGTTGGTAATTATAATCAAGCCAAAAGATGCAAACATTTGTTCAGAACCGCCAACTCTTGGGCTACTCTTTTACCAATGAACAGTGAAAGGGCGAGCTTGTTTGGTGTGACGGGGATTCGAATCCGTAACAAAGAGCAGTCAACCAAATAATATGTGTTTTGACCTTCACTATATGCATAAAGGTTTAATGTATTGATAAAAATGTCATATACTACGCATCAGATCTCGTTTATATTATGTTAAAAAGTCCATAATACTCAAATCTGAAACAAAGGTTACTTTTCCGTTTTATTGAAATGAATGTGTTCCAGATTTTCTACACAGCTGTTATCTATGTTCTTATATGAATTTTACCGTTTTAGACTTACTGCTAAACTACTGGGAAGTAAACTTTCATTTTTGTTTTTGCTTTAGTGAAGACTGTATATCTTATTCTCTTCACCGCAGAGTATCAAACTCTGTATTCTCGCGTTGGAACTTCGATACTACTCACCCACCAAATGACGTCAAATTGGACCACCTAACAAACCTATATATATAAAACCATATTTGTTTCGGAAGTTCTCAATATGATGTAACGTTCGTGATATCATGCTAGATTTATGATGTTTTTCCTCACAATTGTCTTAATTTGTTCATTAGAAATTTCAAATTAGGCAAGTTTAAGGGCAGACTTGGAGACATTATATTTTAGCTGCTATAATTTACCGTCGAAGAGGTCTTTCGCACATTACTAAAAGTTGTCAGCTAAATTATGCTATAGCCACTAAAATTCTATCTGAAACGTATCCGAAAAACAAATACACACACAAAATATTTATAAAGTTATGAACACCGATAAGCTGGTGAATGTCAAATTTATTAACCCTAAAATTAAAAATTACGTTAAACTGCGGATGTTTTTCACATTCTTCGCAACTTGCCCATTATGGATTTCAAATCACAGGCATATGCTTTTCAATGTTATCTTTTTCTTATCCTATTTGTTCTTTATCATTATTCGATATTGTTGCTTGTACAATATATATCCCAAAGAGGCGCCCAAACGTTTACACCCCAAGGCTACTCAAAACATTTCGCAAGAATTGATTAATATCTTAACAATATTTGTTTTAGTTATTGTATTTGCTACGGCTCCTCTGACGTTTTTGGTGGTGTTTTTTTTGCGGCCCGCTGTGTTCCGCGATTCTCATATTGGGAATCTTCTGGACATGTGACACATTAGGTGTAATATTAATATTTTAGTACAGTTATTGTACGGGATACGTACAAGTATGATGAAGCATTTTTTTGAAATGGAATATTTAAAACTAAAGGTGTTGCTTCAAAATTATGTTTCCTTAACTGTGGTCATATAAACATGCACAACAAAATGTCTTTACTTGAAGGCTAGATTTTTTTATTGGTTACTTGTACACTGTACACTGCCCACCGTGGATATTTACACCCAGTTTTTGGTGTTACATGTCTTCACACTTACCGATGAGTGCTGGATTCGTGTATGAGTATTGCATCTTAGCCTCTTAAGAAATGGACCATTAAAATAACACCATTAAAATAACTCAAGAACTCTAAATGTAAAGTAAGACAGTTTCTTTGTAACGAGAAACCGATGTATTAGTCCTGTATTTTGGGGTTAGATTATTAAAGCAAATTATTTTAGCCTGAAGTCATGAAGTACAATCTTAGATAAATAGATTACGTAAGTACTGTTACTGGACCACTAACATGTATCAGACAATCGTAGGTTAAATATTGCTAAACAAATGTAATATGTAACTACTATACGAAAGTACGATGATATGTTATTTCTGTAAAATATGTAATTAACATTTCTGTACCAAAGATACTATCAGAGGTTAAATACTGCGCTGGTACAGACATTAATTGTAAAGTTTAATGGAATTTGTTACAAGATACTATGTACGTTTCATTCATCCACTACGAAATATTGTATGTGTACATATATAACAGTAATATTAACAACACGTTCCTTCAGGAATATAAGTATTCCCTGTAGAAGGCATAAGTTGGAAAAACAGCAACTTAGAAAACTAACTTCTTATGTAAGCGATGATACATTAACTATTAAATGTTTCAATCTGCGATGAGCGAACCAACAAACAAGGAATTTATGGGAGGTTTTCTTAAATAAACTTTGTAAAGATTCAAATCAACTTCAAGCCCCTCACCCATTCCAGGAACAAAGTTCGAAAAAAAAGAGAAGTTTCATATGTTTTCAGTGATGTCGAGAAAACCCACTTGTAGAAAAAAATATATATGTAAAAACGGCTCGTTTGGGTTGGGAAAATTTTTTACGTAGAGGAGCGAACAACGTTTCGACCTAGTTCGGTTATCGTCAGGTTTACAAAGAAAGAAAGAAGTAACTGACCGGAAGCTGACCTCATGTTTGAAAGGGTTTGTGTAACTGAGTGTCGAAATGGAGAAGGCGTGCTTAGATATGTGTGTGTGTTTTTGTACAGCAAAGCCACATAAGGCTATCTGCTGAGCCCACCGAGGGGAATCGAACCCCTGATTTTGGCCTTGTAAATCCGGAGGCTAACCGCTCTACTAGCGGGGGGCGCGTGCTTAGATGTTTCAATATATAATTTTATACTATTTATTTTATTATTATTATTTATAATATTATTTTTAATATAGATATAAAGTTGTTTCTTTGTATTGGTTTATTTTGGCCTTAAGTTGTTGTATAAGTAAGGCTTCTTTAATTTTGCGTTTGATTATGTTTGTTTCTTTATTTAGTATTTGGGTGTTTTCTATGGTTATGTTGTGTATATTTGACTTGCAGTGTTCGAAAACACGTGAAGGTGACTTTTTGTGTTCTTTGAATCTGGTTTCCATTTTTCTACTTGTTTCTCCAATATAGAAGTCGTGGCAGTTATGACATTGTATTTTATAAATAATGTTGGTGTGGTGTTTGTCAGTGTAGTTTTTACAAAGTATAGACCTCAGTTTTGTGCCTGGTTTTTGAATAAATTTGGTATTAACTGGAATGTCATATTTTGTAACTAGTTTTTGCCAAATTTTGGTTATTTTTCTGCTGATGTCGGGAATATATGACATGCAACAGTATATGGTTTCGTAATTTTCTGATTCGTGAGATATATTTACTTTTGTTGGTTGATTTTGCTTTCTCTCTAGGTGTGTGCGTATAATGTTTTCTACGGTTTGTGGAGGAAACTTATTGATGTTGATGAAGTATTGTTTTATTTTATCTAATTCATCGTTAATTTTATCTGGTGAGCATAGTTTTAAGACTGTGTTTATTTGGTTTCTAAGTATGTTGAGTTTTTGTTTTGTTTCATGTGCTGAGTCCCAAGGAATGTATAGTCCAGTATGGGTGATTTTTCGGTAGATTTTTGTTTTAAATTGTGTATCGGTTCTTGTAATTTTGAGATTAAGAAATGCTTTTTGATTGTTTTCTTCCTGTTCACATTTGAAGTTAATGTTGGGATGTATAGCGTTAATGTGATTGAAAAAATTAAGTGTGTTTTCTGTAGATGTAAATCCCGCAATCGTGTTGTCTACATATGTGTACCAGTATAGTGATGGATGTAATGCTGTATTAATTGCTTGTGTTTCAACTTGTGTCATAAAAAAATTGGCTAGAACTGGTGATACTGGGTTGCCCATGCTTAGGCAACAACCAACAGAAAGAAGTCAACTTAGACAATTTTATTGACATCCAACAGCCAAACTTCCCAAGAAAAATTAAAAATTAATATTTTCAGAAACACTTAAAAACAACATCTGAAACGATTTTTTCAAAGAATTTTCTCACAAAACAGGAAGCTAAAAAACAATCTTACAAAAAGAGATATTAATTAAGGAAATGTATTTCTACTTGAGGCAGACATTTTGTGACAAAGAGAATGATTATATCACATGATCTGTTATTCTTTCCTGATTGGTTGTAGGCAAAAGTTCCTGAAACACGTGACTGTCTTTGAACAGTACTGAAATATTAGTAATCTGTCAACAATTTGCCAGAACATAGAAACTTTCCAACGTCCATTGGATAGCTTTGATATGTACAAAAAATTAGTTTTATCAACATGTGTTTGTTTTGAAGTTTAACACTGTGAAACCTTGTTTGTACTCTATCACACCAATTCCATATAAACTTAAATTAGTTTTGTTTACATATATTAGTCTGTTTTGGGTTTTAACACTGTGAAACCTTGTTTGTACACATAAACTCAAATATTTACAACAGTTGTAAAAGTTGCATTATTTTAATCATCTGTACAACTCTTTAAGTAAATATATCAGTTTGAATATTTTTCACAGCTAAGTCTAACAGCAAAATATGTTAATATATTTTTAACCTGATAAAAAGCGAAATCTTTAAAGACGTAGACATTTTTATAACCATTTAATTCGGACAAGTGAATATTTCTTAGGCCTTGTTTGGTTTCTGAGATATGTGACGTTATTGTATTGATGTGAACTACAAGCTCGAAGCTAAATGAAGAATGGTATGAGAACGGTAAAAAACGTTTTACACGTGTTGAACAGTAAAAGGAATCTAAGTCTTTATCGTTTCGCAATATATATATTAAATGAGCGTAAGATATAAAGATTTCTACTTTTATCAAATTACGACATTTTTCAAAAGTGTAAATAAAAGATAGGTGTTAGTGTACAACATATGTGTTACAATGTCACAATGTAGCGTAAGTTATTTAGAACGGTTTTAACCGAAGTTGTGTTGTTAATTAGAGTTTGGCGTTATTTCTGATAACAATAATAATGAAGAAACGCTCATGAAGATTACGTTATTTGATTATCGCGATGACAAATACCCGTCAAGGCTGAGGTAAACAAAATTATATACTGGGTTAAGAAGAATATTTAAAACATTTTACCTACAGATTAAACAGCAAATGACATTCGGTTCACCATTCAGTATTTGAGCTGTATTCAGATCAAAGGAGTGGTTGACTAACTCATAATATTAATGCCACATACTTAGTGAAAACAAGTTACCACTACACTACACCAGTCCCGGATCACATACGAGAATCGATCAAGACTGGATAAAAAAAAAAAAAAGCGATTCGCACCCAGCGACCCCGTTCTGATCATATGACCCACGAGGTAATGGGATATTATTCAAGAGATTCTATCTGTTATAAATGAACTTCGATCTGTAAATAACAACACAGTTTCACATCAGTTACGTTTGTTCAAAATAAGTTACATGATTCGTCAAAAAACTGTAACAGTATTACATATGTCTATCATAACTTTGTAAAATTGTATTCTATTTTTTCTCTTTGTATTTTATAAACTATTATAAAGTATTTTAACTCTGTAAGTAGTTAACATCCGTTACCGTTTCACAAGTTTCTTGCTATTGGTATTGTATTATTATTTGGGACACATCTACCGACGTACAGGCTTAAAGTCCAAACTTGTAGTAGAATTAACTAAGACGTAGAGGCTTGTTACATAGAAAACACATAATAGCATATTATATTATTATAGCTATTTCAATACTATAGCATTCGGTCTCTTATAGTATTCTGTATGCAACGTGTGACTATTTTTGTATTTCTGTTTATGCTAGACTACCTGAAGACAAGCGTTTACGTATAAAGTGGTGGTCCACCTGCTCACACCACATACATACACACTACAAAATTCTGAAAATATATCAAGGTCGTCTAACATAAATAAACAAATAGACAGATGATGAAATTCTAATATTTCATAATATGTTAAGCAGTAAACACTTAGGAATTACTATAACTTCTCCAAACAAACTAGATTGCACTAAAAAGAAAATATTATCATTTACCAATCCTTTAATTAGTAAGCACTGAATATTTATCTATGTGAAATGTTATGGTAGGTACACGTTAACTATTTCGAAGAATAAATACCCTCTAGGATTATAAAACGATAAGCCAGCAGCTAGCTGTCCTCCAACAGAAACAGTATAGTAATAAATTAACCTGTTCTCAGTACCAACTAGCGGTCTTCCAGCAGACAAATCATAGTTTCGAAGCTTACCTGTGCTTGATAACAGTTAACGGTCCTCCAACATATAAAGTGTAATTTCAAATTAACCTCTACTCTGTAAAAGCTAGCGGTCTTCCAACAGACAAATCATAGTTTCGAAGCTTACCTGTGCTTGATAACAGCTAACGGTCCTCCAACATATAAAGTGTAATTTCAAATTAACCTCTACTCTGTAAAAGCTAGCGGTCTTCCAACAGACAAATTATAGTTTCGATTGTTTGTTTGTTTTTTAATTTCGCGCAAAGCTACACGAGGGCTAACTGCACTACCAGTCACTAATTTACCACTGTAAGACTAGAGGGTAGGCAGCTAGTCATCACCATCCACTGCCAATTCTTGGGCTACTCTTTTACCAACGAGTTGTGGGACTGGCCGTCACATTATAACGCCCCCACGGCTGAAAGTGCAAGCATGTTTGGTGTGACGAGGATTCGAACCCGTGACCACAAGATTACGAGTTGAGCACCCTAACCAGACTAGCCATGCTGGGTCGTATAATTTCGAAAGGAATCTGTCGCGAGCACAGCTGAATACAAACAGTTCAATATATAGCTTTGTGCTTAACTACAAGTAAACAAGACTGTAATTGGTAATATTTATTTAGAAGGAGGATTTATAAATTAGTATTCTGTTACAAGCCACGTGTTTATGAATTCCAGAAATTAGTTGCTTCAATTTCCAACAAACTTCATCACGAGGGTTAAGAAATATGTATTTCATTAAAAATGCATTTTTCTATATTTTATAGCATGTTTAAATAGTTATGTAATCTGATAGAATCTACTCAAATCTTTAAGGAATTTTTGACGTAGTTTTTCATGTATACAGTTAACATCTTTAAATGTATACATCATTATAAATATATTTGCAAAGTTTGACGCAGTTTTCATATATGTAGTTGATGTTGCTAAATGTGTATACCATTCATTAAATAATTTAAGATTTTCTGACACTGATTAAAATACACGTACACCATTTGTTGACTCGTTTATATGCATTTGTATTTGGTATGCAAATTACATAACGATTACTCCACGCCTTTTTTATTTACAAACTAATTTAAAAAATAAATCATTACAACATTTTGATCAGTCAATAGCCATTATCTGATTATCGTATTAAATAATTATTTAATTATCTTTCTCTCTCTATAGCTATTTTGTTTTTCATAACTAAAGAACTTGCGACCTTTACGGGTTGGAAAAAGAACCATGTTCTTGAGTCACTAGTCATAGACATGATAAAGTACAGATGAAGAACTGTGACGAAAAACAGGACATAGATGAGACGTTCAGTTACACAGTCTTTGGCCTTTAAGCTGTCTGTCATTTCATATATGCGTGAAATAAACTACAAATTAATTAACTAGTTATTACAGTTTTATTTTATTTTTTCTGGCATTTCGTGAGAAAAATCTTCTGGTCTAATAATTCTTTACTTCTTCTTCACGTGAAATTAACCAAAACAGAGCATCAATGTTTATCATTAGATCAAAATGTCAACATTTACGTAACGTTAGAAACAACAACAATCATTATTACATGTCATCGGTCAAGCATTACTCTAATTAAATGTGTTCTTTTATCAAAGCTTTGTTGTTTTGTTTGGTCATTATGTTATAAGTCAAATTTTATGATTGTTCTGCACGTGCGTAATACGTGTTTTATAGTTATAAGTAAGGTAGAATAATATGACGTATTTGTAATTGGTATATGTGAAACAGTTTGTTCCCAATATATTTTTTGTTTATAATTAAGCACAACGTTACACAATGGACTATCTGTGCTCTGCTCACCACGGGAATCGAAACTCGGATTCTAGCGGTGTAAGCCCATAGACATGCCGCTGTGCCACTAAGGCACTGATTCCCGATATAACTTAATCATGAATAAAACATCTTAAGTAGAAGTGACCGTTTTATTTAACAAAATCTACAAATGTTCTGGCGATTGTCAAGATAAATATACAGCACAAATATTAAATTTATTTTCAGTATATTTCCCTTCGAATAATGGGGAGATTATTTAGTACAAATATTCATTTGCACTTATCTGATAGCCTACCTTCACTTTCAGATGGGCTATCTACTTGACAACTATCCAGTTCCTCTCCATCCTGAGCAGTGGTCAGAGGACTAGTACTAGGTGTCACTCCTGTTGACCAACGATCAGCGTAAGAAGAGTGGTGCTCCCATGTATGCGTTAAGTTCGATGTTGAGCGAGAAGTGATATCTTTATTAAAAGTTTCGTTTTTTTCTGGCATTGCGGGAAGGGTGTTACAAGAAGACCTTCGATTGGCCATTATCCAACCTTTGTTAGAGTTCACTGTTGGTTGTCTGGAAAGTAAATTTTCTATTAGAAAATCAGAGGACGTTGGAAGAGAGGACTTAATATTGCTCGTTTTTCTCTCGTCAAGTTTTTCTGTGTGGTCAGCACTCATCTTTGTAGTTACTAAAATAACAAATAATAGATTAGCCAATGGTTCTGATTAATATACCCTTTATTCCCCCAAGTCTGTTTCACTGTTGACCGTATCAATTTTTACGGCTACGCTCACAGGTTCTCTCTTCTGAACTCTGTGTCTCGCACAACGTCAACACAACACTATCACCTCCCGACTCCTCCCCTGTGTTATACTGGCTTCTCAGTGGTGGCAGAATTATGGCAGTCTTGAGGTATATCTAGTAGCTCTAGTCTATTCGCTATTGGCAACCACGCTGACATTCGTGGACTGATTAATTGATTTTAAGAAGTGTTTAATGAACTACTGCGAGATGAAATGGGTAATTAAGTGAGGGCCTATTTGCGAAGTTGTCTAGGACGGCTGATCCGCTTTCTTAAGGGTCGGGAACGCAGTAACAAGCACATCGTCCAATCGTCACACTTGGCATCGAATGTCTACGTGCTGGAAGACTGGAATCATAAACATGAAAATTTATTAATTCGTTCACGTTACACTAGAGACCGTTAGGATACTATTTTGAACAGGCTTGATGAAGCCAGCTCTTTACCGACTCTGTGCAATTTAAGACCGTTTTGTGCATGGTGATAAATCATTCCGCTTCGAGTACTTCTCTACAGCGCCTAACCTTAGCTGTCTTGTTATCCCTAACTTAATTGATAACTGTGTCGTAATGTTAACAGTTTACACTGACAGTTTTTTATTTTATTTTTACTGAACACGAAGGGAGGATATTTATAAATGGAACGCCTCCAAGTTTATAACTACATACAATAGCTGAATTATCACTGGGCTGAGCCAGTAAATCAACTCTACTTCTTGTTTTAACTCTTATGAACTGTTGTATTGAACTAAATTCTTCTTCGGCATTATGAGTCTTATAAAGAAAATATTGGAACCTGCATTATATTACGAAGGGTAAATTCCACTAAGAAGATGTGACCTTAAGTTAAAGCCAAATGTATGGTTTGTAGCTGTTTTAATGTACTTAATTTAAACTTGGTCTTAGAGAATTTTAGTTTCCTTACAGAAGGTATATATAAGTTTTGTTAGAGTTGTCTCTACGTTTTCCCGTAGAATCTTTAGTATATACTACTAACCTTCTTTCACCACATTCTGCTATGATGTAATAACCATGGCTTTGTATATAATACAGATGGAAATTCATAACTGCTTTAGTTAGTGTATCATGTGTTGTTAAGCTCAACTTGAAAAACTTCATGTAATAACGCGTATGTTTGTCAGGTAAAAGTACTTTGAAAACTATTTTCCTGTAGATTCTGATTTTTTTACACCTAATAATATGAAAGCAAAGAGAAATTACGCTTTAACTTCTACAAAGTTACAAATGTTGAAGAAGCTCCTGAATTTATCTCAAATATCTTGCTGATACTGGAACTCCTGTAATGTGTAATCTTTCTGATACTGGGATTCCTGTAATGTGTAATCTTTCTGATACTGGAACTCCTGTAATGTGTAATCTTTCTGATACTGGAACTCCTGTAATGTGTAATCTTTCTGATACTGGAACTCCTGTAATGTGTAATCTTTCTGATACTGGAACTCCTGTAATGTGTAATCTTTCTAATACTGGAACTCCTGTAATGTGTAATCTTTCTGATACTGGAATTCCTGTAATGTGTAATCTTTCTGATACTGGGATTCCTCTAATGTGTAATCTTTCTGATACTGGGATTCCTCTAATGTGTAATCTTTCTGATACTGGAAGTCCTGTAATGTGTAATATTTCTGATACTGGAACTCCTGTAATGTGTAATCTTTCTAATACTGGAACTCCTGTAATGTGTAATCTTTCTAATACTGGAACTTTTGTAATGTGTAATCTTTCTGATACTGGAACTCATGTAATGTGTAATCTTTCTAATACTGGAACTCCTGTAATGTGTAATCTTTCTGATACTGGAACTCCTGTAATGTGTAATCTTTCTGATACTGGAATTCCTGTAATGTGTAATCTTTCTGATACTGGGATTCCTGTAATGTGTAATCTTTCTGATACTGGAATTCCTGTAATGTGTAATCTTTCTGATACTGGAAGTCCTGTAATGTGTAATATTTCTGATACTGGAACTCCTGTAATGTGTAATCTTTCTGACACTGGAACTCCTGTAATGTGTAATCTTTCTGATACTGGGATTCCTGTAATGTGTAATCTTTCTGATACTGGGATTCCTGTAATGTGTAATCTTTCTGATACTGGGATTCCTGTAATGTGTAATCTTTCTGATACTGGAAGTCCTGTAATGTGTAATATTTCTGATACTGGAACTCCTGTAATGTGTAATCTTTCTGACACTGGAACTCCTGTAATGTGTAATCTTTCTGATACTGGGATTCCTGTAATGTGTAATCTTTCTGATACTGGGATTCCTGTAATGTGTAATTTTTCTGATACTGGAGCTCCTGTAATGTGTAATCTTTCTGATACTGGAACTCCTGTAATGTGTAATCTTTCTGATACTGGGATTCCTGTAATGTGTAATCTTTCTGATACTGGGATTCCTGTAATGTGTAATCTTTCTGATATTGGAATTCCTGTAATGTGTAATCTTTCTGATACTAGGATTCCTGTAATGTGCAATATTTCTGATACTGGGATTCCTGTAATGGGCAATATTTCTGATGCTTGGATTCCTGTAATGTGTAATCTTTTTGATACTATGATTCCTGTAATGTGCAATATTTCTGATACTGGGATTCCTGTAATGTGTGAACGTATATCAAGGCGAATAAATGAACAAAGGATTCCAGTCAATACAACAATAAACGACCTGTTCTAATGGCTTAAAAACTATATAGCAAAAATCGCAACATTTTAAGAAAATCTTCCCTTTAATCCACACTGAACAAACTTCTGTATAGGGAAGGAATATACGCTGGTATTCGAGATAAAGTTAAAATAAAAATTTTCTTCAATATTGATGTACTGCCACCTGTTGGGCAAAATAAAAAGTAGCTCAGGTGTGTTTGAAATGTCGCTTCGAAGCTTTTACAGCAGGGCGAAAGTATACATTTTATCAAAAAATAAAAAAATTCCACAGCCGTTAGTAATAATTCTATTTTGTTGTAACTCCACTTATATTAGGTATATTCAACTTTGTTACAATTATAAAGATATGCTCGTTTTATTAGCTAAAAAAGCTAAGTGGGCGTCATAATTAAAGCGTGAATGAGTTTAAATATCTTGCACTATTGCTGCTTTTGTTGTATTTTATCGTTTCAAAGATGACTTGCGTATTTTCTAGAATGTCAAATTGGAGTTCTTGAGTTACAGAAACTATTGATTTTCATCGAGCTGATCAAGGAAACTCGGAGCCCATCTAAACAGGTACCCTGCCTGAAGTTAATACAAAAAATAATGAAATATATGATTAATTAAAAGCTTTAGAAAAGTTTCCTTAATATATTATTTGTTAAATGACATCACACAATTAGCACGTTTCGTGGGTGATAAAGCAAAATAATTTTATTTTGACTAAATATCTATATCAGAGACCCAGTACTTAGGCATAGTCTCTTTAATTTTCATCTTTTGACAACCAGCCAATAGCACAAGTCATCTACACTGCTACTTGCTACTATTAACTGTAAATCTGGAGCGTGTTTGATGACGTGTCACGGGTTGGAGCCTTGGATCTTCTAATACCAGATATATATATTTTAAATATAAACAATTACAAAATAAAACGCTTAGATGACATCCACGAAAGTTTTGATCGCATTACGTAGTACTCACTTGTTTGTTCTTTTCGAGAAAACGTATTGTTGTACATCAATGTAGTTTAGAGATGTGTAATTTTTTGAAAAAAAAGATGTTTTTAAGATAATTTACTGTGTTTAAAAGAAATTGATGAGTTTTTTCTGGTATTTAAATGAAGATATGTTTTTTAAGAGTGGGAAACAAATACGTTTTCTACTAAAGGTTTTACACTTGCAAGTAAGTATTATATATTATATTATAAATTTAAACCAAATCCCCGTGTTGTTAAACTAACCAATGTCCCGTTAGTTTACTAAACTTGTTATCCCCGTCTTCCCTTACGTGAGTTCTCATCCTTCCCACTGTTCACTTAGTGCGTATCAATGTCGACATCCTTCCTCATAACGAAGACAGTCCGACAGCTCAGCGTACAGTTGTCGGAAGATCCAGTGAGCTTATGTCTAAACAATGTATTTCTTCCTTCATTTCCGGTGATCGGAGATGTGTCTAAACAATGTATTTGTTCCTTCTTTCCCAGTGACCGGAGATGTGTCTAAACAATGTATTTGTTCCTTCATTCCCGGTGACCGGAGATGTGTCTAAACAATGTATTTCTTCCTTCATTCCCGGTGACCGGAGATGTGTCTAAACAATGTATTTCTTCCTTCATTCCCAGTGACCGGAGATGTGTCTAAACAATGTATTTGTTCCTTCATTCCCGGTGACCGGAGATGTGTCTAAACAATGTATTTCTTCCTTCATTCCCAGTGACCGGAGATGTGTCTAAACAATGTATTTGTTCCTTCATTCCCGGTGACCGGAGATGTGTCTAAACAATGTATTTCTTCCTTCATTCCCAGTGACCGGAGATGTGTCTAAACAATGTATTTGTTCCTTCATTCCCGGTGACCGGAGATGTGTCTAAACAATGTATTTGTTCCTTCATTCCCGGTGACCGGAGATATGTCTAAACAATGTATTTCTTCCTTCATTCCCAGTGACCGGAGATGTGTCTAAACAATGTATTTCTTCCTTCATTCCCGGTGACCGGAGATGTGTCTAAACAATGTATTTCTTCCTTCATTCCCAGTGACCGGAGATGTGTCTAAACAATGTATTTGTTTCGTCTTTCACGGTGATCAGAGGTAAGACTGGACTCTCTTACCTACAAGGTGTTGTAACCTTCAAAATGAAGAGATGAGAATCATACTATAATACGTAAATAATAAAAGCATTCACACTAACAGAGAAGAGATTGAACACAAAAGGGTTTTTGTGTACAAACGTAACGTTAAAATAAGTTTTTAGATTATGTTCACATGTATAATAAATAAAAATAGTTCACACTATGTATAATTTGAACTAGCTAAGAACCCAGGAGATCATTGTATGATCTAAGAACCCAGGAGATCATTGTGTGATCTAAGAACCCAGGAGATCATCAGATGATCTAAGAACCCAGGAGATCATCGTATGATCTAAGAACCCAGGATATCATCCTACAATCTAAGAACGCAGGAGATCATCATACGATCTAAGAACCCAGGAGATCATCGTATGATCTAAGAACCCAGGAGATCATCATATGATCTAAGTGTTGTAATTTAATTAAGAGTTCGTTGTTAAAGCCGTTTTGTTGATGTAAACCAAACCCACATTGAGATATCTGTTGTATATACCGCAGGGAATCGAAATCCGAATTTCAGCGTTGTAAGTTTTTAGACTTACAACCGTTCCTCCAGGAGGAATCGTTGTTAATTCCAAGTGAAGTGTAATCATTGTTTACATTCTTGGTTAACTCATTCTTAAGAGACGTGTCCTCTTGTTTAGTGGCCTATACGACCATTTAAATCTATTTAGTAATTACTAAGTATATCTGATAAATATATTTTTCTTTCTTTCTATTATTATTTAATTTTACAAATAAATATTTTTCTTATTCCACGTTTTGATTGCTATTATGCTACAATCTTCAAGGAAATCGTTGGAGGACTGTGATGGTAGTGGCCAAGATTCGATCCTTGGTTTTCTTGATGGAACGTCTTATCAACTCGACTTGGGGTCTTTAAGAAGTGCCAATTTTGATAGTGGCCGAAATTATATACCACACATATGCATCTAAACAGTTAAGCTTGAAGTATTTAAAAAGTTGGAAAAACAACGAAAATTATGGTTACTTTTATAAAACCTATTTCCACAAACTTGTGACGACTCTGAATTAGTATAAGCGTAGAAAATTAATAAAATGTACAGCAGATGGCGCTAGCAAAGGTAAAGTTCGCACATCTGAATTTTGACACACTTCATAGAGGGTAGGTGAACGAAAATGATGTTTCATATCCATAAAGGTAATAACACAAACCAATACAATACGCAAAAATAGACAAAGGCCAACGTTTAAAGAAGTTACAAATGAGCAATTTTATTAAGCAAAAATTGCTTGCCAGATTTAAAAACAAAATTAGTATCCATTATTCACTAATCTCATCAAAAGACACCATCGTCATTACATTTATATTAAGGTTGTTGACCACAAAGTTTCACAGAGGGTTGGCTGTCTGTCTGTGCTAAACATCGTAGGCAGTAAAGTCATGTTTCCAATGTTTAAACCTTCAGACTCACAGATGAGCCATCAAGAGTGGGTGGCAGACAGAGGTGTAAAACATTATCTTGGAGTGCCTTTAGCAAACAGTTCAAAGCTCTACCAGACTTAACTTTCGTGTAATAGTTATCAAAAAACCTTCAAAGTTCTGTACATAAATAACTATAACAATTGCCTAAACCTGGTACGTAGAGGAAAATTAGAGGTACTAGTTATTACATGGAAAACATCCTGTCTGTTACCAGTCAGTATAAACGAACAGAAACGAACTTTATTCCAATATTTGATGACAGTACAGTCCATATTCATGACGGAAAACGACAAACCTCAACATCCAACCATTTAAAACAATCGAAACGTCGTTTACTACAGGTTGGTATCACGTAAAGTTATTTCTTCAGAAATACTCAGTGTACTATCAAAATTCAATTGCCATAGCAAAGTAAGCTTGCCCTGTTTATTGGATTCTTGAAACAATATCTATAATTATCTGATTCACTCGATATGCTATGTACTTGAAACGTTAAGTTCACAAGGAGTTAATCATGGAATGTAAGCAGATAAAAGGACTACTGATTATAGTCGCTGAAGAGATTTTATTAGTGGAAAATCAGTATGAAGTTTATGTAATATGGACATCATAATCGATTTCGAAATATCTTTGAGTTGTCCGAATGCGCATAAAAATCAATACCTTAAAAACAAAGCTTAAAATTACGAAGAAAAACGTCTCTTCATAACCATTGTAAAAGCTAAACGACCAGTTCAGAAATCTCAAGACCCAAGAACATTCGTTCATACTGTTTGAAGCCCGACATGATCAGGTGGATTAAGGCGTTCGACTCGTAATCTCAGGGTCGTGGGTTCGAATCCCCGTCGCACCAAACATGCTCGCTCTTTCAGCTGTTGGGGCGTTATAATGTGACGGTCAATCCCACTATTCTTTGCTAAAAGAGTAGCTCAAGAGTTGGCGGTGGATGGTGATGATTAACTGCCTTCCTTCTAGTCTTACACTGCTAAATTAGGGACGGCTAGCGCAGATAGCCTTTGAATAGCTTTGCGCGAAAGTTAAAAACAAACAAACATACGGCTTGAAAAGTTGATCAAAGGAAAGGCAATTAGTTAGTAGCACTCACCACTTGCAAGGTTAATCTTTAATTACTAGCACTTATAGCTGAAAACAAGAAGAACATTCAGCGACATGTCGCAAGCTTCAAACTTGGGCTTTTTTCTCAGTCTTCCACGCCCACCACTAGGCCACGCTTGATCTGTTTATAGTAAACAGACATAAGAAAAAATCTCTTTCACATTACCGTTCTCTGCTCAGTTTTATCCAATGTATTCTAAATGTGGGAATACTGACTCTCGAATTTTTATATCATGTCTCGTAACTGTTAAGTTAAAAATTAAATATTATTAAGTAGTTCTTAATATTTAAAACTTTACGAATCTGGATTATGCATTTTTTTCCCGGGAAAAGGTATACAACTGAGTGAAGGGCAGACATAATTTTCATTTGATTAACAAAACACAATGAAATAAAATAGTTCCTTTCCAACGTTTTGTGTATAAAATAAAATAGTTCCTTTCCAACGTTTTGTGTATAAACTAATTGTTTTGGAAACTTAAGGATCTTGTAATCAAACTTATACACCGCCACATGTATATACAGTTTGAATCTTTTTTTAATATTTAGTGTTTTATAAGTCTGTACCTCGTTCTAACATATATCATTTAGTATATTTTCGAATTTTGACAGACGAAAATAATAGGTGGAAACCATTTTATAACGATAGAAAATTGTTTACATATTTATATTTTTCTCATTAGTTTTCTATAACTGAATGTTTACGTTATTAGTCAACAAATAAAATATTATTGCTTTACAAGTTATTATATTTTAGCTTTACGTCCTATGCTATATTACAATAGTACTGAATTTCTTTATCAAGATTGTATATTTTGTGGATTTATTTTATTATCTAGCAAAAGCAGTTCAACAGTATTAATCAGAGGCCCAGTTTAATTGCTATGTTTAATTGCTAGATGGCAGCACATACATTGCCATAGAAGAAATATGGACTCTCATCCTAACGACGCACTCAATCAAATACAAGTAAAATGAAATAAAATAATTAATTGCTTTGGCTCATTATCCACAAGTTTTATCAACGTTGTTAAAAACGCGTTTCCAAACTAGTTTCGTTTAATTAACTAATTGTTAATTAGAATATTTAAAATTTTACTTGTATTAAGTGAATGAATTTGGCAGAGCGATCATTGTAATTGACGTTTTGTGGTAGCTCTCATTATTAAAACTATGTGATGTATGTGAGTGAGTAGACATACATACTTTGTTCCAACTTGTAAGTAACTTGGATGGAAATTATTATCTTTAACTTCGAGTTTAAGTTATCAAAGTTTATTTGTAATGTATCTATTCGAGACACCGTCCCACGATCTGCAGTAAATCTGTTTTGGAGATATTTGGTTGAAGAAATTTTTGGAAGCAATGAAACCATGACCACCGAGAAAACTAAGTATTCAGTTATTTTTATGTTGGGTGTTGTTGTAATGCGCTGAATAACGCATGACGTCATTGTGGTTATTGCAAATTTTTAGTTACTGTATGTTTCAGTAATGTATGAAAAGCAAAAACATTTCTCCCTATTCATAAAACTATTAAAACTAGAGACACAGAGAGGGAGAAAAACGCCCATAAAACTCTCTATCACTGACCATATCTTAATCATTGCTATGACTTTACCCGCAGAAGCGTACGGGTAGGTTTGAGGGCTTTCTGACCCCGAACATCGTGTTTTGATACCCGTGGTTGAAAGAATGTAGATAGCCCTTTGTAAGCATGACCATATGGAAATGTTAAGTTTTGCCATATTTTAAGTAAAGTAATACATTACGAGCTTACTTTAGTTATTTAGTGTACATACTATGAAGTCATGAGCTTACTTTAGTTACTTAACGTACACATTGTGAAGTCATAAGTTTACTTTAGTTACTTAGCGTATATACTGTGAAGTCATAAGTTTACTTTAGTTACTTAGCGTATATACTGTGAAGTCATAAGCTTTTTTTAGTTACTTAGCGTACATGACAAGACTAAGGAATTCTGTGAGCAAGACACAGTTAAGAAATTCAACATAAAAATACTGCTTGAGAATCGGTTTCGATATTTAGTGATATATTGAGACAAAGTTAAATAACTCGTAGTTTGTACGAGTTCCCTAACAGTAAAATGAAAGAAGAAAAAGTTACAAATGTAACATGGAACATTTCACATCTTTTGTAGGTTACACAACCAAAGGATTATATATTTTATAGAATGTAGTCAACTCTTACGTTATAAACACGTTATTATATATATTATAAACACGTTATTATATGTATTATAAGGTCTGTTACATTCCTCACAAAACAACTCTGATTTATGTTTAATAATCTGGTTCGGTTTGTTTTGAATTTTTCGCAAAGCTGCCCGAAGGCTATCTGCGATAGCCGTCCCTAATTCAGCAGTGTAAGACTAGAGGGAAGGCAACTAATCATCACCACCCACCGCCAACTCAGGGGTACTCTTTTACCAACGTATCGTGGAATTGACCGTCACATTATAACGCCCCCACGTCTGAAAGGGCGACCATGTTTCGTGTGAAGGGAAGCCGAACCCGTGACCCTCCGATTGCGAGGTCCAATGCCTTAATAATTTGGTATCAAGTATAAAGATGTGCAACTTTGTGCTGTGTCCTCCACAGGGATCGAGCCTCGAATTTTAGCCCTCCAGATCACTGCCAAACCACGATAGGGCGCTATGATTTAAAGTAAAATGAAATATTATCTAGACTTCCCCTGGAGGGTCAGTGTGAGTATTAGACTGACAACCCTAAAATCCAGGTCTCATTTTCTCGCGGTGGAGAAGACATAGATACCTGTTGTGTAGTTAGCACACATTAGATAAAAGAAGTGTGATTTCGTAAAAGCTTAAACCACTTTGATCCAGTAAGGCAACGTGCTATATCATATACTGAGGTGAGTTACATATATACTGTGGACGCAGTTTTTTGGAAAACCAAATGTTTATAAAATAGGAACAGCAAGTGCTTCCATGTAGATCAGCGTTGTTAACGACTTGATGGCTAATTCATGCGAGTTACGTCGTCAGTGGTATTTCGTACGCATTATTAACATATGATTAGAATCTTAAATGCATCTACATACTTCTAACACTAAATCTTAGTTATTTGCATGATACGAAGTGTTTAACTGCTAACTAATATAATGCGTAAAGTATAATTTCAGTTTCCGCGAAGTATCTTCAGAAATAGTCTAAGATTTAAGCCAAGTAGCAAATAGGATCACAGTGTAAGAAATATAACAAATATCACTGTGTGTTTTTTCAGTGATCTTTAATAAACACCACGTAGTACTTATTAACTGTAACACATTTAACAGTGACTACTTCACCTGTATATTGGAAGTATTTATTGTGTTGTTTACTGCAAAGTATGTAAATCGATACTGTAAATAATCTACACTGTGACATTTCTTTTGTAGATGACAAACGTATTTCGTGGTGTAATTTTTCTTTCCACGTAACAAAATTAGTCCTATAAAATGTGTTAAAGCAAATAGAACTTACGACACCAGTCAGCAACATTCTACCATCCACTATCTACACCAGCTACCAATCTGTGGAATTTATCCAGCCAGCAACTTTCTATAACCTGCTAGCTATACTAGCTTCCAATTTGTGGAAGATATCCAGTCAGCAACATTCTGCCACCTGCTATCTTTATTAGCTACGAACCATGTGGAAGATATCCATTCAGCAACATTCTACCATCTGCTATCTACACTAGCTTCCAATTTGTGGAAGATATCTAGCCAGCAACATTCTACCACCTGCTATCTTTATTAGCTACGAACCATGTGGAAGATATCCATTCAGCAACATTCTACCATCTGCTATCTACACTAGCTTCCAATTTGTGGAAGATATCTAGCCAGCAACATTCTACCACCTGCTATCTATACTAGCTTCCAATTTGTGGAAGATATCCATTCAGCAACATTCCATCACTTACTATCTGTACAAAAGGATTAAGTGTCATTCTGTTAAACGTCCCCAGAGCTTAAAGTGCCGGGATATATTTTGTTATTGAACGAATGGGTTCGAACCCGGATCGTCTGTACAGAGATCTATCACAAAGGCATTTCGCTCTCTTACCCCACGCTTGATAACAAAAACAATTATGAAGTCTTAATAAACATTACAGCATCATAGCAACAATAATAATATCAGCTCTTACACCCCTTGTCTGGGTGTATCGCTGTGATCAACACGTTTTTAACTATAGCAACAACTCAAGCTAAAAACATGAGGCTAAAATGCTGCAATTAGATGATCCTGGATTCGAGTACAGACGGAGTTAGTTGATTTATTAGTGTGTTATTTCGTAATATACTGCTTGTCTACTTGCACGTATTTTACCAAATTTGAGCATCTCAACTAAAGCATGAGAAAAATCAAGCTAAATGAGTGTTTTATCCTTGTTCTATGTAGTTTTCGACCCTACGAACGGGGGTTATGTTGCAGGGGTGGCGCTAACAACAATCTCCACGCCACACACCGGCAGGAGCTTGTCATTTGTTTATGGCTGGCCTTCTCGTAATGAGTAGGTCTCAACAGAAAATTATGATTGAAACGCAACGTGAGCAGCAAGATATCAACCAGAGGAATTGTAGCCGCGGGGTACAGCGCCATCTAGGCAGCTGCATGTTATTAAAGTAGTCTTCAGTGAAATATTGGGAACTAATACCTGCAACAGTCAGCTACGACATATCAAGTAAGGCTTGATAAAACGGAGATTTGTTTTTTTAAAGGAAAGAACAAAAGAACATATTTGGAACTAAGTGATATTAGTAACTGTTCTTAAAACCACTGCCGTGAAAGCAAAAATAATTTATATTTGTAATAAAATGTACAGAAACATATGACAGTCGTGATGACGAGAAACCCACTTGGGTTAAAAATGTATTCTGTAAACGGAGAGTACAGGTTTGAAACTCTCTTTATTAATCTGAAGACAACATTTGAAGATCGAAATGTTGTTCTGTTTTAATTTAAGTTTTAATACAAGTTGTCTTTAGAATACATTAGAGTACAATCTGTACCACTGTTTTCACTAATAAAGTTTCGTAATGAATCAACATATCTAATAACCATAAAATTCCATAGACATAACTGTGTAAAACACGAGGTACATATATAAGTGAGTAAACATATATGAGAGATTGTAATGTGGACAGATGGATGGATGTAAAATATTATTAGACAATTACGCAACTGAATAAAGACATTAAGAGTAAGAGTAATATAGATTTTATTAAACATTTAATATAGATTAAACATTTTAAAAATAAAATAAAATCTGGCTTTATAAGGAACATGAGCCCGGGACGAATAAAACGAGTTATTTATGGGGAAAACTGTTACCTGAAAGTATGAAATGAAAGCTGAATTCAAAGTGAAAATGACTTTGAGTTCAAAAATAGGAATCTATGAGTATTAAACCTCTTGAAATGTGATTTACGTTTTATTTTATTTTTCGCAACTAAATGTCTTAGAGTTGAAATCTTTTATTAATACAACAATAGTTTAAATAAAAGATTGGTTTCCCAATCACGAGCTTCTATAAATAATTTTCAATATGTTATAATCGTCCTTCACTTTGTTATTCTAATTATGTGTAATGACATTGGTTAGATGGTGAGCGAAATATCCCCTGGGGTCATGTTTCTTCAACAAGGTGAAAATTGTAACATTTGTTGTTTTTTTTTTGTGTTTTTAGGTTTCATGATATCATAAAACGATAGTAAAATCAGAGATCATGTTTTCACTTATTTAAAGCATTTGGAAAGGAAGCGGAGTACCTGAGGGAAACTACTCATTTGTGGTTGAAACTTAACACTGAGTGTATGTACGTAGTATGAACCACTCTGAAACAAGTTAGACATATAAAACAAAACGGAACGACATCGTTCTGTACTTACATACAACTGATATCATCCAATTCGTCTTTAATAGCAATTGGTGGTGTCAGATTCGTAGTTTCTCCAATCGAAAAGTAGATGTGTGTTCTAATATTTTCGAACTTTTCCTTTGGTTGGCTTTCCGTACATTTCAAAAACGTTCTATACCGATACTTATATAATTATTCGAAAGAAAAACGGCGTCGTTTGTGACCTTACAAAAAGTACAGTTGTATAGAAGCGAGAAACGACTTTACAAGATACGTATAATGAACGTTCTATTGATAAAGTCTTATTTTTATTTCTTCCTTCCTCCAAAAACGGTGGATTCAGTAGATATCCCGATGTGGCTTTGCTATAAGAAAACAAACAAGAAAGCAATAAAAAACAAAAGAATACAATGAATTATTTAAAACATTGTTTTGTGCGATCTGTTTCAGAGAGTTTACAGAAATTAAAACGCACCAAACTTCTATCGGTGAAGACAAACTTTAAACCTTACGACCTCTATAACTGAGCTAGACCAGTTTTGTGACATTTTAATTAGAAACAAACTCAATAAATGGGACGAGTGTCTTGTTCTGAAATATCCCGCAGTGTTTATGAAGGCGACGTGTTGGCGACGGGTCTTTTCAGGACCTGGAGGACAACATAAGGTGCATAGTTACATCAGCTGGTTGCTCTCAGAAAACTTCGTAAACCCTATTTACACGAGATGTTTTCCATTATAATAACACTAATTTCATAGCCACCCAAAGACTGGTCGTTATGAAAGAGCAGCAAATACTTAACTTTACGTTCCTTTCGTTCTGAATCCGTGACATCCGCACTCTGTGTTTGGACAGCCATAATACTATATTACTTCACAGTTATGCTATACTTTGTTAATTGAGGGGGTTGCAAGTAAAACATATGAAATGAGAAACGTTTTACGCATCCTAAACCTCGGTTATTTACTAATGGTCCTACACTTCTTACGAGTTAATATTCCAGTAATTTATATAACACTTTCTACAATCTATTCGGGTCATCTTTTGCATTAGAAACGTTTTTTTAACATAATGAATTCATTAAGAAATGTTTCATTGCTGTGTTTTCCGTTATGGTACGGATGTTAGGCTTGTGTAAACGGCCCGGCATGGCCAGGTGGTCAAGGCGATCGACTCGTAATATGAGGATCGCAGGTTCGAATCCCAGTCGCACCAAACATGCTTGCCTTTTCTGCTTTGGAGGCGTTATAATATAATGGCTAATCTCACTATTCGTTGATAAAAGAGTAGCCCGAGAGTTGGCGGTAGGTAGTGATAACTAGCTGCCTTTCCTCTAGTCTTACACTGCTAAATTAGGAACGGTTAGCGCACATAGCCCTCGTGTAACATTGCGCGAAGAACAAAAAAACATTCATCGTGTAAGAAAATAGCATTGAAAAGAAATTGCAATAAAATAGACCAATCAGATTAGTCCTAAAGAACCCAAGATTAACAACTGTAAAATATCTTCACAAAATTAGCAAATCTTCCTACTTTATGACACAGACTTTCAGAACCTGCCAACAAATGCCACAAAAAATGGAAAAAGTAACACACCACATATAATTCCAAGCGCTAACCCTAAACCACGCATCAATGTATCGTCTGCATTACAAGCAAAATAACATAAAACAACCAAACATTAACAACTGTTTCTTGTTATTTTTAACTATCTTGTGTCCTTCCGCAACCGCAGCACAGGATAACTGGATTATTTCGTATCTGTCTAAGAAAGTGGGTTTCTCCGCGTACTCTGTCTCCCCCCCGCGGACGTTGGACCAAAAGATTCCAGCCCCTTCCCCATCATGAAAAACGTCCATACCTCTAGATGGTTTATTTTCGAAGATCATAATGTTAAAAGAAATTGGTTGTTTTACTTTATGAACTTTGAAATGGTTACTTTGGTCATAGTTGCTGCACTACATCTTCAAATTGAATAAAACTACTTACCATGAAGAACAACAAATCCTTCAGCTCTAATATCTTTTTTTCGTCTCCAACTTTCTGCGCAGCGTTTCGCAAATATTGCAAGAAACCGTGTACGTGGAATCACAAAAGGGAGTAGAAAGGGAACCTAAACACTCCTCTTTGAAAGAACAAACAACTATCACATTGTCTCCTCTTTCTTCCAACAAACTTCCTTCCACGTTTAGGTTCTATTTTCTTCCAAAATACTGCGGTCGATGTAAATTCCTCAACAAGTCTTTAAAACAGCTCTTTCTGTTTCTCATCAATGTACCTCTGAAACATTTCTCCACTTTAGAACAGTACGTGATACAACTTGGTTCCAGAGGCTTCTTTCAAATCTTGATTCTAATGCTCAGCTTTGAAAATGAAGGATATGTTCTGGATGGTAGCTGGAAATGTTGGTTATTCTGATTTGTATTGCTAATTTTTCAGTGGGCATGACCGAAAAAGTCCATGAAAAGTGTGAGGAATAGGACTTCCGGAGAGTTCACACTTCGAAGAGTTTTCAGCTTATTAGAGAGAATAATCTCACTTTTCAAACTCTCTCAATTTGATCCCAAAGAAGACTGTTTCACTTTTCGAAATCACTTGTGTTGTAGTTTTTTTTCTTATCATTGGGTATCAAGACGTATTGAATCTACGTGTTTTTCTGACATCTTGAATTCATTCAAGTTCTCCGGTATCCATTCATTGGATCCTTTCCACATTTTTTGAAAATCTCGGATCCGCTCCCGTTCATGATGTAAAACTTCTTCCTGCACAAAGAATTATTATTTTTTTATATTTTTAATCTAATATTGTTTGTTTTTTGAACTATGTAATTGGCTTAACGTGCATGCGCTTTACCCGATATTTCAAGATCTTATGTTTGTTTGTTTGTTTGTTTTGGAATTTCGCGCAAAGCTACAAGAGGACTATCTGCGCTAGCCGTCCCTAATTTAACAGTGTAAGACTAGAAGGAAGGCAGCCAATCATCATCACTCACCCACCAACTCTTGGGCTACTCTTATTCCAACGAATAGTGGGATTGATCGTAACTTATAACGCCCCCACGGCTGAATGGGAGAGCATGTTTGGTGCGACGGGGATTCGAACCCGCGACCCTCGAATTACGAGTCGAACGCCTTAACCTACCTGGCCATGTTGAGTCTTAAACTAATCTTTAACAGTAACTTTATTTTGATAAAACATCGTTCCAAGAGTAGTATTGAAAGTATTAATATTTAAGTAGGATATAAGAAGTTTACTGAACTCAAACATTCTTCGATTGAACTCCAGAAAAAGACAAAAAAAATGTGCATATTGGTCTATTTTACTAGTTTAATGTAGATAATGAAACGTAACTAAACGTAACACACTGATTGAATGACTCATATATTATGTATTAATAACATTAATTACTTTATAACATTTCCCAAAAATGAGGGGTTCGATTCCCCTCGCTGGACTCAGCAGATAACCTAATGTGGCTTTGTTATAAGTAATACACTTTACAGTATCTTATAATTGTCTAATCTTAACTTTACTACAGGAGAAAATTTGTGATTATAATATCTAAAATAATTTCTTTCGACACTGCGTTTGGAATATTTGCTTAGTAGTGTGTGTTTTCTTATGGCAAAGCCACATCCTGCTAGCTGCTGAGTCCAACAAGAGGAATCGAACCCCTGATTTTAACGTTGTAAATCCAGAGACATATCGCTGAATTAGCGGGGGGCTACTTAATAGATTGGCCCGGCATGGCCAGGTGGGTAAAGGCGTTCGATTCGTAATATGAGAGTCACGAGTTCGAAGCTCCGTAGCACTAAACACGCTCGTCCTTTCAGCCGTGGAGGCGTTATAATGTTACAGTCAATCCCACTATTCGTTGATAAAAGAGTAGCCCAAGAGTTGGCGGTTGGGTGATGATGAATAGCTCCCTTCTCTCTTGTCTTACATTGCTAAATTAGGGACGGCTAGCGCAGATGGCCTTCGTGTAGCTTTGCGCGAAATAAAAAAAAACATCCAAACTTAATAGATTTGTTTGGAAAAGCAAAATTCGTACTCATACACTCAGATTCCTCTATATCTACATACATGTTTCGAAATATTCATATTTAGTTTATAGTTTCTTCACTAGATGACGCGCTATCGCTTTATGTTATACCTTTATATTTTATATTGGTAATAGTTATGTTGTATGGATATCTCAAAGTATGATTTATTTAAGCTTTAAAAAATATGTAAGATAATGCGTGAAAATAAAAATAGCTTATCATTTAAAAATTACAGAAAAGTTTATAATAGTTAATAGAGATTTTGGAAACTATCAAGAATGTTTTCTTTAAATAAAAACAAATATAAATATGATTGTAATTTTGCGCAAAGTTACCTGAGGGTTATTTGCGCTAGCTGTCGTTAGTTTAGCAGTGTAAGACTAGATGAAAGGCAACTAGTCATCACCACCTATCGCCAACTCTTGGGCTACTCTTTTACCAACGAATAGTGATGTTGACTGACACGTTATAACGCCTTTACGACTGAAAGAGCAAGCATGTTTGGTGTGACGGAGATTCGAACTTGCGACCCTCGGATTACGAGTCGAGTACCTTAACTATGTGCCTCTCCCGAGTCTTTCAAGGCGTTTCGTAATCTTAACTTGTAACTGTCATACAAACATAATGTGTAATCTTAACTTGTAACTGTCATACAAACATAATGTTTTGATTTCTCTTGTAATTTTATTTGTATTTCTTTAATCTGGTGAGAACTTTTAGTGTGTGCGTATAATTTGATAGTTTCTTTTCAAACGTTTGTGATGTATTGTTATCAGACAAGAAGAAAAAGTGTTTGGATTAAGGTTGTCTAAAACCGTTGAAGACAAAACTAATTCTATGTGAAACGACAAGATGTGTAATTGTTTGAGCCATGAAATGAGTGGCATATTTCTTTAATTCTTTTTTGTTGTATCTACCTCTACATAAGAAAAATATACTTTTAATTAATATAATATGAAAGTTTTAAGAAGTACTTTCAAATTTTACTTTTTACTGAAGCCAGTTAAAATTTAACTTTGTGAAATTTGACCAAAAATATGTTTTGGTCAATCTCGAGGCTTTCAACAATCAAAAACTTGAACATTGTTAGGATCAGTCTCGAGGCTTTCAACAATCAGAAACTTGAACATTGTTAAGATCAGTCTCGAGGCTTTCAACAATCAGAAACATGAACATTGTTAGGATCAGTCTCGAGGCTTTCAACAATCAGAAACTTGAACATTGTTAGGATCAGTCTCAAGGCTTTCAACAATCAGAAACATGAACATTGTTAGGATCAGTCTCGAGGCTTTCAACAATCAGAAACATGAACATTGTTAGGACCAGTCTCGAGGCTTTCAACAATCAGAAACTTGAACATTGTTAGGATCAGTCTCAAGGCTTTCAACAATCAGAAACATGAACATTGTTAGGATCAGTCTCAAAGCTTTCAACAATCAGAAACATGAACATTGTTAGGATCAGTCTCGAGGCTTTCAACAATCAGAAACATGAACATTGTTAGGACCAGTGTCGAGGCTTTCAACAGTCTTACATATGAACTTCAATTGGACCAATCTTGAGGGTGTTCATGAACAAAAGCACTTAGTTTAGAAAGTTGAGAGTCCATAACTGGAGTTGAGAATTGTGCTTGCTTCTAAACAGGAAGAATAAAATCAGTTGCGAAATTGTTAAATGAATATAAATACATTATATATTAGAAGTGAACCTAATTTTGAGTAGACCTACACAAACTGCGAATTAAATCACAGTGTGAGTTTCAATATTCTCCATTTTAAGCTGATTAAAAGAACCAGTTTTTAAATACTGCCGAATACAATAATAGAATATGCATGTTTTTGTATTGATCATTTTGGTAAAACTTGTGTCTCGTTTTCTTGTATTAGAAAAATAAGTATAGTTTACCTACAAATTATAGTGTCGATGTTATTGGTATTAAAAATAAGCCAGCATGGTTTTAGTAATTATAATTAAGTTTGGACAAATGTCACAGTCTGAAGGCTTGTTTTGAGGATCTCATTTCGGTTGGATTAATATCCCGGGATCTTGTATAATGAAAGCCTTGACTTAAACCAGTATAAACCATAGACCTTTACCTAAACCAATGAATAAGATCAACATTTTAAGTGTATTTAGCATTATATCAGTCTTAGGATTATTTTCTGGCTTAGGGAGTCAAAATACCAGAACCTTTTTATACTGATGGAGCACTCTTTGGACATTTGTGTGACCCAATAGAACAATCTCTGGACATTTCCTCAAACTAACTTAGCAGTCGTGAATTTCTTGTTCTGAGCTAAGAAAATTAACTGAAACATTTTTTTTTCTCTGAACGAACGAAACAATCTGAAAACATTTCTCTAACTGAATAGAACAATCTATGAATGTTTCGCTAAAGTAATACGAAAATCTAACAGCATTCCCTTAACGTGGTGAAATGTTTTTGACCATCTTGATGTGAATGAATATTTTAGTTGCAGGACCTTTTAGTGTACTTATGAAACGATATCATGGCTTCCAGGTCACCTAACACGATGTTTGTAGTGTCAGGTTATTATTATATTCTGTCTTATTTATTGTTTACAAACATGTAAAGCGAAATCTGTTTAGTGTAAATTAAATTCACAACTTCGTCTTAAAAAAATATAAACTGTCGATAAAAACGAATTGTTAAATTTTGTCGACTGACGTTATCAAAGTTCGAAATGTTGTTCTCTTCAATTGATATTCACTACAGATAGAACTTTCGGCGAAAGATAGCAGTTAATAAAGCCACGCATGCGTGAATCACTTCTAGCCGGAATGCTCAAAATTACACTAAATAATTATGATTCTTTAGATTGAAACGCTCAGAACTACATTAAGTAGTTTTATGTCTTTTTTACTGGAACACACAAAATTGTAGTAATAATACTAAGTAGTTATGTGACTTTTGATTTAAACTTTCAAATTCACGTTTATTTAGCCACATCACGTTTTACCTTGTCATTTATTAAGTGGTTCTTATAGCGTTCGTTGGCATGAATGAATATTAGGAGAGTCCAACTAAGTTATATTCGGGCGTTCTTACTTTGCATGAATGACCAATGTCCTGTGTGAATTATTATGTGGTATCCATTACTACATTGCAAATAGCTTACAGAACCAAAATTCCTTTGAGTAAAAGAAAATTCAGTTAACCCTCAAATTATGAATTTGTTTTTACAACGTTCACTACTGGTGAACGACCACTTCCTGTGTCATATTGAGTAAATTTATAGTTTTGCCTGTAACAACGCTCAACCGATGAAACTGATGAAAGTCAAATTATTCATTCTCTGTATAAAATATGTAGAAGAACTCAGTAATAATAAGTGAGATTAATATACGTTATTTTTGTACGTGACTAGTAATCATCAGACATCTTCTTACATGCAGCTCAGTGCTCCCATAGCTTAGACGAATGTATTTCAAAATATGATGGGGCTCGTATGGATCCATGAACCCCATCGGTAAATCTAGCGTTAATAGCATATGATTAACTGAGCTTTTATTTATGTTCCGTTCGTATGTACCGACTTCTCCAGTAAGATCACTAAACGTAACCAATTTGTCATTTTTTCGGGATCTTGTTAAATGATTTATTGTAAAGAATTTGACCTATGTAATAATAACGCCAAACTACCGATTGCTACAAGAAACATTTCTGGTACTTTGAATTGTCAAACATTTATATTCAGCTATATATCACGACATAATATTCTTACCATAAAATAATTCAAATATCTGACTGTGACTTAGTTTCACAATTAATCATTTCTCACCAAAAAGGTTAAAACAATGTAAATAAACGTAATCTCCTGTCCTTAAAATTAAGGTCTTGAAGGAAAAGACTTAAAGATTCTACAGATATGTTCTTATAATTACCTCACATGATTAAGAAAAAAATTATATATATATATACAAAACGTGGGAAAGTTTCATAGCGAAGAGAGTCTGTCGGCTCCCCAGAGAAACACCGGGAGTCAAAAGGCCTGAAATTATGATTAATTACACTTATACATTTTTTTAAGCCTATAGATGAATGTTCTCCAATGACTGTTAGTAGTTGCGTAGCGTAAATTCAATAGCCTTAGACTCAAAACAGAATATATTTGTTGACGGTAATTTTTAACGTATGAAGTCTACTTATTTATTTTGGAGTGTGTGTGTGTGTTTTCTTATAGCAAAGCCACATCGAGCTATCTGCTGAGTCCACCGAGAGGAACCTAATCCTTGATTTTAACGTAGTAAATTTATTTCCGACCTCCAAATGTTAAAAATGTCAGAAAGTCAGCAAATGACTTGTTTTTTAAATATGTTTTTAAATATTAGAATTTTAACTTTCATGTTTACAGTCTAAATTGTACAATATAAAACAACGTAGATATGTTTGATGTGTAATTTTTACTTCTCCAAAACAGTGAATAAAGACATTTTTAAAGCAACCATTCAAACGCAAACTGACATTAAATGCAGTGAAAGATCCAAAGGAGAATAAATAGGTTTGTTCCGAATTTCGCGCAAAGCTACACGAGGGCTATCTGCGCTAGCCGTCCCTAATTTAGCAGCGTGTGACTAGAGGAAGGCCAACTAGTCATCATCACCCACCGCCAACTCTTGGACTACTCTTTTATCAACGAATAGTGGGATTGAACGTCACATTATAACGCGCCCACAACTGAAAGGGCGAGCGTGTTTGGTGTAACAGGGATTCGAACCCGCGAACCTCATATTACGAGTCGAGAGCTTGAACCTCCTGGCCAGGCCGGGGCAAGTAAATAAATATTTGTCGTTTAAAATGATGTCACTAAAATCTTAATGGATGTTAATGAAGTAAAATAAATGCATGATTTATTATATGGAACTGGAGAACCGAAACAAGTGTGGGTTAAAACATCAACGGTATAGCGTAATGTTTACCACAGTTATTACACTTACTGGTTTAAAAATGAAAGCACACACGCACACAAATATATAATATCACTTCTGTTTAACTATTTTTTCTGACGTTTGTTTGTTTGTTTTTTTGAATTTCGCACAAAGCTACTCGAGGGCTATCTGTGCTATCCGTCCCTAATTTAGCAGTGTAAGACTAGAGGGAAGGCAGCTAGTCATCACCACCCACCGCCAGCTCTTGGGCTACTCTTTAACCAACGAATAGTGGGATTGACCGTCACATTATAACGCCCCCACGGCTAAAAGGGCGAGCATGTTTGGCGCAACGGGGATGCGAACCCGTGACACTCAGATTACGAGTCGCACGCCTTAACACGCTTGGCCATACCGGGCATTTCTTCTGACGTACCAGCTAAACAGGTGTTACACGTGCATGCTATTGATAAATATAACAAACGAATGTTGTTTTCTTCTACGATGTCTTATTCTCTTCATAACCAAGGTTTGAAAGATTCAACCAGTGAATCGGACACAAAAAATGAATATTGACGACATATAGGAAATCCTGAAAACTTCCTCAAATCTTAATAAGAAATCAATCAATCGATAGGTAGATTATTTAAACAGATTGAATGAATATTTATGTCAAAGTTTTATTTTTTCCGAATTGTAATGAAAATAACAGAATATTTATTTTGAAAACATAACTTATAGGGCACATTTTCCATTTTAAATTCTAAATAAATATTTTCATGTGTCCCGGTTTGTATTGTACTGTCAGTCATATAATAATACAAACGTAAGAAAAGGTTTCTTCTTTGATTACCAGAATTAAGCATTTAGTTTTCTTAAATGTACGATCTTATTTTCCTACGAAGTTATAAAGTACTGATTAAGTACAAAAAAGTTAAAATGTTTTTATTTTATTAAGCCTACTTTATATTTAAGCTATAAAAGGTTACAGTAACGTTTTTATTTATTTTTGAGCGGTTTTTATTCCCTTATAATTCAAGTAATTAAATCTCGATTTCTTTAAACTTTCGCTACGATCCATGTGTGTGTGTTTTTTTTTTCGTGTAGCAAAGCCACAAAGGGCTATCTGCTCAGCCCACCAAGGTGAATCGAACCCCTGATTTTAGCGTTGTAAATCCGGAGACATACCGCTGTACTAGCGGGGGACACGCTACGATCCAGTGGTTAACGTGTCGGTTTGCGAATCTAAACCGTGAATCCTTCAATTCATAGACAGGAGGTACTCAGGTATGGTGAGGTGGTTGAGGTGCTCGACTTGTAATCTGAGGGTCACGGGTTCGAATTCCCGTTACACCAAACATGCTCGCCCTTTCAGCCGTGGGTGCTTAATTATGTGACAGTCAATCCCACTATTCGTTGGTAAAAGAGTAGCTCAAGAGTTGGCGGTGGGTGGTTATGACTAGCTGCCTTCTCTCTAGTATTACACTGCTAAATTAGGGACGGCTAGCACAGATAACTCTCGTGCAGCTTTGCGCGAAATTCAAAACAAATTAAACCAATTAACGAATCGTGGTCACATTCGAGAGAAATTGTAAGATAAAAGTAGACAAGGGTAACCGCGCAAGACTACGACCAATCATGGTGAAGGAATAAAGTTTGGCTAGTCGAAAAAAAAGAAGAGAGAGAGAGAAAGCATTTCTTTCAAACAACTAAATAATTATATTCTTCTATAACCCGTCTATCAGTACACCGGATGGTGGTTGATGTAATCGGTCATTATAATTCATTATATATAATTCAGGGAAATGTATATCGTTCAGAGAGAAGCACTCGACATTATTTGCAAGTTTGATAATCTATACGTGTGTCAGCCGTTTTGCGGTGAACACTTAGATATATTTAATCATGGTAATTTTGGTTACTAGTTACAATAGCGCAGTAATATATGTAAATATCCCGGTAGAAATAACAATGGTCATTGCATGACCGTCAAGATGTAATTCGTGCGGTTCTAAGTGTAACAGAACCGTTATTGGACAATCATCTACTTAAAAGAAAAAACTTAAATAATAGTTTGGGGCTGAGTTAATTGAGGTCTACACAGCCCTATGCAATTTTGACTGCGGGTTACCTGCATAGTCATTAAAGCTCTTATTTGCACATTTATGATACGATTGAGTGCATAAAACAGAGAGAATCGAGACTGGCTTGCTAGTCGCCAAGTTTGTTAGCACACCTTGAGACACGTGAGCTTCTAAGGCCGATTGGAGCAGTTGGATAAATGAGTGGAATTTAGTTATATTTCTGTTCAAATTCTAACCTTGATGTTTCAAAAATCTCACCACCATAGGGCTTCACGCGTCACTTAGTCACTTAACTAGCATGTTTACCTTGCTGGAGTTGCTTGGTATTGTCTACGTACGTGGTTGAGTGCTTCGGGCGTTTCCCGCTGGGGCTTTGTGCTCCTTGTAAGATCTGGAGAACGAGCGTTGCGGCCGCAGGTTCAGAGGTGATGTCGGGCAATTTTGTTGAGCTAAGTTTATGAAAATATCTCTAGTTTTGATAAACATGTTCTGCAAATAACCGTAAGGATTAACTGATGATTGATTATACCCCAAATTTTGCAAATGATTTGAAATAGCTGATAAGCCTACTTCTATATGCTCTGTCGTGTTTTTTTTCGATAAGATTTATTAGTTTTACTGCTTTATCTCAGTATTATACTTATCTAACATATCTCAAATAAATAATCTCAGAACTGAGGAGAACAAGGACAACTGAACGCTACGCTTACATCTCATCCATTATCTGTTACTACCACAGCTTCGCCAATAAAGGAGAAACTGTGGTAATAATAAATGAAATACACGAAACGTTCCATTGTCTTTGTTTTCAGGAATTCTGGAGTTTCACCAAGTATTGACTGTTTGAAATATTAATTAAATGAGTAATACATGTAATGTTTAATTTCCGTTTCGTATTAACGTATTACTTTTCTTATTTCGTTACTCCGTATTTCAACTGTCACTTTTCGACAAATAATAAGAGCCTGACGTGGTTTATAAGTAACTGTGCCCAACTTTTTGTAAACTTTATAAGTAACTGTACCCAACCTTTTGTAAACGTTATAAGTAACTGTACCCAACTTTTTGTAAACGTTACAAGTAACTGTACCCAACTTTTTGTAAACGTTACAAGTAACTGTACCCAACTTTTTGTAAACGTTATAAGTAACTGTACCCAACTTTTTGTAAACGTTATAAGTAACTGTACCCAACTTTTTGTAAACGTTACAAGTAACTGTACCCAACTTTTTGTAAACGTTACAAGTAACTGTGCCCAACTTTTGTAAACGTTATAAGTAACTGTAACTGTAAAACTAACTTTTGTAAACTTTATAAGTAACTGTACACAACTTTTTTGTAAACTTTATAAGTAACTGTACTCAACTTTTTTGTAAACGTTATAAGTAACTGTACCCAACTTTTTGTAAACTTTATAAGTAACTGTACCCAACTTTTTGTAAACTTTATAAGTAACTGTACCTAACTTTTTGTAAACTTTATAAGTAACTGAACCTAACTTTTTTGTAAACTTTATAAGTAACTGTACCCAACTTTTTTGAAAACGTTATAAGTAACTGTACCCAACAACGTTATAAGTAACTGTACCCAAGTGTAAACTTTATAAGCAACTGAACCTAACTCTTCTATAAACTTTATTAGTAACTGTACTCAACTGTAAACTTTATAAGTAACTGTACCCAATTCTTCTGCAAACTTTATTAGTAACTGTACTCAACTGTAAACTTTATAAGTAACTGTACCCAATTCTTCTATAAACTTTATTAGTAACTGTACTCAACTGTAAACTTTATAAGTAACTGTACCCAATTCTTCTGCAAACTTTATAAGTAACTGTAAATTATGGTCTTCTAGAGTTGTATAAGAACTTATTCGTTACGATGACTACAACTGTATTATTGCTGTGTGGAGACAGAGAGACACGTGGTGATAATGTAGGCCTGAAGACTGGAAGACAGGTTACTGAACCGAGACCCTGATCTGACATTCATATTTTGTAGAAAAAACAATCCGCTCTAAGCCTGTTCCTTATAACCTATATATACACAGCACGTAGCCGATAGGATTAAAAAGAATTAATGTTTGTTAATTATCGAAGTTGAGCTATAAATGCGGATCGAATGAAATGTTATAGCTAGCTTGTGGGCATGGCCCCCTTTGAATAATTTTTGGAGCTACAGGAACAAACAATATGTTCTTTACAAGAGATGAAAAACGTACTTATTAAAGTCAGGAAAAAACGTGTTTTAGTTGGTGCTAAATCATTTTCTTTGCTGAAGAGTTATTTTAAGCACTTTAATCTCTCGACGTTTCCTCATCTCTGAAAAAATTTAACGGATTTTGGAACGTTCGAAGATAATGTTTATGTACTGTTTAACTATCGTTAGATAAAAATGTGTCTTATTCTTGACTGTTATAATAGATATAAAATGTGTTTTATCACTAAATGTACTTCCGCATGGTCCCTGAAAGTATTCTGTCTGGAAATTAAATACAACTAAAATTAAAAGTAACAAACAGTTATACTACTTGTTTTTAAAGTTTGCAAGCCATGTTGTGTTTTAACCTACAAAGTATATAATTCTTCTCGTAATTCATGGCATGCGCAAGTTTTACTGACGTTATGGTTACAATTTTCAATGTAAAGCATCCCTTATGTGATCTCATTTTAGTGTCTACTGACTGACAGATAACGCACTACTGAATAGTGGTTCGATTGGTTAAAACAGATAAGTCCTCCAGGCGGCCTTTATTTCTTTTTTGGGGAAACTGATGCTTAACTACTTGTATTATGTTATATAGATTAACCACTTCAATTTTATATAATGTTTACGTTATCATACCACTCTTTAATTACTTGCTTTATATCTAACATGTATTATTCAGCCACTGTTTAACTACTCGTATTCTACATAGTGTATATTACTGTACATATATACAGTATATATATACTGTGCGAGCATTCTATATGATATCATAGTACATTTTATCCTCTTATATATTCAACAGTTTTGTTTTACGGTTACTCGAATCTTTCTATTCTTCATTTATTTTTTATTTTGTGCTATTATGAGATTAATATGCAATTCGTAACTGTTGTATTTCCATGTAACTGTCTAAAATACATAGTTGTTTGTACTGTGCACATTTCTAACCTACCGTAACGACCGTTCATTCTGTGTCTATTTCTCTGATGATAACATCCACTTTCCACGTTATTAGATTTTGTTATATAACTACTGATATCTTTCTCTTTCCATTGCATTGTTAAGCGAATATTTACAGGTAAGGCGTATTTACATTCTACTGTTTTGTTACTACTTAACTTCTGTATAGTGTTTATGTAACTGTTCAGATAAATTATTATATTGTGTATGAGTTTCTCCGAACGAAATTAACGCTGTTGTTCTATTTCAAATACAAAATATTTTTAACTAAGCCGGGAATGAAATACAGTTGGTTACTTTAATGTATTATTCAGGTAATCCTTTACAGAGTAACGAAAAAAACAATAACAACACGTGGAAATAAACTTCTTAAACTTTATTGTTAAACAAATAAGCTTCTTGAAAAAGGCGTTCTAATGATAAAATAAAACTGTTCAATAACAGACCTTCTTTACTGTTGTTGTATCATCAACAGTCGTATGTACTAACTTAACAAAACGTGTGTTCTGTTTCTACATGACTGGATGTGGCTTAGCCCGGCATGGTCAGGTGGTTAGTGCGCTCGACTCGCAATTTGAGGATAGAGGATTCGCATCCCCGTCACACCAAACATGTTTGTCCTTACAGTCGCGGGGGCGTTATAATAAGATAGTCAATATCAGTATTACTTGTTAAAAGAATAGCTCAAGAGTTGGTGGTGATGACTATCCGCCTTTCCTATAGTCTTATACTATCTGAGGTGGTCCGACCTTATTTTCAGTATTCTTCTATCTAAGATAGTCTTACCTTATGTTTGTTTGCTAGATGCATGTTTATAATCAATATTATTTGTTCGCTAAGCTGAAATTGACATAATCAAACTGAACAGCATTATGCGACACATCTATGTTTAATGTCTGGCTTCTTTGGAAGTTTGCGCAGAGCTACACGGAGGCTATCAGCTCTAGCCGTCCCTAATTTAACAGTGAAAGACTAAAGGGAAAGCAGTTTCTCATCATCACCCACCGCCAACTCTTAGGCTACTCTTTTACCAAAGAATAGTGGGACTGACCGTACCATGGCTTTCCTTAACCTTAACCACCTGCCTGCAATCTAAGTCTAAATGTTCAATTCAGGCGACCCTAAGGTTTAATACAGCCCTTCTTAATTATTAAGTATTTATCAAGTATGGACAGCTTTTCAATAGCACCCGCCTCAGAAAAAAGCTTTATTCGACTATCTGAATCCAGTATCTTTTCTAAAGTTAAAATGTAGAGCGTTTTCAGCGCTATCACGTCTCGAGCCTTAGACTGTGCAATCCACATCCCGACATGCCAACATATTTATATTTAAAATTTCACACAATATTTTCTTGAATCTAACCATTAATTTCGTTAAGACATGGTAAATGAATTTAACATCATATTATTAAATTTGAACTCTCATGTGTGTGTGTTTATTTATATCACACATTAAGTTCATTTACTTTTCGAAATAAACAGCAACTAAAAGTTCGAATATCTATATGCAGTAGACAAAATATCAAACCTCCTTGAAAACATTAAAAACATTACAAAGATATATGCCATGGTTAAGGCACTCGTAATCTGCGGTCACATGACTGAAACCTTTCACCGAACACATTCGGTTTCGCTCCCTCTTAACCTTTTTGATGTTGTAATGTGAGAGTCAATTCTGCTATTTGTTAGTAAAGAGCAACCCAACGAATGGAGGTGGATGGCGATGACTAGTAGCTACTTTCTCTCCAGTAATTTCAAATTTGGAATAGTTAGCACAAATAGCGCTCAGCAAGCTTTGCGCGAATTTTAACAAAACGAAACGTCACAAATATTTTGCTGTGCGTTCAAATTAAGCCTATTTGCCCCGTTCATGTAACTAAATTTATATTTTTAGTATTAATTTTACTCAAATTGTGGGTATCAATTTTTTTAATATAGTTGAATGTTAAAAACTGCTAAGCCTATTTCTCGGTAAGTAATGAGTGAAGGGTGAATACCTCAAGTATACACAAAAACATTTACCCAAACTGCAGACAATTTATATCTGAAAAATCAATAAATGTATTTTATGGAAATTAATCGTAAATGTTTTCACCACAATAAAACACTCTAACACTAGTTAGGCTTATATTGTTACCAGAACGTTTGAGTAACGCGTTAATAGATTTATAACGCTAAAAACACGGTTTCGATACCCGTAGTGGGCACGTCAGTGATAGCCCTTGTGTAGCCTTATGCGTGACAACAAACATTCAGGGTAAAATAGTTCCATATTTATGTTTAACGTGTTGTCTGTAGTAGTAAATATATTTATTGTGTGTTTTTATACTGCATTTGAAAATTTCAAAGTAACCTAGGTTCGATTATTGGTAACACGACCACATTTTACTTACAGTTTCACACTACAGAGAGAGCTTCGACTGGTTTTATTCTACTAAAATCACGACAACATATTTCTCTCTATATATATATACTCAAAATATTACACTTTGATAAATTACTGTAAATAAGAGTTTATGCATAGCATTTTGAATTATTCTATTAATTAAATTAATTTATCATCAATATGAAATTATTTGTTTGTTTTTGAACTTCGCGCAAAGCTACACGAGGGTTATCTGTTCTAGCCGTCCTTAATTTAGCAGTGTAAGACTCGAGGGAAGGCAGCTAGTCATCACAACCCACCGCCAACTCTTGTGTTACTCTTTTACCAACGAACAGTGCGATTGACCGTCACATTATAACGCCCCCACGGCTGAAAGGGCGAGCATATTTGGTGTGACGGGGATTCGAACCTGCGACCCTAAGATTACGAATACATCGCCCTAACCACCTGATCATGCCGGGAATAATTATTTATTTGTTATTTCAAATATTTCTGGTAAAGCTGCACAAGGGCAACTTGTGCATAGCCATCCCTAATTATGAAATGATAGACTAGAGGGAAGTCAGAAAGTCAAAAGCGTCCATTGCCAACACTTGTATGACTGAATACTGGGATCGAGCTGTCCTTCTTATAGCGGACGTATTCGCGAATTCAAAGAGCGCAATGTGCCTTTTTTTACCACACCGGACCGCGAATTACAAACCTCGGATTCACATTCCAAGATCAAAGTGAAATTAGAAAAGAATGATAACTAAGTGATCCAATTAACTTCTTGTAATTTCAATTCGCGTAAACTGTGATTGGCTTATTAATTCAAAAATTCTTAGGATGTGGTTCCATTATTTCCATCTTCTTTTTAAATAAAAATCCTCTTTTTCTGCACACTTACTTTTACTTATTATTAAATACAATCAGTAAACTAAAAAATACGGTTATTTGAAAAAATGTGAAATAATAAATAAAATATTCTCTAACTGTAAGTCGCAGTAAACCAGGAATTGTGTGAATATAATAGAATAGCCACGTTTAATTCTGTAAACTTGGAATCTTTATTTTCTTAACTATTAAAACGCATACCTTTTAAAGAGTTAAAACGTACACAGAGGTCGCTTTTCGTTCTAGAAACTCAGCTATTATTGTAATTGATAATATCTTTGATAAATAACTCGCAACTTTTATGCTTGAAACTAGCTTATGGAAACATGACAATTCTACTACTTTTACAATAATGTAACAGTGAAACGTTGATAAAACAAGTGGTTCACACGTATTATTATGAATCCTAAAACTGGACACTATATACACTACAGAATACCTTTAGAAGCTTGAAGTCAGCATTACTTTAAAATATAGAGTCGGGCGCAGACTTGTGATTAATGAGCCAAGTTTTTAATCTGAGGGTCTGTGGTTCTTCTTTGTTGAAAAATTGTCCCCCCCCCACTTTGAAGCCATGAATGTGTAAAAAGAATGATCTAATCGTGCTATTTGATGGGAAGTATCACAAGAGGTGGTAGTTACTGTTATTTTCAAATTGTACCCCCCCCCTCAGTAGCATAGCAGTATGTTTGCGAACTTACAACATTTGAAAGTGGGTTTCGATACCAGTGTTGGGCAGAGCACAGATAGCCTATTGAAAAGCTTTGGGCTCAATTTCAAATAAACAGACAAGCATCCCTTCTAGTGACGGTTATTGTAAATATGTAAAACAAATATACTGTCATAAAAGTAATTATTTGCTGTGCAAACTACAGGCAATATCGCAGCACGTTTTACACACGATGACAATGTGGCATTGGTCATCTTTTGGGTTAGTCTATGGACTGACAAAAGTCAACTGGGTTGACTCTAACGATGATAACTGTGAGTAAAAAAATTAGGACAATACCACAAATGTACGACCTTGCAATAAACAGTTTATTACATTAACAAGTGAAATAATAGTATAGGTGTACCAAAAACACCTGTACCCTTGTAATCATACTCCATTTATTTTGGAACAGTAGATCATTAGTTCTGAGTCTTGCCTGGAGACAGGAGGTCCTGCTGAGATGATTTCGTATTCTACTATTTCAGTTCCTATTGATTACTCTCAGTTAACAACTGACAAGAGATTTCGAAGGTTCTGTGGATAGAGCCGACGGATCAAAAGCCTCTTTCCTAACTCCGTCTGCATTTGCCATACATACAGCCAATGGGCTGGCGCCGAGGGTGAGTATCCCTGGGGCACCGTGGTGCGGCGTGTTTGTGTATCTCAGCACCCAAACCGTTATTATGTGTGCTAGCCCAACCTTCTCAGGAGGAGTTTCTGTCGTCTTGATAGATGGATACCTGGATGAGGACAGCTTTGTTCTCCGCCCTAAATCTTTCTCGGCACCGCTAAAACTCAGTTGTGTCCCTCTGAAAAACAGTTATGAGTGGAAAAGAAGGGTTAGGCTTTATATTTTTTATTCTTTTAGGCTGGAAAAGAAATGTTCATTGGATGGAAATTATTATTAAAGCTACCTATGATACGCATGTGCGCTTCTTATAGATCATATATTCTGTCAAAATAAAGCAAATTATTTTAATTTTTATAGACGCTTTTCTCAACTTTAAAAACAAGTATTTGAAACTAATTATTCAGGGTTAACAGTTCTGTGTCACTTGAGAGATAATGACATTACAAAATCATCTAAAAATCTACTATGCTTTTCGCAATATAATGAATTATTTAAATGGTATTTATCAAATATCACATTAAAATGCTCATCTTAAATTATATTTAATAAATACGTTATAGGATTTTTAATAACCCCGATTTTAAGGTTTATGAAACAATTCTTCCAGTCTTAAGACTACATTAGGCATATGAGGCAAACAAAGTGACTTGTTCACTTTACTGGCTATGAAAAAACTGTACAAAAACCAAACAACGTAGTTTAGTTACTGAATTACAAAATAATTTGTGAAATGTATTCAACAATGTATTGATTAAAATAATAAAGTTATACATATTTTACTATACAAAAAGTATTACAATTAATGATTTATGTATTTCATATCCTTATTGTGGTTGCATTGTACCTTAGCAATGTAAAAAGATAAATGTTGGATTAAGTGAAGAAAACAAACATAACAAAAAAAAACCAATCTCATAAGATGTGTTTGTCATGTCATTTATAAGGTATTAACAATACGAGATTGCCAAACTAATCAAAGATATCAGTATCTTTATTAAATATTAAGTTTATTGCCAAAGCGTATAAATGTATGAATGTTTCTTGGTTAAAATAATTAATATATAATACGTTGAAATATTGAAAGGAAACAAAATTTAATTCAAGTAAAAAAATACATGTAAATTTATTTCTTCAAATTCTACTCTCCTTTACTAATTCCCCGCTAGATGGCAAGAGTGTATAAATTTCTTGTTGAATGGTAAAAAATAGTAAATACTGAGTGGAGTTGTATTACAGTTCTTAAAAAGATAAGTAACTTATTGTTGAATATTTATTAATGGTACTGTATGGAAATGTACCATAGTTTCTCACTGTTGGATTGTATTCAGTGATACTGTGTGCATTTGCATTACAGTTTCTTATGGCACACAACTAACTTGAATAATATTAAATAGCCTTTTGTGAAGGTGTACCATAGTTTCTTATTCTTTGAGGTGGTATACGACTCGTTGTTGAATTGTAATCAGTAGTACTATGTAGAATTGCTCTATACCTTCTTAGGAAGGTATCAGTTCTATGTGCGAAACTAGTGGATAGTGGTAGTATGTGGAGGACGGGGGCTCGACATGGCCAGGTGGTTAGGGTGTTCGACTCGAAATTCGAGGGTTGTAAGTTCGAATTCCTCTCACACCAAACATACTTGCGCTTTCAGCTGTGGGAGCGTTATAATGTGACGCTCAATCCCACTATTTGTTGGCAAAAGAGTAGACCAAACATTTTACAGCTCCATGTTGAATAATAATAGTGGTAGAACGTAGAGTTGCACCATAATTCATTAGGATGGTATACGACGACTCCATGTTGAATAGTAAATAGTAGTACTGTATGATGGTATACGACGACTCCATGTTGAATAATAATAGTGGTAGTACGTAGAGTTGCACCATAATTCATTAGGATGGTATACGACGACTCCATGTTGAATAGTAAATAGTAGTACTGTATGGAGTTGCACTGTAGGTTATTAGGACAGTAAATGACTCCATGTTAAATAGAAAGTAACATCGCCGTGGAGTTAAACACATAACTCTTTATGAAGGTATACCTATGTTCCTGTTGTTGTTTTTCTAGACTTCAACAGCAATAATATATTTTTTATATGGTTCTCATGAACCTTTAAGTTCCTTCAGTGATTGTGATCTTTCTCTCATAGAATGTAAGAAACGTCCTAAATTGACTGCATTCTGGTTTCTTCAGTGGTGATGGTGTATAAATTCTTATTTCTTGCACAATTCAGAGAGAAGATAACACCTTACAGAATGACTTTGATGAAACAGACAGTATAACTTCCATTTTATTATGTTGATATATAACGACTAACACTCGTGTATGAAAAAGTTCTACAACAGTATATGGTAACCTTATGCCTATACTTCTAAAACAGTTCTGTCATTGACGTATAAAAGTGCGTAGTTAGTGGTCGAGACGGTTGTTTGACAAACTACAGTAATTTTAGTTTGTTTGTCTCAGCTTTAGCAAATCCTCTCAATGTTTTCTTTCTCAGATATTTGTCTTGATGAATTATTGAAAGTGTCCGTTCTAATAAGGAAGAAATTACTTTTCTTCCACTGAAGTGAACCATCAAGATGATAAAGTGATGTAGATAATACTCACATTTGTTTCTCATAGCAGCTTAACGTAGTTATGATAAAGTGATGTAGATAATACTCACCTTTGTTTCTCATAGCAGCTTAACGTAGTTATGATAAAGTGATGTAGATAATACTCACATTTGTTTCTCATAGCAGCTTAACGTAGTTATGATAAAGTGATGTAGATAATACTCACATTTGGTTCTCATAGCAGCTTAACGTAGTTATGATAAAGTGATGTAGATAATACTCACATTTGTTTCTCATAGCAGCTTAACGTAGTTATGATAAAGTGATGTATATAATACTCACCTTTGTTTCTCATAGCAGCTTAACGTAGTTATGATAAAGTGATGTAGATAATACTCACCTTTGTTTCTCATAGCAGCTTAACGTAGTTATGATAAAGTGATGTAGATAATACTCACATTTGTTTCTCATAGCAGCTTAACGTAGTTATGATAAAGTGATGTAGATAATACTCACATTTGTTTCTCATAGCAGCTTAACGTAGTTATGATAAAGTGATGTAGATAATACTCACATTTGTTTCTCATAGTAGCTTAACGTAGTTATGATAAAGTGATGTAGATAATACACACATTTGTTTCTCATAGCAGTTTAACGTAGTTATGATAAAGTGATGTAGATAATACTCACATTTGTTTCTCATAGCAGCTTAACGTAGTTATGATAAAGTGATGTAGATAATACTCACATTTGTTTCTCATAGCAGCTTAACGTGGTTATGATAAAGTGATGTAGATAATACTCACATTTGTTTCTCATAGCAGCTTAACGTGGTTATGATAAAGTGATGTAGATAATACTCACATTTGTTTCTCATAGCAGCTTAACGTAGTTATGATAAAGTGATGTAGATAATACTCACCTTTGTTTCTCATAGCAGCTTAACGTAGTTATGATAAAGTGATGTAGATAATACTCACATTTGTTTCTCATAGCAGCTTAACGTAGTTATGATAAAGTGATGTAGATAATACTCACCTTTGTTTCTCATAGCAGCTTAACGTAGTTATGATAAAGTGATGTAAATAATACTCACATTTGTTTCTCATAGCAGCTTAACGTAGTTATGATAAAGTGATGTAAATAATAGTCACATTTGTTTCTCATAGCAGCTTAACGTAGTTATGATAAAGTGATGTAGATAATACCACACATTTGTTTCTTATAACAGCTTAACGTAGTTATGATAAAGTGATGTAAATAATACTCACATTTGTTTCTCATAACAGCTTAACGTAGTTATGATAAAGTGATGTAGATAATACACACATTTGTTTCTCATGTTGTAATATAAGACATGATATAAACGTGTTACACATCAACTTACTCCGGTCTGCTATTATACGGCTGTGAATCAACTGAAGTATGCTAAACTATTGGAGTTATTTGATATCAGACCAAATGGCTTATGTTTGGTGATAATAGTGAGCTCACACCCTCAGAAATAATTATGAAAATGTTCACAATCCCAAATTACATTAGAGGTTTCATTTTCTATTTGTGTAGAAAACAAACAACGGGTATTAGAAGCCTTGTTAAATAGGCTTATGTCAATATATATATATATACATATTTGAGTTTTAACATATATAGCAACGTAAAAGGAATTTCTTAACGTAGTTAGTAAATACCTGGATTATTCTGTTTATACCTCGAAAATATTAAGATATTCTATCACCAGTTCCTATCTTATGGTGGCGATATCACGTTGTTTAGCAGCAGTATGTTGGAAATATTGAGAAAGGTTTATTCTGAAGCTGTCCTGTTACAGTTATCTCCTTGAACAACATAAACATTTATGTAGAATATTCTGTTTTACAATTTAACCTACACCTCGACTTTTCCTTTAACTGACAGCGAGCGGTTTGAAAGATTTGTAGTTGTTGTAAGCTTCGGTTTTAAACTACTTTTCTATAAAAATGCTCGTCTGATATATTTACAGTTGCGTCAGGACTAATTTCTGATGCTAAGACTAGTTATTGGTAGTGTAACTGTTGTCTGCAGTAACTGTGTATAAGGTGTCTGCTTTCAGTATTGGACTGACAATTTGAGTAATTCAATTCTACATATTCCATTTTTGTTTACGTAGTGCCCTGCTGTACTTAATTTGAAACTGGTGTATTTACCTTGTGCCCTGCTGTCCTTAATTTGGAAGTGGTGTACTTACATTGTGCCCTGCTGTCCTTAATCTGGAAGTGGTGTATTTACGTAGTGCCCTGCTTAATCTGGAAGTGGTGTATTTACCTTGTGCCCTGCTTAATCTGGAAGTGGTGTATTTACCTTGTGCCCTGCTGTCCTTAACCTGAAAGTGGTGTACTTACATTGTGCCCTGCTGTCCTTAATCTGGAAGTGGTGTATTTACCTTGTGCCCTGCTTAACCTGGAAGTGGTGTACTTACATTGTGCCCTGCTGTCCTTAATCTCGAAGTGGTATATTTACCTTGTGCCATGCTGTCCTTAATTTGGAAGTGGTGTATTTACCTTGTGCCCTGCTGTCCTTAACCTGGAAGTGGTGTACTTACAGTGTACCCTGCTGTTCTTAATCTGGAAGTGGTGTTCTTACAGTGTGCCCTGCTGTCCTTAATCTGGAAGTGGTGTATTTACATTGTATCCTGCTGTCCTTAACCTGGAAGTGGTGTACTTACAGTGTGCCCTGCTGTCCTTAATCTGGAAGTGGTGTATTTACATTGTGCTCTGCTGTCCTTAATCTGGAAGTGGTGTATTTACCTTGTGCCCTGCTTAACCTGGAAGTGGTGTACTTACAGTGTACCCTGCTGTTCTTAATCTGGAAGTGGTGTTCTTACAGTGTGCCCTGCTGTCCTTAATCTGGAAGTGGTGTATTTACCTTGTGCCCTGCTGTCCTTAACCTGGAAGTGGTGTACTTACAGTGTGCCCTGCTGTCCTTAATCTGGAAGTGGTGTATTTACCTTGTGCCCTGCTGTCCTTAATCTGGAAGTGGTAAAATTATTATACGAGTTCATAAACTTCTTCATTGATCACAGCTTTATCGAAAGGTAACAACGTTCAAACCTGTTCTCTATACTAGCTAGAACATCAACGAAATTGTTGTATTTTCTCTGGTCATATTAGGGACAGCTATACAGGTCTTCAGGCTGGCTGTTTAGGCTGTTGTGAGCATAATTAATATTATGCAGTGGATGTTATGTATCCTTTGATAATCGTTCGTTCTTGAAGATACGGTGTACAAATGAATATACCTCACAGTGGCACAGCGATACATCTGCAGACTCATAACGTTAGAAACAGAGTTTCGATACCTGGTGGCCTCTTTTGCAGTTTAGTGCTTAATAATAAGTAATAATAAATACACATTTTCCTGACCTGCATACAAGACTAACATTTTAAAATTTAGAAAGAGTCGATGTTTTATCTCTAGAACTCTACATGTAGCAAAAGGCCATATGATGCATCTAAAACACAAAGGAAAACAATGAAACATTTCGGGTAAATAAATCAATCAATGAGATATATAAACCATTTTAAAATAAAATGAAATAAACAGTGCTGCTCTATTAATTCCTAGCTAAAAATATGATTTTTAAGGGACTTAAGTGAAATTGATAATAATTACAATTCTTTTCCTAAAACTTATTCAAACCCAAACAAAATCAGGGGTTTCGATTACTCGCTCTGGACATAACTGCTAACACAAAGTGGCTTTCTTCTAACATAAACAAACTCTAACAGTTAGTTTTCGCGAAAATTGACGGTGTTTATAGAGCCGAAACGACTGATATTGTTGTATTCCAACGGGTCTGATGAATTGTATTGTTCTAAAGGTCTTATTGTTGTTTCCCAACCGGTCTGTATTGTTCGAAAGGTCTTATCGACACTATTGTAATTTTATAACAGTCTCCTTTGCTTTCTCACGTGGATTCTTAGAATAATCAAATATTACGACATTATTAATAAAACAAATAAAATAAATCTGAAATGAAGCACCACATTCTACCAGTTTTCCTTTGTTATTCAAGCTTTTCACAGTTAACTTGATCGTTCACGCATTGCATACTTTGTTATAATTAGCGCTAATTGTGTTGTTCGTTACAAATCTTAATTGTACTAATAGTCTATTAACGTTAATTAAATTTTAAGCTTATTAACATTGATGTTATTATTAATTTATTAGTTAAGATATGCAGTAGAGTTGACACATTAATAGTTATATTTTTTTATTTAATTAGTAAAGTGTGAAGTAAAAATGCCTGTAACGTAATGATTTGTTGCTACTTGTAAGTTTTGCATTGAATAAATCCACGTGATGAAAATAACGGTACTTGTAGATTTCATTGAATAAATCTACTTGATGAAATTGACGATACTTGTAGATTTCATTGAATAAATTCCCGTGATGAAAATAATGGTACTTGTAGATTTTACTGAATAAATCCACTTGATGAAATTGACGATACTTGTAGATTTCACTTAATAAATTCCCGTGATGAAAATAATGGTACTTGTAGATTTCACTGAATAAATCCACGTGATGAAATTGACGATACTTGTAGATTTCACTCAATAAATTCCCGTGATGAAAATAACGGTACTTGTAGATTTTACTGAATAAATCCACGTGATGAAATTGACGATACTTGTAGATTTCATTGAATAAATCCACTTGATGAAATTGACGATACTTGTAGATTTCACTTAATAAATTCCCGTGATGAAATTGACGATACTTGTAGATTTCACTCAATAAATTCCCGTGATGAAAATAACGGTACTTGTAGATTTCACTGAATAAATCCACGTGATGAAATTGACGATACTTGTAGGTTTCATTTAGCGCCTCATTCTATCACTGCAGTTATGTACGACGTATCAAATTCGTTAGTAAAACCATCGTCACAGTAATAAGAGAAGGTTGATTGAAAAATTCTGTTGCTTAGCGGCTTGATTAGAGCATGAGAGAAAACAGCTGTCGCTACAACTGGAATATCAAAACTCATTAATAAAGAACGCGTAGATACACGTGTAACTGTTGTGGTGGAGCAGTGTCTGTTAAACATCTGTTTGTCTGACTCGATACTTCATCTTTAATATTGTTTGTACTAAACACTGTAAGTGAAACACACACAGTGTTTAAAAATAAAGTTTCTACTGACATTATCAAGATGCATGGTAATAGACAAGTGTTAGGGCTGTATCTAAATAGGTTTTCAAGAGATGTCAATAACTATGCGAGGTTAATCCAACTATATGAGGACATAAATGTCATAACAGTATCTGTAGTACATTTCAACGTAATTACATTAACATCGAGAGATTAATCCGACTCTATGGGGACATAAATGTCATAACAGTATCTGTAGTACATTTCAACGTAATTACATTAACATCGAGAGATTAATCCAACTATATGGGGACATAAATGTCATAATAGTATCTGTAGCACATTTCAACGTAATTACATTAACATCGAGAGATTAATCCAACTATATGGGGACATAAATGTCATAACAGTATCTGTAGTAAATTTCCATGTAATTACATTAACATCGAGAGATTAATCCAACTATATGGGGACATAAATGTCATAACAGTATCTGTAGTACATTTCAACGTAATTACATTAACATCGAGAGATTAATCCAACTATATGGGGACATAAGTGTCATAACAGTATCTGTAGTACATTTCAACGTAATTACATTAACATCGAGAGATTAATCCAACTATATGAGGACATAAGTGTCATAACAGTATCTGTAGCACATTTCAACGTAATTACATTAACATCGAGAGATTAATCCAGCTTTATGAGGACATAAGTGTCATAACAGTATATATAGTACATTTCCACGCGATGGCATTAACCTCGAGAGATTAGTCCACCTATATGGTGACGTGAGTAACTAGTGTCATAGTAATATCTGTAGCACGTTTCAACGTGATGATGATAGATCTTAGCAGTTTAACACTAAAGAAGTTGGGATTTATCTCAAATCAGGGACAACCAGAACCTACATGACGCCTCATGAAATCGGTCACGAATACATGGTATTATAGTAGATCCTTGAATACATGGTATTATAGTAGATCCTTGAATACATGGTATTATAGTAGATCCTTGAATACATGGTATTATAGTAGATCCTTGAATACATGGTATTATAGTAGATCCTTGAATACATGGTATTATAGTAGATCCTTGAATACATGGTATTATAGTAGATCCTTGAATACATGGTATTATAGTAGATCCTTGAATACATGGTATTATAGTAGATCCTTGAATACATGGTATTATAGTAGATCCTTGAATACATGGTATTATAGTAGATCCTTGAATACATGGTATTATAGTAGATCCTTGAATACATGGTATTATAGTAGATCCTTGAATACATGGTATTATAGTAGATCCTTGAATACATGGTATTATAGTAGATCCTTGAATACATGGTATTATAGTAGATCCTTGAATACATGGTATTATAGTAGATCCTTGAATACATGGTATTATAGTAGATCCTTGAATACATGGTATTATAGTAGATCCTTGAATACATGGTATTATAGTAGATCCTTGAATACATGGTATTATAGTAGATCCTTGAATACATGGTATTATAGTAGATCCTTGAATACATGGTATTATAGTAGATCCTTGAATACATGGTATTATAGTAGATCCTTGAATACATGGTATTATAGTAGATCCTTGAATACATGGTATTATAGTAGATCCTTGAATACATGGTATTATAGTAGATCCTTGAATACATGGTATTATAGTAGATCCTTGAATACATGGTATTATAGTAGATCCTTGAATACATGGTATTATAGTAGATCCTTGAATAGTGCAGCTTATCCAAAACTAAAATGACCTACATGTTCGGTCATTAGTAAAGCGGGGAAAGTTGGTTCAAGCTCCAGACCGAGTAATCGAGACTTCGACCGGTTTCGGAGCGCCAGCTACCGAAGAAAGCCGAGCAAGAAAAAAACAGAATGTGATTTTAATGACAGCTTTCTAAGGTCGGTTCAGCTCGTAACCTCCAAACAACGTTGAACGGAGACAAAATGTACATTAGTAGGCGACAATACATAGCGCCTCTCCGGGCGGCTGCCCTGTAAGTTGAAAACTAAGGCCGGTCTCAGCATTTGTATCCGAAATTTTAAAAAAAAGTGTGTGTGTGTGTGTGTGTGTGTATCATTTTAAACAACAATATGTGTATTCGATAAGTCAAAAGTTCCGACATAAACTTTTGTTTCAAGGTTATTTTCCCCCATATTGACGTCACCATTTAAAAAAATATTTACGTTTGTTTTGTCACTGTGCAAATAAGATGTTTTATGAGGGTTTGTTTATTTTTTTCTAGTAATACATGTATGTTTTAAATAAAGGCTTGTTTAGAGTTTGTTTTTACCTCTGGTTACACTGTCAATTTCTATATTGTTTGACTTGTTAGTGTAATAATAAATTATTTTATGACAATTTCTTTAGCTTTTGTTTAGTTTTAAAATATTCAATCTTCCCATATGTAAGATCTTCCTTTTTCGAACCTTGGACATTTGGGGTGAGAAAAGCCCTTTTTTTTGTTTTGGGGCCGGCCAGGGCTATGTGGTTAGTTTGCCCAGACAGTGAATCAGAGAAGTAATGGATCATGCTCTATTACCACAGAAACGCGCTCTTCATATTAGGGTTATGGTTGTACTGTAAGAACAACCGTTAAATCTCACTGTATAGCCAGACAAGAATCAATCCACCATGTCTTGACAGTCGTTGCTGTTGACTAGCTGCCTTCCTTTAGCTTCACGCAAAATTCTAAACAGCAACAAAAACTGCTCCTCTGCAGATTTCCATTGTGTTGTATAACATATTATTAGTTTTAGATCAACCTATGTCTGATATGACCACTTTCATGTTTCATGTATTTAGCTATAGATTGATAATTTTCCTCATGTACACTTCTATGGTTATCATTTCTCTATATTGCATTGTTTCCGATCTATGAACTACCATATAATCACGATTTATTGAATATATTATTTTCTAGCTGGTAGCTTAGAAGATATCTCTGGAATATTGTCTTTTTATCCTTGGTTCTCGTGTATCGCATGTTTACTGAAATATTCCAATTAAATCTTCAAATGCACTATTAATGTTTAACATAAGTCTGTCCATTTTATCTTGCTGAAAGACTGATAAAATTTGTAAGAAAGTGATTTGGAAAAACAATATAATAAAGTGTTCATTAAATTTTAAACAAATTATAAATGCCTTTTCTTGGAAACATAAAAACATCTGAGGTCAAAGACCAAGGATTTTTAGGGTTATTACTATTTATTATTCACCTTTACCATTAATTCTTTTATTGTTTCTCTCATATTCTTATAACTCGAAAATTTCGGGTTAGATCTCATATTCACTGTGGGGACAATACAGATAATGTTCTGCTTAACAACAAATCAACCAAATAGAATTACCAAAGGTTATTGTTTGTTATTAAACACAAAGCTTTACAAAGAGCTATCTGTGCTTGCCCACCACGGGTATTGAAACCCGGTTTCTAGCAGTATAGGTGCGGAGACATACAACGGTAGGGAGTGGGTATTGCCAAAAGTCAAAACTATTGCAATTTACTATATGGAAACATATATTGGTTCAAATGACTGTTATTGTTGTTTGTAATTATACACAAAGCTACCCAATGTGTTATCTGTGCTCTGCCCACCACGGGTATCAAAACCCGAATTATAGCGTTGTTAGTTCGCAGATATACCGCTCTGTCACTGGGAGGGAAGGTTCATAAGACTGATGTAAACAGTTGAACTTGATATGTAGTTGTATATGATTCAATTATAATTAATCACTTGTTCTGCTATATGAGGTTCATTGAGTAGTTCTTTGTGAATGTCTCTATAGGATTTTAGGGGATTTGTACATCTAACGGAGGTTAACTGTCTGAATCAATAGTTTGTCTACAAATGTAACAGTGTTTGTGTTTGGTCTTGTTCATTCATGCTGATACAAGTGTGGTAAATAGTCATAATAATAAGCCTCAATGACTTTTGTTAATTCCAGAAACTATTCTATCAAATATGTCTAATTTATGCGACAAAATAATCACGTCTGTAAAGTTTCCTGGGTTTCTGAAAGAAAATACACACACCAAAAACTAACAACCTTTGTTCTCTAAACCACTAATTTGAGCCTTATAGGTTTGTAGCGTATACATTCTACGTATTTATCTCTGCATCGATTTTAATCGCACAAAAGATCTGTAGTAATTTCGAGATGTTTTATCGGAGGCTTGGTATTCACTCTGCTTTCAGCTTCAGTCAATGACAAATTATAGGTTAGGTGTGGTTTTACTATCTGATAAAAGAGTTTAAGAAATAGCGAGATGTATACATCTAAAATGAGTTTCTTCAGTAATTCAGTTGATAAAGGAAGTACATATGAGAGCTAGTAATTCAGTTGATAAAGGAAGTACATATGAGAGCGAAAGTCAATTCTGTTTATTTGTTACCTTTTTATTGACATTAATTGACACGTAAAATGATAACGTTTGTTAGTATTTGTGGATCACTACAGTTATAATATTTCGTAATATTCGAAAAGTATCAATATGGTGGCGTCCTCTAGTAGTTACATTTATAAGCTGTTTTATTTACAATCAGTTACGTATAGCGTGACGTCGAATAGTTGAATTTGTGAGATATTCTATTTCTTGGTAGAAATATAATTATTTAATAATTCTGGAGAATACCATAAAATAATTAAGTTTGTGGAAAATGCACTTATAATAAAAATAATAAATACTGAACTTTTCCTGAGATTTTTGGTTTAATTATGTGTGTATTATTTTCTTATAGCAAAGCAACATTGGGCTCTTTGTTGTGTCCACCAATGGGAATCAAGCCCCCGATTTTAGCGTTGTAAATCTATAGACTTACCGCTTTCACACTTGGGGAATACGGTTTAATTGAAGGACGAAAGCCACCATTATAAACCAATAGGCCTAAAATTTGTAATTGGTATAACATTGTTGGAAAGAAGAACACACATTTCTGCAATCTTACAGAACATTTTAAGTACAACTTGTCCTGTTCTTAACATGCCGGGATTGAGAATTCGAGGTTCCATAGCTTGGCGGCCCGGCATGGTCAGATGGGTCAAGATGTTCGACTCGTAATCTGAGGGTCGCGAGTTCGAATCCCTGTCATACCAAATATGCTCGCCCTTTCAGCCATGTGGTCATTAAAATGTGACCGTCAATCCCACTATTCATTGGTAAAAGAGTAGCCTAAGAGTTGGCGGTGGATGGTGATGACTAGTTGCCTTCCCTCTAGTCATATACTGCTAAATTAAGAACGGCTAGTGCAGACAGCCCTCGTGCAGCTTTCCACAAAATTCAAAAACAGACAAACAAACATCCATAGCTTGATTTCCGGTACGACAAAAACGTGTTCTGTGGATACAATACATGAGCGATCAAAGAAGACTATTCGGGTAGATAAGAATAGACCAAGAGTTGATGATAAGTGATGGTACTTAACTAACTGTCGTTCAGGCTATCAACTCAAACTTAAGAACGCCTGTGAGCAGACAGTGTTTTACACAGCTCTGCGCCAAAATTTTGAAACAAATTCGGAATAATGGACGATTTTGGGACAATTCAAGTTCGTTATGATATTTTAATATGTATATCAGTTTGTTGAGAGCAAAAGAGTCGCTTAAGGGAGTTAGTTCTCTGGATTAAAAAAGAAAAATGTTAATTTTACAATAAATAATGCTTAAACTAGGCGCAGCACAAGTTTATAATATTCTTTGACGTTGGTTCTAGAATGTTCTGCTCCAAGTATTTTTATGCTTTTGAGTTTGGAAATTTTTTTTTAAAGATTTTCTCACAGGTTAATACATTACATATTATATGAAATATATTACACCTTCTGACAAAACCGTATAATAAATTTTCAAATGCTATTTTTAAAATACATAGGTACAGTTCTCCCATCAGAACATTGTTTTATCTTTTTTTGATAACATTCATTTGATACCTCTATTCATTCTTATAATTTTGCTGGTAAACGAATAAATACGAAATACAAATATAAATTTTTTTAAGTGTTAAAAATATTGATTTATAATTTAATCATATAAAAATGTGTAGACTGATAATTTGATAATCATATAAAAACGTGTAGACCATTATAATTTAATAATCATATGAAAACGTGTAGACCATTATAATTTGATGATTATATAAAAACGTGTAAACCATTATAATTTGATGAACATATGAAAACGTGTAGATCATTATAATTTAATGATCATATTAAAATGTGTAGACCATTGTAATTTAATGATCATATAAAAACGTATAGATCATTAAAATTTGATGATCATCAAAATTCATCAATCCAAGATGTCAGACTATTTCATATTTTCCTATTTCAAAATTGTGATTATTCTAACTTCACTTTCAAAAACTTTATACGTTCTTCATATAACTAGATATGTCCTCATAGTTGAAAGAAATGTTATGTATAGTTCAAACATTTACAGTTGTGTTTGTCTGGTGTAACAATAAAGAAGATCGTGTTTTCTCTAACACATCCAGGGTTTGCTTTCTAAGTTGATAACTGCATCAGAAACATAATCGTAGTTTCTCTTAGTTTCAGTGTTTCTCTGTGGTATATATATATGTTTTTTATTTTCCCATATATCGTTGTTAGCGATTCGCCATCTTGCTTCTCTGACACCCTGACAGTAATAAGTTATTTCATTTTGATATTATTAATGATAGAAATTTAATCATTAATGTTCTTTAAGTTAAATATCTTTTTTTTTTGCTACGTCTAAAGCAAGTTTGAATTATTACAACAAAATATCCTCCGATACTTTAAGCTGTGGGTGCGTTATAAGACTGACAGTCAGTTCCTCAGTGTGAATAGCGAGGTGATACGATGCTGCAGACTGGCCTCAAAATTAGCAAGGGCACCAGATAGCCTTAGTAGCCTTGCCATAAATACAAGTACAAAGCTTTAACTAAAGCAGACTGCTGGGTGCAAAAGGTGCATTGACGTATTAGAAAGAGAGCTTAAAAGTTACTTCTGTTATATTGTATATTGTAGAGGTATCGTAAACTTAATGAAGTCAACAGAAAAAAAATACTTCTGTTATTACTACATTAAGTGTGTATCGTATAGTGACTCCCCAGTTTAAATCCCATATAAACATTCGATTGTTGTGCATCCTATTGAAGTTGTTTCAGAGAAAGTGTGGACATGAGGATTAGAAAGAGGAATAACCAGGAAGTGAGTTAAGAGAATTAGAATAGTTATTTTGTCTCATCCCTTTCAGAAATGCTTCCCCATATTTGTGTCTTAACAAAAATGTTTTAAGTTCCCAGACCTAGATTTATTTGAAGTGCAAAAGACAAGCGTGAGTCTCTGTCTGTTCCTAAATACTATAATCTGAAAGGAGTCACACGCGAAGGTTTACTTTCTGGTAGATAGTGTGGTCTCATAAAAGATTTATATGAACACCTGTCTCTCCTATAAATAAGTGGTCTGTTAGGAGTCACATGCTAGTGTTATTTCTTTCTGAACATTGTAGTATGATAGGAATCACATGCTAGTGTTTATTTTTTTCTGAACATTGTAGTATGATAGAAGTCACATGCTAGTGTTTGTTTCTTCCTGAACATTGTAGTATGATAGGAATCACAGTGTTTATTTCTTTCTGAACATTGTAATATCATAGGAGTCACAGTGTTTATTTCTTCCTGAACATTGTAGTATGATAGGAGTCACATGCTAGTGTTTATTTCTTCCTGAACATTGTAATATCATAGGAGTCACAGTGTTTATTTCTTCCTGAATATTGTAGTATGATAGGAGTCACAGTGTTTATTTCTTCCTGAACATTGTAGTATGATAGGAGTCACATGCTAGTGTTTATTTCTTCCTGAACATTGTAGTATGATAGAAGTCACATTCTAGTGTTTATTTCTTTCTGAACATTGTAGTATGATAGAAGTCACATGCTAGTGTTTATTTCCACCTGAACATTGTAGTATGATGGGAGTCACAGTGTTTATTTCTTCCTGAACATTGTAGTATGATGGGAGTCACAGTATTTATTTCTTCCTGAACATTGTAGTATGATAGGAGTCACAGTGTTTATTTCTTCCTGAACATTGTAGTATGATAGGAGTCACAGTGTTTATTTCTTCCTGAACATTGTAGTATGATAGGAGTCACAGTGTTTATTTCTTCTTGAATATCATGATCTGATAGGAGACGTGATGGTGAGTATTGACGCTCGATGATTAAAAACTCTATCAGCTAACTACATGATATTTTTTCATAATTTACACCAAAACAAAAATTAAAGACATTAATCTGTGTATATATTTATATATTGAATCGAATTATCTCAAATGACGCAACAGCTGTATTCTGCATTTCTTGTCTTTAGCGGCTTTGCCTAGTTTTTGACAACTATATAAAATTCAGTGATTAAGTGATACTTGGACATGTTTTCCATCAAGTTTGTAAACACAGAGCTATATCTGTCGATATTCTGCGATTTCGTTAGGAGCGATATTCGTACGTACAAACGAAGTTCCTATCACCATATTTGTACACAGGTAACATTTTAATAATTCGTTTTCACTTTCTACCTTATTGCCTTAACCGTATCGTCAAGGAACTAACATATTGTATATTTATCTTTATCATTTTTTGTTGTGAAAAATTAAGCTTTGTTCACTACAAATATATCGAAACTTCGAATGTTTTGTTAGTGGTTGTTTGAAGTTAAACTCAAAACTGTTCAATGGGCTAGTTAGGCTTTGTATACCACAGGTATCGAAACCAGATTTCTAGCATTGTAAGTCCGCCGACATACCGCTGTGCCACTTGGTAGGAAGGGAGCGTTCTGTTACTGATTATAGTAAGAACAACTCTCAAAAAATTTCAAGAGCTTTAGAGTATGGCTTTTGTATATTTACGTGTATTAAACTCTTTAATGTGACATCAGAGGCACAAGTTGAATGTTTTTGAAGATACAACTTACCCCCTTCCCACCCTCTCAGAGGTACAGAGATATGCCTTTTAACTTACAACTTTATAAACCGGGTTTCAATATCCGTGGTGAGTAAAGAGCACAAATAACTTATTGTAGAGCTTTGTGCTTATCTTCATAGAGACAAAAAAATTGAACAACTCAAACGGATGTATCCGTAAAACATTATTCGGACAGAAATGTAAGATTTTTGTTTAACATAGCTCGAGAGACAGCAAATAAATATGCCAAAAGCACATAGTTTATATTTTTGAAGAAAATATGTCCAAACGTTACATAATTTTGCTCTTAATCGGTTAAACAACAAAGGTGAAGACAGACTGTTTCTATCAAAACTAGTCTCTGAAAAAATAGTTCGAAATCCGTCGTTTCAAAGTGCGTGATATTTTGTTTGTTCTTGTTGATAAGGCACTTCGTAACTAGTAGAAGTGTCTCTTAGTGACACAGCAGGATTTCTGCAGCTTACAACGCTAGAAAAGGGTTTTGATACCCATGGTGAGCAGAGCACAGATAACCCATTGTGTAGCTTTGTGCTTAATAACAAACAAACAAAGAAACAAACCACTAGACGTAAACACGTTAATATACGTGTAATTTTTACTTTGACATTAATCTGTCCCAGTTGCTAAAGTGTTGGACTATGGCTTGAAATTCCTGGTTTGTTTCCCGTTACAATTGAAAATAAGAACTTGCGCTTTGGGTGCATATTATGACTGATTGCCAAATCTCACTGTTTGACTAGAGAAGCCCATGAGTTGGTGGTGGATGATGCTAGCTAACTGTCTTCCCTCTAGCTCACCACTTCAGAATTACAGACGGCTAGGGTAGATAGCCTTCTGGTAGCTTAGCTCGAAACTTAAAACATAAATATTTAACATGTCACACATTTGTAAATGTCTAAATAAACTGTTGTTGTAAAGTTAAAAATATAGGTTATTAAAATTATACAGCGTTAATGAACCAAATTAGCATATCAATTATTCATGATAATGGAAAACAATTTTATACAGCAATAAAAGTATGGTTAGCGTAAACATACTATTATTTAAAATAAACATGTTCTATAACTTTAAACCGGTGTCATTTATACTAAACATGTTAACATTCCTATGAAACAGGATTAATATAGAACATGATTTATATACGTATATATATGCCAACTCTGATTTTGTTAAAAGCAATTTCATAATTGATTTTGAATTACTTATTACCAGATACTGAGTCGAAATTTAATCACATTAGTAGTAAATATGATATCCACGTAAAACACAAAAACTGTGAACAGTGATCAATAACTGGGAATTAATTTATAACGGACAAAACAGCAAAACATTGACAGTTAAATTCGTGTTCAGTTATTCTGTGACAACTCATACAGTGATTTATATTAAAGATTTTAGCACATGTCCCACCCGCTAACTACCATTCACAAGAATGTAAGGAACTTTTTCTTTTTCGATGTTTGTTTCAAACTTGTGTTCCAGTGATCATGTGGACATCGAATGATTCTCTTAACGAACATTTTCAGTTTGTTTTGTGTGTATTTGGAAGTATTTTATGACGTAGTCTTCTACGAGCTTCCCTTATTTCATGTACAAAAACATCATGAAACAAGAAATATTGGAGAGGTGTCGAAGTGTGAAATAACAGAAGCACTGTTTGGAAATCGACTCGATGTGTATTAGACCAGCGTTTCTCATCTTGGGATCCACGTGTAAAAATAATGAAATGTTATTAAATGTTTAAGGAAATGTGAATTATAGGAATAACATGCTTTTTGTAACATTTACTTTATATGAATTAAAACGTTTGATTTTCGATTACTTCTTTTCTTGGTCACTGAATATTTTCTTCCAAAACAAAGACCATCGATAGATTTGAGGATCTGTAAAAAAGAATTTGAAGCTAAAAGAGGTTTTCGGGTTACTGATGTTTGAGAACCGCTATATTAGAGAAAAGGCGTTTTGAAGTAGCCGTTAGCGGAATATTTGAACCCATATTACCATATATTGCGAGTTAAAATAAAGTTATATACGTGTAAGTCATGACTCGAAACAAACATATTTGAAAGGTGGTTCTGGTGATTCTTCAAGTCAGAAATAAAAAGCACAGTTATGTGCTGTTCTTTTCTTCTTGTGAGTAGGAAAATTTATGTGATATTTAGGGTAGAAAAATTGTCTCTCAATCGACCGCTAACGTGCGTGCTCTTCCACGGACGAGAGACACTTTTGCTAAACAGCTTATTGGCTTCCTATCTGTGCTTGTCGCTGTAACTTTTGGGCTGCCTAGATGACTGCATTAAAGTAAGTTTTATTGTACCTAGTGGTTAAGCTAAGTCAACCAGAACTCGCCAAAAGTTAGTAAGAGAACAATTCCGACAGAAATCTATGAACAGCACTTACTGACTTCTATGATTACTCTTTTAAACATAAATGATGATAATCTCCTATCCGTCTTTCGATAGATTAGATACTTGAAAGTAGTTTAGAAAAAGAAAAAACAAATGTTGAGATCTATTTGAAAGCTGACTCATAGATGAATTTCAGTCTATCTTCTTCGATTTACGGGCGAAACTTCAAATGTAAAAACACTTGAAGCAAGTTTCAGAGAGTAATACGAAAACAAAGATTTACGATATGAAAAGTAACATAAAACTATATTTAATGTATCTTTAACACGTGGGACTTCTTGTACACACTAACTGGTTATGTTTGTTTGTTTTTGAATTTCGCACAAACTAGCTAACCGTCCCTAATTTTGCAGTGTAAGACTAGAGGGAAGGCAGCTAGTCATCACCACCCACCGCCAACTCTTGGGCTGCTCTTTTTACCAACGAATAGTGGGATTGACCGTACATTATAACGCCCCCACGGCTGAAAGGGCGAGCATGTTTGGCGCGACGGGGATGCGAACCCGCGACCCTCAGATTACGAAGCGCACGTCTTAACACGCTTGGCCATGCCGGGCCTAACTGGTTATGAACTACTTATATGAGTGTAGGTAACTGTAGTGTTTTTTCTCTCTGTAAACTATGTGGTCAGTTCAAAGGAAACTGATCACTCTCTTTCGTAACACAATATTCTTGTTTTGTAACGGATTGAGGTTTCAACGTGTATTTCTGCAAAACTCAACCATATTTATAAAACATGTTTTTCATATCAATTCGATAGAAAATATTTTCTCTTAATTTCTTTCTTAAAAATAAATTCATTAATCCGAATCCTAAATCCAGTATTTTCTGCGAAATCCAGTTTGTTTATGAAGAATTCTACGCAGCCTCAGTGGATATTTTATTTCTTCCTTTCAGTAAAGACTTTTTTTGTATCTGTTTTGTAACATATAACAATACCTTATTTAGCTTGAACGCAAAGCACAGATGTGTAAAAAGTTGAAGATGTGACTTAACTTTATATCAACTCAGATATGTTAGACATAACTAGTGTTTCAAATTGAGATTCGTATTTTTCATTTATGTAACAATGTTAAAAGGGTTTTGACATCCATGAATATGTCAGAACATGAACATTATTTTTATTTAGTTTTATTTATTACTATTTTGTTACAGGTGGCGCAGGTGTAGTTATTTCAATCACTTCAAATCATATTACACCAAAACAAACTCACATAACTCTAGGAATTTTTTACCATCATTTATCAAACATGATAAACAATTATCTTATCTTTTTACAAATTCAGGACTCGATCCCAGACACTGTGTAGGTACGCCCTCAAATAAACAAAAACCAAAAATCATAAATGCATAATTTGTTTTCCCCATACAAAACCCTTATTTAACTGAATAACAACAATTATATAGCATATTTCATGTTACATATAAAGCCATACAAGTAAGTTGCCTTAACCGTAAAATCATTTCTGATTATAAATTTTGCAATTAAAGATTGTAACGTGTAGAACTTGTCTGTACAAACAACGTCGCTAACCCTAAGTTTTTATTTGTCTTTTAATTGGATCTTTATAAATACACTTGAAACATTGTGTTTTAAGTTAATAATAAACAAACTTTTCCATCGTATGTGTTTGAATAAATACGAAGTTTTAAACAAAGAATAACGATTTTCCTATGCTTAAATATATCTCCTTTACAGGCAACGTGGCTATTCTTCTTAGCGCCAGAAATCAATACTTTGTACCACCTTACAACGGATAGCAGATCATTAAATTTCTGTTGGTCTCAATACAGAAGGTATAGGAACTTAAAGGTCAATATAAATTACCTTATGCCTCTCCAGAAAAATATGCGTGTTATTTACATTTCTTGAAGCGTAAAACTGCTGGTGACAAATTATGTTTGTAATTTGTAAGTAAAAGGGAAAAAGGATTAATATCTAAGATGTTACAGTCTGTTTTATGACTTTAATATATCAGAAAAGTTGCGATATTTACTTCATGGACGACATCATATCAGTTCTTACTATGATTTTTATTTACAATGCGAAAAGGGTTGAACGTTACTGTTAATTCGAGGGTTTCTGGCTCACGTCTCTTTTCCACGTGCGCTGTAAGAGTGATATTACCATTTCGCATTTGATTAGACGAGAGTAACCTACAAATTGGCGGTTAATGCTGTTAACTAGCTGTCTTTCCTCTAAGTTCTCAGTTTAAAATTAGGGTCTATAGATGGACAGGTAGCCCTTGTGAAGCTGTGCTCGAATGTTCTAAAACAAAACAAGCATATCGTCAAAAAAATATTTTTGTCTGTGTGTTATTAATGCCATATCACTTTTGTGTTCTGCATATTAGCAATCGTTGTATCGTATTTAAGAGTTATGGTATTTATAGTCTAAATAACCCTAACCCAGACATTTTGTATTATTTTCATAGTGTATACACACTATTATTGTATCTTTCAGCTGGAACGACAGTATTAGTTTTGTGATTATCTTACTTAGCACTCATCAAAACTCTCGTATTCTGATTTGTAGTATGAATATTACTTCTCTTGTTATCTAGATTTAAAATTATATTATAGTTTATTTTATACCTATGTGCCAGTATTTTCCAGTCTTCATCGTTCGCTCAGATTTGGAATCAAAACTAAACCCGTAAGCACACAAAATCACATGTTATCGCTCTTGACTTCTTTGAAGCATATCTCGATAAGTTATCAAGACTTTTACCCTCTAATCAAAGATTCTACCAAGAAAAATACGTCTGCCTCTTGGCTTAAAGCCTTATCTCTAAACTAAATCAATTCTGGAAAATATTTGACGTTTTGAAATTTGGTAGATTTGATAACTAATCACTGGCACGTAGGTAATAAATCACTCCGTGTTTCTTCTAGTGACCAAGTTGTTTTTTAGGCCGTGATAAGAACATGGTTATTATAGTTTTCTGTATTCCACGAGGAACAGACAGAATATATCACGTGTTTTACCCCCCCTTGTTTTTCTCTATCTGAAATGTCACGAAGGAACGTGATTTTTATATATATATACAGAGTTGAATATAAGTAAGTTTGTTGATTGGATGTTTACAGTTAACATACAAGTCACAATAATATCTCTCCGATATAATAAAATATTTCTGTGAAAGTCGCTTATTCATTTCAGTATAAACAACAAATATAAGACTTAATGAACTGTATAGGAGTGGAGATTATTTAAAAATATAATAAATCAATAATATATAATAGGTCTGTTATTGTTAACTTCAGACATTGTTGTTAAGAGTTAAAACAGCCCTAGTGGTGTTTTTCCCCTCAACGCATTATTTCAATGAAAACAATTTATTGATTTCATATTTAGTGTTTTATTCGAGAGTAAGTAGCACTGTTTGGAAGAATGCCCTTCAGTAGTGTACAGAGGACACTAAAAAGATAGTGACTCACTGATTAAAAAAATAAGACTCTTTATAAGTATTATAAGGAAAAGACCTTTTTTGGGTGGTGGTTTTGGGAAGGCTATGAGGAATGTTGGTCGCCTTTGGTACACATAGGGTAGAGAGCCTGGAGGAGCAAGTACGTCCTCGTTTATTCCTACTGAATTGCTCTTATACAGACTTTTAAAATCTAAAACTGAACAGTGAATTATTCCATATTACCACGTAATAATATAGCGTTATTATTTGTTTAAAGGTAAAGATATATAGGTCCTCCTGTGACTTCATTCTAAATCTGAATAGCTCACAAGAGGGAAAGCGTAGAATTTGGTATGTCTCTTTTAGTAGTCATGGGCAATTTTTATATTTGAGAAAAAAGTCACTTTTGGGGCATAAGAAGGGACCTGAACAAATTCAACCCTGTGCATGTCACTGTTGAATTTATGTTTCATATAATTCGAATTCTAGGAATATTACTTTTACCACACACGTGTGTGCTTCTTGTTAAGCGCAAAGATGCACAATGAGCTGTTTGTTGTGTCCATCCACGAACTTCGAAACTCACTTTGTAGCGGTTTGAGAATTCAGAGTTACCAGTAAGCTACTGGAAGGTTAACATATATGAAAAAATACGTTTCTAGAGTATTTGAATGATACGTATCTCATTGGTTAGATTACAGACTGAAACAAAATACATAATTCAGAAAAATACTTCTGTAACTCTATACTCCATTCTGCTCTTCCTGTAAATCGATTCATTGAATGTTGTTTACTCACTCAAAAATTCAACCATTGTGATGTGTTCTCTGTATAGTTTTATTCTATCCTTAATATCAATGGAATGATAAGTTTACAGTTAGTTGTAACTTCCATACAAACATGTAAGTCAAACTCATGCAAAGAATGGTAAAATAATAAATTAATTTGTATTTGTTTTCTGATACATTTCCATAGTGTAGCTTGTTTAGTTCGTTAAACATTCTATTTGTACCTTTAAGTTATTTTTATTTTATATATCAAACTAAAATTAAGGCTCTAGTACGAGTAAAATGATCTAATTGTATCTTAGAGAACTGAATCTATATGACCTGGCATGGCCAGGTGGTTAAGGCTTGTTTGTTTTTTGAATTTCGTGCAAAGCTACTTGAGGGCTATCTGTGCTAGCCGTCCATAATTTAGTAGTGTAAGACTAGAGGAAAGGCAGCTAGTCATCACCACCACAGCCAGCTCTTGGGCTACTCTTTAACCAACGAATAGTTGGATTGATCGTCACATTATAATGCCCCTACGGCTGAAAGGGCGAGCATGTTTGGCGCGATGGGGATGCGAACCTGTGTAGTTAAGGCACTCGACTTGTAATCCGAGGGTTGCGGGTTCGAATCCTCGTCACACCAAACTAGCTCGCCCTTTCAGCCGTGGGGGCATTATAATGTGACGGTCAATCCCACTATTCGTTGGCACAAGAGTAGCCCAAGAGTTGGCGGTGGGTGGTTATGAGTAGTTGCCTTCCCTCTAGTCTTACACTGCTAACTGATGGACTACTAGCGCAGATAACCCTCGTGTAGCTTTGCGCGAAATTGAAAAAAAAACATAACCAATACTAAAACTATAATCTTTGCGAGTATAGAGGTCATCTTGTAACTTCATGGAGTTGGTAGCGTGACCTAAATTAGCTTAAAATTAATTAAGGTTACGAACAAATGCAAACACGTGGAAACCTCTTTGTAGTCGTGTTTATACAGTTTTCCAAGTTCATCTTTCTTAATTCTCCGAGCGTCTAGAAATTTCATTTCGAACTAAAGATAAAACAAGAATGATGAACATAGCTGGTTTGTCAAAACCAATCATAGAAAAAAAAATGAAAAGCCCATAAAAACAACACCAACCATGGTATTGTCTACTTCAACATTCTGCTTTATCTTTGGAGAACGTTAAACATAAACAGCGAATACCAAATAACGTGTTAGTTTACACAAATATTCTCACTCGTTCTGTGTTACGTGCTTGCCCACCAGGCAGAACGAGCGGCCGTCGACCATACTGTGCCTGGCACCCCTTGCGACCCTGACGAATCTCGTCTCAACGTTGGCTGCCTTCAATAATGACACCCGGGTGTATTTATTCGCGTTCCGCACGAGGTCCTCCTGTCTTTCTCTGTTTAAATTTGACACGATTTCCGGCTTGTTTTGCGTCTTCGTAGTTTGCTGACTCTCAAACCTTCTCCATCAGAAACTGGTAAGGGCACCCGGGATGCGCCCGCTGACTTCTCTTGAATAAAATGCCCATTTTACGCGTGCTCTTTTTGCTTGACCGCTCAAGTGAAGAGCGCGCAGCTTGTTTATGATTATTTTGATCGGTCGTTGCTGAAAATATTTCTAACTGGTCAAGCCTCTAGGTGCAACGTAATTTAATGGTATTACAAGCAATGAATCTGAGAAATGTGAAATAATTTTTCAACTAAAATACTACAGACCGACAATATTGGGAAACTCCACTCTGATCAATCGCATACGAGCAGAAAATAACGTTTGATAACAGTCTATATAGCAAATTGTACAAAACGAGGCCTACCAAGTCATCTTGCAAAATGAGATATTGATTCTAGTTTTTTTTTTTTCTTTTACAAATAAAGTTATGTGAGTCAGAAAACCATATGAAATACGCTCTCCGGTTTTCCTTTCTTTCCCGTCTTGCTCTGTTATTACTTGACTTTAGTGGATGTATTTAGGTTGAATTGAAACACTATAAACTGGTAGTTTTGTTACGAGTTGTCGTGGAACGTTACCTGTACAATACACTGGAGTGGCGCTTGATTGATACGGCCGTTTTCCAGTCGCCATAACGTTAACAACAATAAAAAAACACAAAAGGCATTTATTTATGAGCAAAGCAAATGTCTAAATTAAACATTTTAGTTGTTTATACCTCATCTAACATCAACTTATTTGGTTTGTTTGTTCGGGATTATGTACAAATTTACACAATGGGCTATCTGTGCTTTGCCCATCACGGGTATCGAAAACCGGTGTAAGTCCACAGGCATGCCTCTGTGCCACTAAGGAGTAATCTAATACAAAATAAGTTTTGTTTTGTTTGTTTTATCACAAACCATGTAAGGAATTTTCTGTACTCTGTTCATCGAGGTGAATCGAACTCCGGATTTTAGCGCTCTAAGTTCGTAAATTTACTGCTGACCATGGTTTCCAGCCTTACAATTTTGTTTTTACTGACACACAGACAAGCAGTGATCATTTTCTCACTGATATTATTAAAAATTGTTTGACGAATACTCACCAGGAGAAGTAAACCATATGCGGTGGAACATGCTTTAATTGTGTGTGTGTGTGTGAGTGAGGGAGAAACCAACGATAAGTTGGACTTTATTTGCTATATTAATCATGTCCATTGAATTACACGCTGAAACCTCAGACTTTCTTGGTATTTACACACAAACCTGTGTCCATCATTCAAAGGGACACTTAGCCATCGAGTGTCTCTTTACCTACGCTTTATTTGGGCTGCTACGGTTTCATCTCTTTACAACCGTTTTGTAGGCTTGCTACAGTTTCATCTCTTTACAAACGTTTCGTATGCTTGCTACGGTTTTATCTCTTTACAGGCGTTTCGTAGGCTTGCTACAGTTTTATCTCTTTACAAACGTTTCATGTTGGCTTACTACAGTTTCGTCTCTTTTCCTACACTTTAGTTGGATTGCCACAATCTCAACTATCTACCTACACTTTAGTTTGTTTGCTACAATCTCATCTATCTACCTACACTTTAGTTTGTTTGCTACAGTCACATCTATCTACCTACACTTTAGTTTGTTTGCTACAGTCTCATCTATCTACCTACACTTTAGTTTGCTTGCTACAGTCTCATCTATCTACCTACACTTTAGTTTGTTTGCTACAGTCACATCTATCTACCTACACTTTAGTTTGTTTGCTACAGTCACATCTATCTATCTACACTCTAGTTGAATTGCTACAGTCACATCTATCTACCTACACTTTAGTTTGTTTGCTACAGTCACATCTATCTACCTACACTTTAGTTTGTTTGCTACAGTCACATCTATCTACCTACACTTTAGTTTGTTTGCTACAGTCACATCTATCTACCTACACTTTAGTTTGTTTGCTACAATCTCAATTATCTACCTACACTTTAGTTTGCTTGCTACAGTCTCATCTATCTACCTACACTTTAGTTTGTTTGCTACAGTCACATCTATCTACCTACACTTTAGTTGGATTGCTACAGTCACATCTATCTACCTACACTTTAGTTTGTTTGCTACAGTTTCATTTCTGTACTTACACTTCACTTGTCTTCCCACGGTTTCATCTTCAGGTTAAAATGTTTACAATTTATAGTTGGAATTAATGTGATGGCCATAGTTGCACGAATAATTCTTTAAAATTAAAGACAACTTCTTTCTTTCTATGTTCTCTTTATTTTTATATGGAGGAATGAGTTCATGGGCAAAACGAAACACGGCCCAGAAATAATAAAAGCACGTGCTAATCACTAGCATATTCAAACGAACCATTATGAAGGGTTTAGTATTTTAGTATAGTTAATATTAATTGTATTAAACTCGAAGGGGTTGCGATGAAAGGGTCGCTTTCAGAGCTCCTGCCGTTTTTATACTAAGTCTAATAGGAATCTTTTTATACCTCATTTGTAACCGAAAAAAAATTCCTTATACACTTTTATTTGCAAGTCCTATAACTAGTACGAAACGTATTAAGGTTGTGGCAAAACATCGAACGTTTCGCTCAGTATGGTACATTGCAGTTGGCAAAATAAGACTTTTCATCAGCTTTTCTGTTGCCATTCTATACAGTTAGTAAATAACAGAAGATCTCGGTCATGTATTCATTGAACAAAATAAACCACACATTTCCTGGACATGTCCGAGACCATGGTGATGGACGCCACCTACAGAAAAACATCATTTACTTATTAATTCGTGGGCCCGGTATGGCCAAGTGGGTTAAGGTGTTCGACTCGTAATCTGAGGGTCACGGGTTCGTATCCCGTGACACCAAACATGCTTGCCCTTTAGCCGTGAGGGTGTTATAACGTGACGGTCAATCCCACTATTCGTTGGTAGAAGAGTAGCCCAAGAGTTGGCGGTGGGTGGTGATGACTAGCTGCCTTCCCTCTAGTCTTACACTGCTAAATTAGGGACGGCTAGCGCAGATAGCCCTCGAGTAGCTTTGCGCGAAATTAAAACAAAAAAACAAAAACAACATTAATTCGTAAATAGACTTGTCGAATTTCCGTAGCGGGTTATACGTTATAATCCTTTATGCAAGCCTGTTTAGGTCATTCATATGTAAATATGCGTTAAATTGGCTTAGGAGATTAGTTATGTTTCTTCAAACCTCTGCTGCTTACTACAATTGTATAGCGTTCATAAAAATGAAACGATATTCTATTTCGAACGAGCGTGTAAAAGTAATAATTTTGTGGTACTTTGTCGTATGTTTGACGCCTTCCGTTGGTTGTAGACCATCGTTCATGCGTTTCTAATTAGACGTTAAGCTAGCCGTAATGACAGAAAATTACTTACATCTCGATACTTATCTTATTTATATAGAAAACCACATCAAATATAGAAGTTTTGACTGCACTGACTGGAGCAAAGGTTTTATATCCCATAGCTTGTCAGGTTGAATTCAAAAGTTTTGAATAAAATAAAAGAAATGACTAGGTAAGTGCATGATGGACAGGCTGAATATTTTTATACCAGTGAGGGTAGTTAGTTTATCGTGGACGAAAATAAAACAGAAAACTAAAGAAATAACAAGAGAGTCTCATTACTGTTCCCACACATTGGTTTACTTCTTTGTAACTAGTAATTTAGAAATACGAAATATTTCTTTTGAAAATTTGTGATATTATATAAATGTCATATACATGTGTTTAGAAATGTTCAGAGGTACATACTTAAACGAGCGCAGCATGGCCACGTGGTTAAGGTTCAAATCACCTTCACACCAAACATCCTCGCCCTTTGAGCCGTGGGGGCGTTAAAATGTTACTGTCAATCCCACTATACGTAGGTAAAAGAGTAGCCCAAGAGTTAGCGGTGGGTGGTGATGACTCGTTGCCTTCCCTCTAGTCTTACACTGCTAAATTAGGGACGGCTAGCGCAGATAGCCCTCGTGTAGCTTTGCGCGAAATTCAAACAAACGAAATAAACAGGATAAGTTTTGAAACATAATTAAGTATTTGTTTCACGTTCGACGTTTTGTTTGTTGCTGATCCTAGATAATACCTAGACAATGGTATTATCTATACTACGTCCGTCACAAGTATCGATACCCCATTTTTAGCATTATAAACCCTCAAGCTCACTGCTTAATCACAGGAAGCCATGCTAGATGTACTGTCGTTAAACAAAGCCACTGGATAATCATGCAGATAAGAATATATTTACAGTTAAGTTATGTATAATGTATTATTATAAAGAATCTTAAGAAGTTTGATGGAATCAGCGTAGAGAAATAGAGATAATATTTTTACGTATCGTGAAACCAAAGGTTTCACCAGGAACGTTTATAGATTTCGAACATAACAAACCGTTTAATTCAGCAGATTAACTTCGTACATTAGTGTTACCACGAAGACATTACATAATTCATTTGTGGAAAACTCACGTGTGAGAAGTCGTCTAGCACTCTTAAAGTAAATTGTGCCTATATCAAATAGGAATTAATTTGGTCGTTGTGAACACTCGATGAGTTATCACGAGAATTCAGGACTCAATATTGATAAAACATTTGTATATAAATCATTATTCGTAATAAACTTTATTATAAAATGTGTTATTGCTTGTATGTTAATATGCATTTCTGTTAATAAAGAAAATAATGTGTATCAATCTTGTTGGCAAATGTCACAAATGTCTCTATTATTTGATAACTTATAAATTTAAATTACGATTTAACTCAGTTTTAAGGTATTTGAAATCATAATACGTAACATAACAAATTGAAGACTTGTTCGTGATAATTTATTATGCATAACATGTTGCATTATTATAACATCTTGCCTAGCAATAATGTTAACTTACGTCCATAATTTATCATATAACATTCCAAAAATGATGTTAATGTGGTTCATAATTTATCACACAACATTCAGAGTAATGTTAATGTTGGTACCTAATTTACCATATAACATTCAGAAAAATGATGTTAATGTGGTCCATATTTTATTACATAACATTCAGAGTAATGTTAATGTTGGTTCCTAATTTACCATATAACATTCAGGAAAATGATGTTAATGTGGTCCATATTTTATTACATAACATTCAGAGTAATGTTAATGTTGGTACCTAATTTACCATATAACACTTATGATAACGGTGTTAACGTCAGTCTGTAAATAAGTATGTAATATTTATAGTCACAACGTTAACTTTAATTCATGATTTATCGTGTAATATTTTTAGACTATTGATGCTAATTTTAAGAAGTCCAATAAATTAGAAAGCTGAAACAGATCGAAATGTTTAATAAAAATGGCTATTAAAATAAAACGATTAAAATGTAATAGTAATAATAGAAGTTTCATTCTTTATTAAATAACATAAAACAAGTTTATTATTCATAAAACTGAAAAATAATATGTGATCAATATGCCGAAATTTTTCAAGTGGGAAATAATTTCTTACATATTTAAAAATATGTAAATTTTGTTTTCTTGTTGTTAAACACAAACTTACATAGTATACTATCTGTATTGCAGCTACAATGGACATTCAAACCCAGTATTTAGCATTGTAATCCTTCAGCCTTATAACTGAGCCACTTGTGAATACCGATACTTTAGGATATTTTAATTTAATAACGTTTTTAGATTAATATTGAAAATAACTAAATCTGGTTTGGATCTCCACCTACATTGTTTATTGAACAAGCTACCGACTCATCTTTTGAAGATTTTTATATGCAAAAACGGCTCGTTTGGGTTGAGAAAATATTTTACATAGAAGAGTGAACAACGTTTCGACCTTCTTCGGTCATCTTCAGGTTCACAAAGAAAGAGGTAACTGACCGGAAGCTGACCACATGTTTGAAAGGGGTTGTGTAACTGAGTGTCGGAATGTAGAGGGCGGTATTAGATGTTTGAATATATAATTTTATTTATTTTATTATATTAATATAGGTATAAAGGCGTTCCTTTATATTGGTTTATTTTGGGTTTAAGTTGTTGTATAAGTAAGGCTTCTTTAATTTTGCGTTTGTTTATGTTTGTTTCTTTATTTAGTATTTGAGTGTTTTCTATGGTTATGTTGTGTTTATTTGACTTGCAGTGTTCGAAAACACGTGAAGGTGACTTTTTATGTTCTTTGAACCTGGTTTCCATTTTTCTACTTGTTTCTCCAATATAGAAGTCGTGGCAGTTATCACATTGTATTTTATAAATAATGTTGGTGTGGTGTTTGTCAGTGTAGTTTTTACATAGTATAGACCTCAGTTTTGTGCCTGGTTTTTGAATAACTTTGGTATTAACTGGAATGTCATATTTTGTTACTAATTTTTGCCAAATGCTGGTTATTTGTTTGCTGATGTCAGGAATATATGGTATTCAGCAGTATATGGTTTCGTGATTTTTTGATTCGTGAGATATATTTACTTTAATTGGTTTGTTTTGCTTTCTGTCTAGGTGTGTGCGTATAATGTTTTCTACGGTTTGTGGAGGAAACTTATTGATGTTGATGAAGTATTGTTTTATTTTGTCTAATTCATCGTTAATTTTATCTGGTGAGCATAGTTTTATGGCTGTGTTTATTTGGTTTCTTAGTATGTTGAGTTTTTGTTTTGTTTCATGTGCTGAGTCCCAAGGAATGTATAGTCCAGTATGGGTGATTTTTCGGTGGATTTCTGTTTTGAATTGTGTGTCGGTTCTTGTAATTTTGAGGTTAAGAAATGATATTTGATTGCATTCTTCCTGTTCACATGTGAAGTTAATGTTGGGATGTATAGAGTTAATGTGATTGAAAATATTAAGTATGTGTTCTGTAGATTTGAATCCCGCAACCGTGTCATCTACACATCTGTACCAGTATAGTGGTGGATGTAATGCTGTGTTAATTGCTTGTGTTTCAACTTGTGTCATAAAAATATTGGCTAGAACTTGTGATACTGGGTTGCCCATGTTTAGGCCATTTGTTTGTATATAGTTTTGGTTGTTGAACATGAAGTTTGTCTTTATCGTGGTGAATTCTATGAGGGTTGCTAACTGGTTACTGGGAATGTCTATAGTTGGGTTAAGATCTCGGATATAGAGTTCTAAGGCTATCTTGCAGGCTTCAGTGGTTGGAACTTCTGTGAAGAGGGATATAACATCGAAACTGGCCATTAAGGCTTTATGATTAAGTTGATTTAGGTTAGACTTGAAATTAAAAGAGTCTTTGATGAATGAGCTGGCTGATGTTACATATTTGGAGAATGCCCATGCTATGTATTTACCAAGATTGTAATTAAACGATTCATATGTGGACATTATTGGTCGTAATGGACAATCTGGTTTATGAGGTTTGGGGATGCCGTATATTTGCGGTGTGCGTGAGTCGGTTTTGCGTAGGTAGGAATAAAGTGTTTGTGAAATTGTGTTGGCTTTTTTCATTTTTAGTAGTAATTTGTTCAGTTGCGTCTCGTGTGTCTTTGTTGGATTTGTGTGTATTGGTTTAAATGTGTTAGTGTCTGATAGGATGTTCTTCATTTTTTGATGTATTCATTAGTGTTTATTATGACTATAGCGTTACCTTTATCTGCTTTTAGAATTTTTATGTTTTTGTCTTGTTTTAGGTTTTTAATGGAATTAATGTCTCTTTTTGTAAGGTTGTTTTTTAGTTTTCTGTTTTGTGAAATTATGTTGATGGTTTTGTGAGAAAATTCTTTGAAAAAATCGTTTAAGATGTTGTTTTTAGGTGTTTCTGGAAAATATAAATTTGTAATTTTACCTGGGAAGTTTGGCTGTTGGATGTCAATAAAATTATCTAAGTTGTCATCTTTCTGTTGGTTGTTTTTGGTTGTTTCCTTGTTTTTGTTTTCTGTAGAAAGTATCACAAGTCTCCTGGCTAGGTCTTCTAAACATGTTTTGATTTCTATGGTTGGAATGTACCTAGGTGCTATTGCGAAGTTGAGTCCTTTGTTAAGTAGATGTATCTCGTCTGTGTTTAATTGTCGGTCGGATCTGTTAATTATGAGGTTAGTCAACGGTTTGTCGTTTTGTGTCTTTTCTGTTGTTTGCATCTTAGTTTTTCTAGTTGTTTGTTGTGGCAGATCTTTTTGTCTCTGTCATTCTTAGTATTGATTTGGTTTATGTTTCGTTGTATAAGTCCGTAAATCTCTGGTTTAATGCAGCATACCAGTTGATGGTCTAGGTTCATTTTTTGGAGATTTATCCAGATTACTGTTGTGAACTAATGTAGAGAATAACTAAATCTGGTTTGGATCTCTACCTACATTGTTTATTGAACAAGCTATTAACACATCTCGTGGAGCATTCTTTATGTAAGTGAGTATCTATAGAAACTGGGATACATTGCCCGATGTTTTTCATCTCTAAATGGTTTCATGATGCATTTCTTATTTACACTTCCACTTACACAAGTCACAAGTTTTATTTAATTTTGTGATTTCTGTTTATTTTGTTTTCTTTTAATTGTTTATAGGTTGTGAATAAAGATTTATTATCAACCAGAAATTCACTTACAGGTGTTCGTAAGTAGTACATGCAGTTCAGGCCAGATGGTTGAAGTATCCTATTCATGCACATATACGGTGACACTAGGAATAGTTCTAACAAGATTTTAACTTCAAGACACGTGCTATTTAATTTGTTTTGATCTTATATTTTATTTATTTTTGAGTTTTCCTTTCGTAATATCGATTAAAGTACAATAAACAAATTTAATAGTTTACTATTCGCGACTTTTGTGGCGGATTTATTTAAGCATTTTAATGGAAAAATTTATACGTGTGTATACAATATATATGTATATATAAATAAAATATACACGTGTATATAATATATGCATATATATTCAAATAAAATATACACATGTGTATACTATATATACAAATAAAATATACACATCTGTATACACTATATATATAAATATATATACAAATAAAATATACACATGTATATATATATATACATACAAATAAAAGATACACATCTGTATACACTGTATATATAGATATATATACAAATAAAATACATACATGTGTATACAATATATATATATACGTATATATACAAATAAAATATATGCATATATATATATATATTCATGTTTTACCGAATTAAAATAGTTTTCTACCAGAGTTACAAAACAGTGTCATTGCTTAATTTAGAAACATTTATCATTCGCCTTTTACGTAACCACAAGTTTAAAGTCGTTTGTACGACATTTTGAAAGTCATGAAACTCAATTATAAAAATGGTTTCATTATTATACCGAAAACTATAAGAAAGTACGAAAGTAAACGAAGGAAAACTTAACAATGAAACGAAATATATTTACTGTATTCTGTATTATGGGAACATTTACGTAAAATATCGTTTAAAAATGAGATTTGGCTATTAAAATTATTAAAACTTCTTATAATTATAAATATTACATACGATCACTTCGGTTATATCTAATATTCAAATGTACCGAAAACGTGAAATTATATAGGGTTTCAAACCGAAAATTTATATATAGCTCTAGTAGTTTCCGAGCTCGTGACTAGGAACAGTCACACGTTCTGTTACCAAAGTAATGTTGGCATTAGGATAAAATTGATTAAATTTATGGAAAATAAATGGATCAATTCGCATTGAATAAATTAGGCTAAAATGAAAATACTAAAAAAACTTGTTAAACCATACTGGCTTTGAGAAACGCGACATTTATAAAAGTGGTCAAAAACAAGTAAATCGATCGTGCAAAATTCTGATCAATAAAAAAATTCGCGAAAGGGAAAATATCTCATTAATTTTACAAGGAATGTTTAATCCAATTTTTGTTTTTCAACTAAAACGTGTTCATTTAAAGAAATCACACGAATCAGTTATATTATTAGATAGCACACACACACACACATACAATAAACTGTATTTGTGTAACGAGAGAAGTGAGATAGACTTTGATGTGTTTCTTTTTCCATTTTCTTTTAAAACAAATAAATTTCTTAATTTAAGAAAACACATTAACAGCGACTAGACAAAAAAGCTACTTTCCAAATCGTTCTATTCGCATTCTTTTCAAAAGAACTGTTTATTAACAAACTAATTAAATAGTTTAATTTTTAATTTACTACCTCAGGATATACGATAATCTTATAACGTAATATTAATAGACTTTCACAGACCAAACCAATTGTTTTTTTGTACAAAGTGTCAAGATTTTACGATATTAATAAGAGGTTATTGTAGACAGAATATCATGTAAGTATGAAAATATAAACATAATGTGTTTTATTATTCTGGTAAAATACGTACATTATATAAGTAAAATAGAATAAAACACTTGGCATCTATTCTTTTATGTTACAGACATAAATATTGCATTACGATAAAAATAGGCTGGTTGTAGCTTATTTGTTAATATTTCTGGGCTGTGCATCCGACAGTTCACGATTTAGGTGTGTTATAGGAATTATAAATCTCTTTGTTGTATCAGAGAAGAGTTATCTAAGACTTGGTGGCAGGTCTTTTCCCTGGTTTCATTTCCTCTTGTTAATTAATTTAAAATGTAGTGTAACTTTGCGCAGTTAGTTCTTGCGTAGGATTGTGCGAATTTCTGAAACAAACAAACAAAACATTATGCGAAACAAAAACATTCTATTATGTAGATCCATAATTATGTAAAAGTTTCGGTAATTTCCCTTTTAATAACTGTTTACAACTTCTAACGTGAAAAATGACGAATTAAACAATGGGATTTAACATAAATCCCACTTTTAACAATTAAATTACTAAATCATTGATAAGGCGGCACAATCTTATTGTTAACAATGCTAATAATTTTACTTGTTTGTTTTAGGGCAAAGCTATCGGCTGTGATTTTACTGATATACAACCAACGTTACTAATTATCGCTTTACGTGTCATGTATATGTAAGAATAATTTGAACTGAAATACTGTGCTAAGTCATGAATATATAAGTATTTTACTAGTTTCCAAATTTTAATTTTGACATCTACACACATAACTGTTTCTTTGTTGTCAAGCAAAAGCTAAACAATGGACTATTTGCCCTGTGTTCATCACGGGTGCCGAACTCCGGTTTTTAGCGTCATGGGTCACTGATGAACTAGTGGGGTTACGTTCATGCACACTCGTTGATCAAAGGACATCAACAACAGCGTTGGCATTCACAGTTCACATAAGCAGATTGTAAACACCGTAGCATGTTATATTATACGTACTTGTACTGGTACTGCTGTTTGCCTGTTTGGCTTAGCACCAGAAAGTACCTCATGCTTGTGCCTAGTTTTTAAATACTTTCTGTACATTTTGATATTAGATGGAACATTACTGTTCGGTTATACTCAAATTAATAAATAAACGTGCCCATTTAGGTAGGCTGTTTTATTCGTTTCTGTGTACAAAGTGAGGGCAAGCAGATGTAATTTTTCATTTTAAAACATTACATCGTTCCAGTACAATTGAATGCAGTGTTAGTGGTAGCCATAGGTGATGTATTCGGGTTAACTCGGTCAGGCTCGGGAAGATACGACAATTTTGAACTGAGGTATTTTCAAAGATAAGAACATTTGATAATCAGTCTGCAGACCTATGTAGAATTTCCATAAACAAACCAGAACGAACCGGTAGATCAAAAAAAAAATCCTAACTTTTCTCTCAAGCAAGAAAAACAGGGAAAATTACCCATCCGATTGAAGCTTATTCCGTACGCTGCACATTGCAGCTCTGAGAACAGCACATGTGGCTGAAGAGGACTTAAACAGGTAGTTTGTTGCTAGCAAACCTTCTTCTAATGCAGGGTTTGGAGAAATCGTCTTTCGTGACGTGATTTCTCAAATCTCTCAGAAAGAATCAATATACCGTGATAAGAGCAAATGTGGTAGTTTGACTTATTTGAACAAGAAACCTAGGCAACTTTGCTCGAGAGAGAGGTACCGATAGTGCTATGCCAAAATAAACTGAGTTTTCTGATATGATTTAAACACGTATTGTTGAATACAATAAGTATACATTTCACAGTATCAATCATATTGATATACAAATACAGATGCACATTACATGATATGGAAGATACTGTTAAACACAAGTCCACATTCACCGTAGGTATAGCATTTACATTTTGCATATTTATTTTAACTGGTAAATAAGTGGTTTCTTAATGACGGAAAGCACATTATTAACAAATAAATCTCAAAATTATAGACGCAAAAAAATGCTGCATAATAAACTATGTCGGCTCGGCATGACCAAGTAGTTAAGGCACTTAACTCGCAATCTGAGGGTCGCGGGTTCGAATCCTCGTCGCACCAAACAGGCTCGCCTTTTCAGCCGTGGGAGCGTTATAATGTGCGGTCAATTCCACTATTCGTTAGTAAAAGAGTAGCCCAAAATTTGGCTGTGGGTGGTGATGGCTATCTGTCTTTCTCCTAGTCTTACACTGCTAAATTAGGGACGGCTAACGCTAAAATCAGAGATTAGATTTCCCTCGGTGGACTCAGCAGATAGTCCAATGTGGCTTTGCTATAAGAAAACACACACGGCTAGCTCAGATGGACCTCATGTAGCTTTGCATGAAATTCAAAAACAAACAGCATATTTGTGCGACTGGTTATGTTAAACATTTGCGAGACTTAAGGAAGGAAGCTTTATTAAAATAAGAACGAATAATGAGGCCGTTTCTGTTGGACAGATAATTCACAATAAAAACAGAAAGAAACAAAACTCTGAGTAATCGATTCCACAAACTATGTTCTCAATAAATAGAATTTTAGCCACTCACCATGGCTAGTTAGATTTGTTTCCAACTTATCAGCTGTAAGCGTTGAATCATCGGGTGATAATAACCTTGTAAGCGAAATGTGTCGTGAAACTTGGCACCATCTCCAAATAGAAATTAAACTATACAATTAGCATACAATGCTATATTAAAATACAGTCAGTCATTTGTTCTGCAAGCTATTATTCCGGTATTGATTCTTTCCTCACTCTACCTTTTAACAAGTGTTAGGTTTTCGAACTCGGCCATAATTGTCTTTTTTAAGAAGTATTAAAAATACATTTTGTAAAAGTGTTGACAAGACCTGGGAATATTTAACATAATGAGTACATCATGCAATTAATGTGTTTTTTTAAAGAAACTTTCAAACAAAATGAACATGTTTTAAAATTCCAAATAAAATACCAGAAAGGAATCTCCACCAATATTTGGCCACGTCTGTAACACACAGCTATTAAAAAACTAATGGTAAATCATTTTATTGTTAACAATAACACGTAAAACTTGAAAAGAAATTCACTCTACTGTTAAATATATTTTTTTTAAAGATGTAAATAAAACCTTAAAGTGTGAATCGTGTGTTCATTATATAAATAGTTCTGTATTTTACATGACCTTGTGGTTAAAACGCTCGACAGTAGTCATCAAACAAGTTCACGCTTTCGACAGTGGGAACGTTAAAATGTGACAGTCAAATCCACTTTTCGTTGCTATACTAGTTTTCGAGGTTTTTTTTTTACTCGTTTGCTTTCCTCTAGTTTATTTGTATGTTTGCTTTTGAATTTCGCGCAAAGCTACACGAGGGCTATCTGCGCTAGCAGTTCCTAATTTAGCAGTGTAGGATTAGAGGGAAGACAGTTAGTCATCACTACCCATCGTCAATTCCTGAGCTATTCTTTTACCAACAAATAGTTGGATTGACCGTTATTATATAACTCTCCCATGGTTGAAATGGCGAGCATGTTTGGTGACAGGGATTCAAACCCACGACCTTCAGTCAAGCTTAATCATCAAATCAGTTTTCTGAGTTATTACGTTACATTATAACGCCCGCACGGCTGAAAGGGCGAGCATGTTTGGCGCGACGGGGATGCGAACCCGCGACCCTTGGATTACGAGTCGCACGCATTAACCCACCATGCCATGCCGGGCCTTCAACAAACGACCATAAACCTCTATACAATATGATTGTTTCAGAATAACTAATAACGTCTGAATAAATCATAGGGGAAACTGAAAACAAGGTATGCAATATCTAATGAAGTGTAATAAACCTGTTTGTTTAATGTTAAAGAGAAAGGAATATGACCTGAATAAAACGGATTTAAAGTATGCGACAAAATACGAGAAGAACTTAGATCTAAAAATAACTTTTTTTTTAGAAAACGTGATTATTTATTTCTTTTGTTTACAATAATTAGGATATTAGTATTTCAGTTTTGTGACATCTTATCATAGAATCAGTTCTCGTCGAATTGTATTCAGTATTCAAAACTGCGTGGAGTAAAAAAAAAAGTCCATTGCATTAATGAATTCGATCCCCTGGGTTGGTTGTAGTCGTGTGATGACCTGTTGTCTTCTCCCCCTCGGGTAATGCAGAGTAACGCCTGGCTTAACATTTTATCAAGAGTCATGGAATATGTCATAAAGCTGTATGTTACGTAGCGTGTCGTTCCCCATGCCCCACGGCTCGGCTAAGGATCCTGTTGTGCCTCGTGGCTCGTGAAATGACACTGTAACATAGGAATCTCTCTCCAAAGAGGTATGATGAATGCGTAACTTCTCTAACATACATCTTTCCATTGTGAAGAAATAATTACACAGCCCCTAACACTAGCTCCTGCTGTGAATGTAGGTAAACGTCACTTGTAGCAGTTTTTTTTTTTTTCTTTGTGACGAAGGGATGAATTGTATTATACCTTAGGCGGTAGGTTGAACGTATAACTTCTTTCTACCAAATATAGGATTATATTTCCTGTTGTGAAATGTATATAACACGCAGTAGAAACTCAGGCTTTTGGAGTTAAGTTCACAACTGTTAAATAAATGTGACATATATAAACAAATACATATAAACGAAGATAAATAAGTAAGTAAAATCATGACGAAGGACTGCCTTAGAAACAGCAAATTACAACCTAAATTAAATATTGAACAAAATGCACTGCTTTTTTTACAAAACAGACACTAGGGTACACGATACAATGTATAAAATGTATCCCAGGTCTTAGAGGTGACTGCGCAGGTGATTTTTAATTTTAATGTGTTTTGTTTTGGCTTTTTTAAAAAACTACGGTTGTTTTGTTTCGGATTATTCACAGTAAACCGAACTCAGAATGTGTAGCTCTGAGTTAAAAATAACAACGTTTCACGAGCGTAGCGAAAACTTTTCTTCGTGATGACGAGAAACCAACATTAAGTAAAAATATATCTCAGGACGGCTAATATGAGTATTAACACTTTACGTTGAGGATGACCTAAGAAGGTCGAAACGCTGTTCGCTGCTTTAATTTGGGAAGAGTTATCTTACAGCCCAGGACTATATAGGAAGAAAACAGTCATGTGATGTGTTCAACTAAAAACGATTACTTTAACTTAAGAAAACTTGATTTCTGTGTTTGTTTTTGTTTCCTAGAAAATTACTTTATTTTTAACCCCTAAATAATGGTTGTGCCATGCACTGCAAGAACCAGTAATGAAAGGCTAGAGACCATCTCATCATTCGACTGTCACCTACCAAAGAAAGAAGGATATGTATTGAGCTATTAGAACTTGAACGAGAAGTTGATCGATTCTGAATGAAAAACCTTTGATGGTTTGAAGCTAACCAAAAGCAGTGGTGGTGACTGGTATCGAACCATGACACGTTTCTCGGCCACCAGAAACACGCAAACTCGGTTCTTTGCGTTAAGCCTTTGTTGGCCGACGGCGGCTCGGGCGACCAAGTGGCCGAATTTGTTATGACATGTACTTGTTTAGAATTGTCACGCTATTTCTTCATCAGGTCCTTAAGGCTTGTTCTTTTTTTCATTGTGGGTTGGGTCACACGACACAGCTGAAAAGTTTCACTCTGATATGAATATAATTTTCCGTAGTAAACATATAGATGGTTACTCAAGATTAAGAATCTTCAATTAGTAAAAAAAAATAATCTTCATAAAACCAGGAATCAAACGATTCGGAGGAAATTGAATCTAACTTTCTGTGACTGATAGTGTGAGTAAAAAAACCAACAAAGTCGCAGGTGGAATCTAACTTTCTGTGATTGATAGTGTGAGTAAAAAAACCAGCAAAGTCGCAGGTGGAATCTAACTTTCTGTGACTGATAGTATGAGTAAAAAAACAACAACAAAGTAGCAGGTGGAATCTAACTTTCTGTGACTGATAGTGTGAGTAAAAAAACCAGCAAAGTCGCAGGTGGAATCTAACTTTCTATGACTGATAGTGTGAGTAAAAAAACCAACAAAGTCGCAGGTGGAATCTAACTTTCTGTGACTGATAGAGTGAGTAAAAAAAACCAACAAAAGTCGCAGGTGAAGTCTAACTTTCTGTGACAGATAGTGTAAGAAAAACAAAAAGTCGCAGTTGGAAAAACCAACAAAATCGCAGGTGAAATCTAACTTTCTGCGACTGATAGTGTGAGTAAAAAAACAACAACAAAGTCGCAGATGGAATCTAACTTTCTGTGACTGATAGTGTGAGTAAAAATCCCAGCAAAGTCGCAGGTGGAATCTAACTTTCTGTGACTGATAGTGTGAGTAAAAAAAACCCAACAAAGTCGCAGGTGGAATCTAACTTTCTGTGACTGATAGAGTGAGTAAGATAAAAAACCAAAAGTCGCAAAAAGTCGCTGTGAAAGTGAGTAAGAAAACCAAAAAGGTGAAGTCTAACTTTCTGTGACTGATAGTGTAAGTAAAAAAACCAACAAAATCGCAGGTGAAATCTAACTTTCTGCGACTGATAGTGTGAGTAAAAAAACAACAACAAAGTCGCAGGTAGAATCTAACTTTCTGTGACTGATAGTGTGAGTAAAAAAACCCAACAAAGTCGCAGGTGAAATCTAACTTTCTGTGACTGATAGTGTAAGTAAAAAAACCAACAAAGTCGCAGGTGGAATTTAACTTTCTGTGACTGATAGTATGAGTAAAAAACCCAACAAAGTCGCAAGTGGAATCTAACTTTCTGTAACTGATAGTGTGAGTAAGAAAAAAACCCAAAAAGTCGCAGGTGGAATCTAACTTTCTGTGACTGATAGTGTGAGTAAAAAACCAGCAAAGTCGCAGGTGGAAATGCATTATTTTCCCGACTAAAAATAACATAATGGCGCATTTGACACAGCCGTATTACTCATCATACCAAATATCTTACTTCTGTGTTCCATTTTTGACACAGTAAAGATTTTGAATAATGTAAAGTAGCAACTTAATTTCCTGAGCTAATGAACTGAATCCCATTAAATGAAGTTCTGTCGCTGCTAGTTTTCTAATGAATGATTAAAAAGAACGAAAATTGTATTTAATTATTTGGATGGTGGTTGGTGTTTTATCTGTGTTTTATATTTTTCAATGTTATGAACGGCTTTATGAGATTTATTTTATTTAAAACATTACTGTATTCAATAAGAGGTAGCCCAAGAGTTGGCGGTGGGTGGTGATGACTAGCTGCCTTCCGTCTAGTCTTACACTGCTAAATTAGGGACGGCTAGCACAGATAGTCCTCGAGTAGCTTTGTGCGAAATTCCACAAACAAACAAACGAACGACTATTTTTTATTCAACCCAAATTCTTAAAGAACATTCTATAGATGCGTATGATTATTAAAATGTATTTTCTTTTATATAAACGGGATTATGTAAATCAGTATGACTTCCTAAGTCTCAATAATTCATTGGTTTGTTCGCAACACTTGGTATTCCGTTGTACAAATATATAAATAACCAGACAGGTGGTAGCGCTGCCGACGTAGGGGTGGCTCAAACTGTTCATCAGAATGGTATATTAAATATCTCCTCAATAGGTCATCAGAACTTTTATAATGCTACACGTTGTTACCTTTTACAACAATATCTATGTAATAACCCAGTCACCAATTATTGGAATCTTTGTAGGTATTACAGCATAATGTAATATAGCATAATGTATTACAGCAAAATGTAATAGAGCATAATGTATTACAGCAAAATGTTTTAATTTCTTATTGTTCTTTCTTCTCTTTCTATTTTATTACATAATAATTCAAAAACTAAAACAATGGTGTTTATCAAGTTCACTGAGGTGACACAGTTTCAAACAAAGTATCCGCTTTTACAATATTATTAATAGCTAGCAGTAGTTTTTAAAAGTCGTAATTCTAACGCAAAGTATATTATCACGAACCACTGAGACCCGGCATGGCCAGCTGGGTTAAAGCGTTCAACTAGTAATTTGAGGGTCACGGATTCGAATATCCGTCGCCCTTTCAGCCGTGGGGGCGTTATAATGTCAATCCCACTAATCGTTGGTAAAATAGTAGCCTAAGAGTTGGCGGTGGGTGGTGATGACTAACTGCCTTCCCTCTAGTCTTACACTGCTAAATTAGGGATAGCTAGAGTAGACAGCTCTCGTGTAGCTTTGCGCGAAATTCAAAGACAAACAAACACTAACCACTGAAGTCAGCTTTTGTACAAACATTTGATGTTCCTTTAAAAACTTTAGTACAGGGTGAAACAGGAATTATGATCCAGTTACAGAGAACCAGTTGGAACTGCACCGTATTTAGAACCTGGTTATAAATACAACCTTATTAAAACACTGTATTAAATGAAAACAAGTAAAGAAACACTTTTCAAAGAAATGAAATGAATGTAGTGATAGCTCGTTAAAAAGAAAGCAAACACGACAGTAATGATGGCAAGAAAGGGATGGTAAGAATTAACACATATATATATTTAAATATTCAGTTACATCTGTGTTTAATTAACACATATATATATTTAAATATTCAGTTACATCTGTGTTTAATTAACACATATATATATTTAAATATTCAGTTACATCTGTGTTTAATTAACACATATATATATTTAAATATTCAGTTACATCTGTGTTTTATTTGCCCTATTTTTGTCTATTAACGTTCTACTACACTGTGTGTCTCTGGAAAGAAATGCCATCCCTACCATCTTGTTTACATTGTTTTTTTAATTATTTACATCAACCACTCCAATTAAATGTTTAGATGTACTAAACTAAACTCAAAACTAGTTGTTCTCCAATAACAAACAACAAAACCCTTACACTATGCGTGTTGGCATGCACAGATACATTGCCCTACATATCTAAATCCTTACAATAGATGTGTTGATATACACATATACATTGCCCTACATTTCTAAACCCATACACTAGGTGTGTTGATACACACAAATACATTGCCCTACATTTCTAAACCCTTACACTAAGTGTGTTGATATGCACAGGTACATTTCCCTACATTTCCAAACCCTTACACTGAGTGTGTTGATATGCAGAGATACATTGCCCTACATTTCTAAACCCTTACACTAAGTGTGTTGATATGCACAGACACATTGCCATACATTTCTAAACTCTTACAATGGGTGTGTTGATATACACAGATACATTGCTCTACATTTCTAAACCCTCACAATAGGTGTACACATATGCATTGCCCTACATTTCCAAACCCATACACCAAGTGTGTTGATATACACAAATACATTTCCCTACATTTCCAAAGCCTTACACTAAGCGTGTTGACATGCACAGATACATTGCCCTACATTTCTAAACTCTTACAATGGGTGTGTTGATATACACAGATACATTGCCCTACATTTCTAAACCCTTACACTAGGTTTTTTGATATACACAGATACATTGTCCTACATTTCTAAACGCTTACAATGGTTGTGTTAATATACACAGATACATTGCCCTACATTTCTAAACCCTCACAATTGGTGTACACATATGCATTGCCCTACATTTCTAAACCCTTACAATAGGTGTTTTGATATACACAGATACATTGCCCTACATTTCTAAACCCTTACAATGGGTATGTTGATATACACAGATACATTGCCCTACATTTCTAAACCCTCACAATTGGTGTACACAGATGCATTGCCCTACATTTCTAAACCCTTACAATAGGTGTTTTGATATACACAGATACATTGCCCTACATTTCTAAACCCTTACAGTGGGTGTGTTGATATACACAGATACATTGCCCTACATTTCTAAACCCTTACAATGGGTGTGTTGATATACACAGATACATTGCCCTACATTTCTAAACCCTTACAATAGGTGTACACAGATACATTGCCCTACATTTCTAAACCCTCACAATTGGTGTACACAGATACATTGCCCTACATTTCTAAACCTCTACACTAGGTGTGTTGATATACACAGGTACACTGTCGTACATTTCTAAATCCTTACAATAGGTGTACACAGATACATTGCCCTACATTTCCAAACCCTTACACTAGGTGTGTTGACATGTACAGATACATTGCCCTACATTTCTAAATCCTTATAATATGTGTGTTGATATACACAGATACATTGCCCTACATTTTTAAACCTTTATAATAGGTTTGTTGATATACACAGATACACTGTCGTACATTTCTAAACCCTTACACCAGGTGTGTTGATATGTACAGATACATTGCCCTACATTTCTAAACCCTTACAATAGGTGTGTTGATATACACAGATACACTGTCGTACATTTTTAAACCCTTACTAGATGTGTAGATATACACAGATACATTGCCCTACATTTCTAAACTCTTACAATAGGTGTGTTGATACAGACAGATACACTGTCGTACATTTCGATATCCTTACACTAGGTGTGCTGATATGTACAGATACATTGCCCTACATTTCTAAACCCTTACAATAGGTATGTTGATATACACAGATACATTACCCTACATTTCTTTGTATTATCCGAAAGCTCTAATGGCTGTTTATAAAGTAAAAAAATATCTTGACTAACTACGCTCATTAGACCTAGTGTAAGACTGAAGGATATTCTGATACTTTGGTAAACAAAGAAGAAGAGCTGATGCTGGTTTTTAGGCAGACAAGTGATGATATAGATTTCGTGTTACTGATGTGTTCTTTAAAACAAGCTTCCGTAGCTTTATCTTCCCTTTTTCTTTGCAACTAATTGTATGATTTTGAGCCTTATGCAATGATTCACGTTATCTGTGCTTAAGAAACAAAAACAAAACAAAGAAACGTTATTCCCAGTTTCAGACAAAAATACAATGTTCTTTACTAATGGAAAAACATACAATGCGCAAGAAGTTATGGGATAAAATGCATCTCAGTGCTAAGTTTATAATGCTAAAAATCTGGCTACGATACCTGCGTGGAGTACAACACAGTCAAACCATTGTGTAATTAACAACAAACTAAAACAAAATGCTAATTTGAAAAGTTTCCAGTTTGATAGCCGGAGTGAACAAAGACATAAGTGCGACCGTTCTTCGAGTGCAATAGTGTGATTGTAAGAAAATGATGCAAAATTATACACGTAAAACGTGTAAAAGCTATTAGTGCTCAAACAAAGTATTCAGGAATAGATGAAAATTCTTTTGTTGGCATTATTTTAGATAACATTTGAATTTCCAACAAATTTCCATATGATCCACTTATATAACAGTTAGTCGCGCCAAACATGCTCGCCCTTTCAGCCGTGGGGGCGTTATAATGTGACGGTCAATCCCACTATTCGATGGTAAAAGAGTAGCCCAAGAGTTGGCGGTAGGTGGTGATGACTAGCTGCCTTCCCTCTAGTCTTACACTGCTAAATTACGGACGGCTAGCACAGATAGCCCTCGAATAGCTTTGTGCGAAATTAAAACAAAATATATAACAGTTAGTTATATATTTAACAAAATATGAGAAACTTCATTATTTTATTACAAGTTACAACTTTTACTGTAGAAGCGATAACTTATCAATTAATATTTGAGTGACATTCAACAACGCCGCTATTTGATTGAAACAATTATTATGTTAGGAATACATTCACTTTAATCTGTATATATTGAGGCATGCGCACATGTCGACTTAGTTTGATTACTGTTGTTGAGTTTCCACTCTACAAATCCAATTAAAGAATTTTTCTAACCTAATTAACGGTTTAAATGAATAAAGTCATAATAATTTTCTAATTGTTAGCATTTTTCAAGCCATTTTTACTTGTAAGGATAGCTCGCTACGAATTTCAAGATAAATGATTATATGCCGTCACGATGGCATAAAAACACGTAGGTTCAAGAAATCTATTTAACAGAAAGATTTGGTTTGAAGTTATAATGTGTATTAATGAGTAATTTAAAAGACAGTTTTTAATATATTTTGTAATTATTATTTGCTATTAGTTCAAATTTTCACTTTCAATAAATTATTATATCTTACTTGTCCTTTTTTAAGAGTGTGCAACTGGAATGATTATGAGTCCCCCACTGGAACAGTGGCAAATCTGCAGAGTTACAACGCTAAAATCAGTGGTTCGATTCACCTCAGTGGACATAGCAAATAGCTAGATGTAGCTTTGTTATAAGAAAAACCCAAACTCAAATGAGTAATAAATGTAGTTTTGTGACGCTGTTAAACACAAAGCTTTACTGTGCACTGCTCAGTACTGGTATCGAAACTGGATTTTTAGTGTCGTGATCTGCAGGATTACCTCTTAGCCATTGGGGAACATACTAATAAATATTCTTATGCTCTTCTCAGTCATTTGTTCATGTAGAGTTTTTATCTGAAGACTCTCTAATAATTAATTCGTTACTGGTTTGAATGGTATACCTATGCAATGAAAGGTGTCACCCCCTAGTGTCACAGTTGTAAACTTGCTGACCTATAACATGAGGAACCGAGTTTCGATTCATGTGGTGCTCACAGTACAGATATCCCATTATGTAGCTTTATGTTTAGCTACAGATAAATAATGAAAGGTTTTGATCTAAATAAAACCCATAGTAATTATTTTGGTGTTGCCTATAGAAATATTTATAGTTAACAAAAGAGCACCGTAATACTGAACGCAAGACTTCGAGCTCTTAACTGTATAACAAGCTATTTAGTTATTGAAACAATACGTTTTGTATTTTTTAGTTTTTAATCAAGTATTAGTTCAAATATCTTTAAGCATTTAGACGCATGTCTATGAAAATCGATAATTATAGAATTATGTAATTTGAAAGCCTTATCTTACGTTAAACTATTTGTTTACAGTAAAGTCGTGTTTTCTCGGTAAATACCAGTTAAAAGCAATAACAAAGTTGGCACGCATTTAAGGATAATTATTGATTGTCATTCTGTAAACTATAGCTACTGACTTAGTAATCAATACATACCTTTAATTTATCTCTAGCTAAGTGAATATTTAATAAATCGTGTATAGTCGATAACTTAGATTCCTGCTTGAATAAACTAAACGATTTTCATGCATCATGTGGTTCATTGTTTAAAATTAATTAATTCTACTCATTATGTGATTATCCAAGCATACTTTTAATGTGTTCATTTTGTTTCTTATTATTTCCAATTGTACTTCCTAAACATCAGAAAACTGTATTTGTATAAATGAGAAACATCACACCCGTTAAGAAGAGCAGTATTAGTAAAAAGCTTTGTCACGTATGTTTAATGTCTGTTAATGCTGCAATGAAAACATTATGAAATATAAACATACTGTCATAACCACGGTTAATAAGAACATTTTGTAGTAAACATAAATGTTCCTTTGGATTAAATTTTATTTTTAGATATATCTTGGATATAACGCTAGGTTATACTACCCAAAGTAGTTTTACTTTGAAACAAACAAACTTTTTTGTACATAAATTATTTTTTAATTCTGAGTTGGCAGACTTTAAATCAGGTTTAAATGTTTAATTGTTCATATAAGAGTGAAAAACGTTCAACAGAAATTCAACGGAACAACTTTTGTATTTTAAAATTTCTTGTATATATATATTTGAAAATCATTTTAACCACATCGAGAAAGAAATTATTTTTCGAGCTGGAAAAGGCTAAGTAAATCGAGATGTATGATTCGTATTTGTTAATCACAATTGTGCAAAACAAGTATGGTCTACTGTTTGAATAGAATTAGAAACCAATATCTTCTGTTCCTTCAGAATGTGAAGCGGTAATAACGTGATATGATCTAGTCCTTGGTAAGACCTAATACGTAGGTTCATCCTTTTCATATCACAAACAGACAGGGATTGTGTTCTGTTTCATCCCATCTTCTGTTGCTTTTGTTTATCAGATTCTATTTCACTCCATGATGTCCATTGGTTGAACAAAATAGATCATACCACAACTCGTGAGAAGTTTTGACCACAAAGAAGAAATTCCTGATGAAAAGTATGTATTGTCATGATCTAGAACCTTATTACATCCTTTAAAAACTGGTTGGGATGGTTTCAAATGTAACCATTATATATCAAGTAGAATCTGGATACAAAATAAATAAAATTACCTCAGTGCTCAGTGCGTTAACTCAACCGTTCTGCGTTCTACTGACGTTATTTTAAATAGCTTGTTTAGAGACAGTACGTAATATATCGCGTTTTTCCCCTCCAGAACAACGGTAAGTCTTTGAATTTACAACGCTAAAATCAGCAGTTCGATACCCACAGGTGGACACAGCAGATAACCTGATGTAGCTTTGCTATAAGTAAACATATAAATACATATCACGTTTTAAAGAGGAAATAATATTATGTCCATTTAGATCAATGAGAACATTGAGAATGCTCCGTTTATATAATATGTCCATTTATTTGTATATTACTTTTTGTGACAACATTTCCTGATGCATTTCCATGGTGTAGCTTGTTCAGTTCGTTAAACATTCTATTTGTACCTTTAAGTTATTTTTATTTTATATATCAAACTAAAATTAAGGCTCTAGTACGAGTAAAATGATCTAATTGTATCTTAGAGAACTGAATCTATATGGCCAGGGGGTTAAGGCACTCGATTCGTAATCCGAGGGTCGCGGGTTCGAATCCCCATCACACCAAACATGCTTGCCTTTTTAGCCGTGGGGGCGTTAGTAATGTGACGGTCAATCCCACTATTCGTTGGTAAAAGAGTAGCTCAAGAGTAGGCGGTGATGACTAGCTGCCGTCCCTCTATTATTACACTGCTAAATTAGGGATGGCTAGCGCAGATAGCTCTCGTATAGCTTTGCTCGAAATTCAAAAGAAACCTAACCAATATTGATAAAAATGTAGATTTGCAAATAAATGTAATTGAAACAAAGCCTAGAAAACACATTCTATATACAGGCCACTCTTTATATTTCAAATAATTATTTATAACATGTCGAAAACAAGAAAAAGGCTCAAACCAAACTTTTACTTTATGTAAAAATCGCTACAGAGGCCAATAAAGAATATACATAGTTATTTTAAACTGCATATTAAAAGCCTGAGACATGAAAACTTATCTAAGAGTATTACCAATCAACTAATATTAATGATAGTAAAGCTGAAAGCAAACTAACCGAAAGCAATACATAAAATAAAAACAAGAGTCAATACGAAGTACTGATAAATTGAATGTCTGTTCTGTTTTCATTACTTGTATGGTTTCAGATGTGTGTCCCTCAGTGGCAAAGCGGTATGTCTGCAGACTTACAACGGTAGAAACCGGGTTTCGACACCCGTAGTGGGCAGCGCACAGTTATTTTATATATGAATTTATTTACTTGAAAACCGAGTTTTTTTGTAATCACCAAATGTATTTGCTTGTAACGAAGCACAAATGTTCACTGTGAGCCGTAAGTGTTCTTATCGTCATGGGTATCGAAACCAGGTTTTTATAGTTATGGAGACATATTGCTGAGTCACTGTGGGGAGAGCGGTTCGTCAGGTTAACGTCGCTTTCAAGTAAATAAATTTGTTTTTATTATACTTGTTTTGTTTGTTCTAGAGAAAAGTCACATTGAGCTGTCTGTTGTGTTCACGTCAGGGAATCGAATCTCTGTTTTCGGCGTTATAATGTCGAAAACATACCGCTGTCCCATCGGGGGACAAATTTGTTTTCATAGCGCTACCTCTTGTAAAAAAACAACAACTTATTTTATGTTAAATTGTATTAACAAGTTAATACGAGAATCACACCATGTTTAACCAAACTGTTAAAAATCGAGAAACTTACTGGTCGACAGAAGTCAGAAAAGGATATGAAAGTTGATTATAGTTTGGTTTGTTTTGAATTTCGAGGCAAAGGCTGTCTGCGCAACTGTAGTCAGCAGGAGAAAAACCAGTTGGTGGTGATGAATAAAATGCGGCAGAAACAAATCAACAGTTAGCACGAGATGACGACAAAAGTATCAATTATAAATGACATTATTATTTATTTAAACATATATAGGTATATATATATAAATCATGTGATTAGATTTCAAGGGAACGTTAAAAAGTACATCAAAATGTAAGTATGTGAAAACAACCATATGAAATTACATTGAAATGGCCTTGATCAAACATTAACACTAGAAATATAAAATTATTTTCACTGAACGAGTTATCTCTAACTTCATTATACAATTAGACTAGTCCCCCGCTAGTATAGCGGTAAGTCTACGGATTTACAACCTTAAAATCAGGAGTTCGATTCCCCTCAGTTGACTCAGCAGATAGTACGATGTGGCTTTGCTATAAGAAAACACACACATACATACATAAAACACATCTTTTAGCCGCAACCAAAGTTTTCGGGCGTATTTTTACCTAACTCTCGAACTGCTGAGTTGTTTCTATACCTCTCCCTACCGGAATGATATACATAATATATCATGTCGAATAATTTTCTTTTCAATTTTTAAACACTGACCTGAAGAAAATTGTTTGAAATAAAATATCTTGTGTGTGAAATACATAGGGGTTAACATTAATGTTATTTTCATTTTACTTACAAGTTTTTTTGTCTGTAACTAATATGCTCTGTAATATAAATATTGTGAATCATGAATAATGCGTTTCTAAAACAAACGGAGTCGATGTGGACCTATAATTGTTAATTATGGGATTAAACATTATGGGAGATTTATAATTCTGATAAAAGATAAAAATGTCAATCTCACTTAATGTTGACTTTTCACGTGTAAAAAAAATGTTTACTTCTTGTCAGTTCAGTTTCATTATTTTGTGGGAGTCGAATTTTCTAAAATGTTTTAACTACCACATAAAGCACTGTTTTAAGAAATGTTACAAAGTTGTTGAGATGTAGAAATGAAAGTTTATGATATCATAGTGTTCACTGCTCCAAACTTACGCTGATTTATTCGACGTAAAGTAGTCAATTATGGATTAGTGTGTCACGATGAGTCTCTGGAACTCCTGATACATCTGACTGTCATTTTTGAGAAAAAACAAACAAACTATATATATACATATATATATATGTATTAACATTTTATTTCAGAAGTATGTAGCCAAACTGAGAATAATCTTATTATTTATTAAGACGATTTCTTCTTGCTTCAGAATATTGAACTTTCTTTGTGAATATGAATTAGTTGTTCGGTGTCAGACAAGAACAGGTGTTCGCGCACAAGTTATTATTATATATTCACGAATCTTTATACATGAAGAGTTCCTGGTCTGTGTTTAATTCACTTGGCTACATTGAAATTTACTTTACGTTTCTGGCATACTTATACAGTCTGTTTTATTTCTCTATCTATACAATTACTGCCACATCTAGGCACGCGGTATGCCTTTAGCGTATTCAACCCCACCTCCAGTAGCCTGCACTGTTTTTAAACTTTCAAGTCTAGTTGAGAATAACAAGTTCAGATCAATACGGTTCTCAGCTTGTGTGTGTGTGGACTCGACATCTTCAAATGCATAGATCAGACGGTATATCTCGCTTCATGGAGAATTACCCATTTCGGCTCATTAGCGCCACCCATCTGTGAACTTTTTTTTTTTTGGACATTGAGAACAATCGAAGAGTTAAAATGTACAGCTTCTACGTGGAAGAACGAAAGGAGGGGCAAACCGGTAGAACCAGAGAACCTTAGCCCGCCCCCTTGCTACCCGTGCATCGATTTCTGGTCGCTCCGAGTGGGAATATGATTTTGTTGAAATATCTTTTCGCTTCCCTTATCTTGCCACAAACATTAAAGTAGTTTTGACTGTAGTTTAACAGAACGATTTTATTGATCATCCAAGGGACGCACGATATCGCAAAATAACAAATTGAAAATCAAAAACTCTACCGAAGATAAAGTTGTGTCATCAATTAAAAAAGCTAGATTTCTCTCGCCTTTTTCATATGTAGAGGAATTTGGAATTGGAAGCACCGTTAGATTAAGTATAATGGAATAAAGAACGTTAGATTAAGTATAATGGAATAAAGAACGCGGTTTTTTACGAGTAACTAGCTTCTTTACATCACTATGAACACCATGTTAGTAACGTTGATTAAGAGTGTTCTCCTTACCATTTCTAAATAACCTCAAAAAGTGATACCGGTTAAATAAGACGTGTAATGTCTACTGAAAGATACATTTGTTTCTTAATTAAAACTGACCACTTTATCAATATTAATCCAGTTAAACCAGCGATTGCAAGCCTTTGAAATAAAGGGAATCAATACTTTGGTGAAATTAACCTAGGTTTCTGATACAAAATAACCGTTTGATTAATGAAGACTACTAAAGTATCAGATTAACTATAGTCTAGATAAATAAACCTACTCTAAGCTCAAAGCTGTGATTATCACAATTCCTGGTTGGAACAACAATCTTTCCTTGGCAAATATCCAACTAGAATCGGAATATGGTTAGTTTCTTGTTTGACTGTGTCTTAAACTATGAGCTAGAATGTAAACAAAAGTTTTCAATTATAAACTTTGGACAATTAATTACGATTAAATGTTTTAGTAGCGTGTAAGAAGTAACTATTTAGCCGAATATCCTAGCACGACCATCGTCAAGACCAAGGTTCTATTGTTTTAATCAATATCATTATGTGGTGTAAAACACTGGTTTCCAGCTCTAAAGAGACTCCTGGAAGGAATATATACTTGCAAACGAGAGTGTTTTCGTTCGACAGAACTCCATCTTTTCTACCTTCTTAATATCTGTAACGATTTTTTCCCACATTCAACCCATTAATTATATTGATTGTTCGTTACAGACAACGTAAACGGTAATTATTACAACCATGTTTTCACTTACGACATTCGATGTCCTGTCTACGTATATGTAAGACATTAATAAGTAATATATATATATAGTAACGTAAAATATTTATAAATAGTACAAATGCAGGTTTTTCAAAAATTGAGAAAATAAATTAAGATTAAAAATATGTACCTTAAGGAACATTACCACGTTATTACCCTTGGGAACATTACAACTTTATTACCCTAAGGAACATCACCACGTTATTACCCTTAGGAACATTACAACTTTATTACCCTAAGGAACATCACCACGTTATTACCCTTAGGAACATTACCACGTTATTACCCTAAGGAACATTACAACGTTATTACCCTAAGTAACATTACCACGTTATTACCCTAAGGAGCATTACCACGTTATTACCCTAAGGAGCATTACCACGTTATTACCCTTAGGAACATTACCACGTTATTACCCTAAGTAACATTACCACGTTATTACCCTAAGGAACATTACCACGTTATTACCCTTAGGAACATTACCACCACATTACCCTAAGGAACATTACCACGTTATTACCCTAAGGAACATTACCACCACATTACCCTAAGGAACATTACCACGTTATTACCCTAAGGAGCATTACCACGTTATTACCCTTAGGAACATTACCACGTTATTACCCTAAGGAACATTACCACGTTATTACCCTTAGGAACATTACCACGTTATTACCCTAAGGAGCATTACCACGTTATTACCCTAAGGAGCATGACCACGTTATTACCCTTAGGAACATTACCACGTTATTACCCTAAGTAACATTACCACGTTATTACCCTAAGGAACATTACCACGTTATTACCCTTAGGAACATTACCACCACATTACCCTAAGGAACATTACCACGTTATAACCCTAAGGAACATTACCACCACATTACCCTAAGGAACATTACCACGTTATTACCCTAAGGAGCATTACCACGTTATTACCCTTAGGAACATTACCACGTTATTACCCTAAGTAACATTACCACGTTATTACCCTAAGGAACATTACCACGTTATTACCCTTAGGAACATTACCACCACATTACCCTAAGGAACATTACCACGTTATTACCCTAAGGAACATTACCACCACATTACCCTAAGGAACATTACCACGTTATTACCCTAAGGAGCATTACCACGTTATTACCCTTAGGAACATTACCACGTTATTACCCTAAGGAACATTACCACGTTATTACTCTAAGGAACATTACCACGTTATTACTCTTAGGAACATTACCACCACATTACCCTAAGGAACATTACCACATTATTACCCTAAGGAGCATTACCACGTTATTACCCTAAGGAGCATTACCACGTTATTACCCTTAGGAACATTACCACGTTATTACCCTAAGTAACATTACCACGTTATTACCCTAAGGAACATTACCACGTTATTACCCTTAGGAACATTACCACCACATTACCCTAAGGAACATTACCACGTTATTACCCTAAGGAACATTACCACCACATTACCCTAAGGAACATTACCACATTATTACCCTAAGGAACATTACCACATTATTACCCTAAGGAGCATTACCACGTTATTACCCTTAGGAACATTACCACCACATTACCCTAAGGAACATTACCACGTTATTACCCTTAGGAACATTACCACCACATTACCCTAAGGAACATTACCACAATATTACCCTAAGGAACATTACCACATTATTACCCTAAGGAGCATTACCACGTTATTACCCTTAGGAACATTACCACGTTATTACCCTAAGTAACATTACCACGTTATTACCCTAAGGAACATTACCATGTTATTACCATAAGGAACATTACCACCACATTACCCTAAGGAACATTACCACGTTATTACCCTAAGGAACATCACCACATTATTACCCTAAGGAACATTACCACGTTATTTAATTGAATTTGTACAGATTATTTCTGGTCTGCAAAAAATAATAATAATTAGCGAGATTCACAGATACCAAAGAACAGACATTAATATTGAATGGAGAGCTACATCTTGTTTCTATTATTCAGGACAAATGTATAGCAAAAACACAGATTCTATTGCACGAACACACATACACAATCTATTTAGTTTGTAACTTATATAAAGTAGCCGAGAAAGTAGCGTATGTCCTACCATTTGATGCCTCATAACGTAGTGAACGTACTGAAGTTAAATAATGAACGGTTACGAAACTAACCATAAAAGACATGACGTCATCCTCAAACCGGTTATTAAATATATTTATCGTTAATAAAGACTCTTTTGCACGAGGTGCGAGACATAATAAACCATATCGAGTCTTCATTTTGTGGTCGCATAATAAACGTACTGTGGTGTAATGAAGCTATTGAACGGTTAATATATATTGTTGGGCATACCTCAGGAAACAAAATGTGAAGCTTACCTGTCTCTGAAGTTTCACGAGCTCTTCCTGGAAATCAAATATTAATTTATTTGTTATAAGAATCACGCATAAATTTCAGTCTTGAAATGTGCGAGTCTTGAACGTGACAACATTGGAATAAAATATATTTAACTCGACGCTTTATACACTGCTTGTTGTGCCATATGTTAAACACTAGCTCTGTTGCTACGTAGCGTGATGTCCAACGTCAGACTCAGTCAAAGGTTTCGTTTAATGCTATTCTGTTTCACATACGTCGGCACTACAACTGACAAAATAAAGAAATAATAATTCGCCGAATCTATAAATTTAAATTCTATTCTTATTACTACCTGAAAGTGGATTTTATTGTTTTAAATATGGGTTTACTAATGTTGTGTAGTCCACTCTGGTTATATTACATTAGGCGACAATTCAGTTGACGCCCAAAAATCATCACATTACGTCCAAAACACAAAACGTGCATGTGTATCTAATATCTAATAATTCCATATACACTGTGGTATAAAGATAGCATAATTATCAACTTGCTACTAAAGGTCACTCGTGCTCCATTTAAATGTTGACATGTTATAGTTGGCACGACTTAAAGAACAGAATGTGTTATTAAAAACGTAACTGACATAAGAAATGAAAGTGCACACTGTTAACAGTATGATTCGTAAATAACTTCGGTTTTCATTACTGTAAGAGATACAAGATAAATTGGATCACAAGCATAAAAAATATTCTAAATCTTTAACACGCTAACTTAACATAACAATTTCTGGCACTATACGTGTGAAGATGTGCAAAACTTCTCTGAAAACGTTATTCTCTTAACATACATAGAACTGAAAAAAAAATAGAATTCGTTTCTCGTCTATGAGGAGATATATTACGATATAAAACGTGTTTCACCTGGGTTAACTTTTATACAACTCTATACAAGTACATTAACAATACGTATCCACAACAATAGGGAAGTATGTATATATATTATAATTTTGTTATCATATTAACGACAATGAGATAGTGTGATTATTGGGCATCATTTGAAATTACCATTAACCTCTCAGTATTAAATAATAATATAATAACAATATAATAAAACATATATACTTCTAGTTTAACTGGAGCATGCGGTGAAAGAAGTTGGCCATAAAAATTGTCGCTTTTAAAGAACACAAACACAGATTCCAAGGAATACAAAAACAAACTGTTTTCTGCATTCATGAAGTTACGGCTGAAGAGACGTTTAAATTCGCTAGCATAGTCTTAAAACGGCAAAGAAAATGCATCGTTGAATTTTGGCACAGTTTCATTTCCTTAAGTTTCACTTTCTTCTGGGCTTTACCCACAATGCAATTCAACTTCTTGTGATTCATTTTGGCATTTTTTGTTTTGTTTCGTTTTATGTTTGTATTGATTTCCTGTTAAATTTACGAACAAACAATATCTACTAACGTTATTGTTTCAATTATACAGAATGAAGCTGTTAGAACGAAAATGGTACAACTTAGATTTTATTACAACAGGAAACACGTCATTTGAACTTTTTTTATTTTTCTTAATGATCTACATAAAAACGAAGAACTTGAAATGACTACATCTATAAACTGACAACTTATTTATCTTCCTTCGACAAATAACGTATCACTAATATCTTAAAGTTGCACAAACGTGTTTACAAACTGCTGATGACCATATTAAAAAAATGTTTATTGTTAAGTATAAAGCTGCAGAATAGGTTATCTGTGCTGCGTCCACCGAGAGTATCAAACTCGGTTTTTTGCATTATAGGCCATCAAGCTTACTGCTGGAACACTGGGGGCTATTAAAGGAGAAAAGCAAATAGCTATGTCTTACGAAGTTATTCATAAGTTTTTATAAGAATAGTTTGATTAGTGTGCTGTTATACATAAAGATACACAATGGACTGCCTGTGCTGTGCCTATCACGGGTATCGAAACTCGGTTTTTTAAGATGTATACCTGCAGGTTTGCTGCTGGAGGGATTTATAAGCTTTTAATGTGAAATAATTAAATAAACGCAGGTGTAAGAAGGACAAGTATATGTTGTGAAGCTTCTCATAAAACAACCAAGTATATCTTGTGAAGCTTCTCATAAAACAATCAAGTATATCTTGTGAAGCTTCTCATAAAACAACCAAGTATATCTTGTGAAGCTTCTCATAAAACAATCAAGTATATCTTGTGAAGCTTCTCATAAAACAACCAAGTATATCTTGTGAAGCTTCTCATAAAACAATCAAGTATATCTCGTGAAGCTCTCATAAAACAATCAAGTATATCTTGTGAAGCTCTCATAAAACAACCAAGTATATCTTGTGAAGCTTCTCATAAAACAATCAAGTGTATCTTGTGAAGCTTCTCATAAAACAACCAAGTATATCTTGTGAAGCTTCTCATAAAACAATCAAGTATATCTTGTGAAGCTTCTCATAAAACAACCAAGTATATCTTGTGAAGCTTCTCATAAAACAATCAAGTATATCTTGTGAAGCTTCTCATAAAACAACCAAGTATATCTTGTGAAGCTTCTCATAAAACAATCAAGTATATCTTGTGAAGCTTCTCATAAAACAATCAAGTATATCTTGTGAAGCTTCTCATAAAACAACCAAGTATATCTTGTGAAGCTTCTCATAAAACAATCAAGTATATCTTGTGAAGCTTCTCATAAAACAATCAAGTATATCTTGTGAAGCTTCTCATAAAACAACCAAGTATATCTTGTGAAGCTTCTCATAAAACAACCAAGTATATCTTGTAAAGCTTCTCATAAAACAACCAAGTATATCTTGTAAAGCTTCTCATAAAACAATCAAGTATATCGTGTGAAGTTACTTGTAAAAATGCAGGTATGCCTTGTAAAATAGTTCGCAGAAATATTAGAGTATCTTGTGAAGCTCCTCATAAAAACTAAAGAATATCTTGTGAAGTTCCTCAAGAGTGCAATTATATCTTGTGAAATTGTTCGTAAAAATGTAAGAGTATCTTGTGAAGTTGCATCTTAATAGGAAGTATATCTTTGAAGTTACTCAAAAGTGCTTAAACGTTTAATGACAATATTAAAGAATAAAAACAAAGCATATTTCACAAATATATTGTAATTGTTTTTATAAAGAAAGAAATTTAACTTAATTACACAATGTCTATTTGTGTTTCACTTGTGGAAGGCTATAAGAACGAAAAGGGCAGTTAATGGAATATATTAGAAAATTCAAACAAACATTACTTGGAAGTTATCACATGTTACGGTCAATGAAAACAGGTTTCTATTTCTACACATTTTAACTGTTTTGTGGTGAAGTATATGACATATTTTGTGAAATATAACAACTTCAGTACTTTTACAAGTCATATAAGGGGTTTATTGAAGAGATTTTCATGCTGTATATATTCGGTTTTAATTACTTTAGTTTTGTCATTCATAAATCAATATCTATTGGTTTCAAATCGGCTTCTGACTTGAAATCACTAGATTTCCACCACTTTGTAGCTGATTTTCACTTTCATTTCTACTGATTATCACACAAATGTCAATTGTAACAACTACGCGGCATTCTATCAGGTCGCGCTAAGTGATACAAGACCTATTCGTTCTTACGCACGTCTTCATAAGAGTTAACAACTGCTTAATGGTGGAATTTAATATGACGAATAATTGTTTGCTTTTAGACCGAAATACATTTATGATTTTAGAAACTGGTTTTAAAAAGACCTATTTTAAATCCATTTTTCATTTTAAAAACTGGTTATAAACATAACTCGTTTACATAAACTTCGTATAGTAAAAACTTGTTTTAAAGCCCAGATTATTTAACACTTGTGGATACAATCTGTCAACCAGATAAACTTCTTTACATTCAATGAATTTTCTCGCGTGTACAACAATGTTTGTTACATTGTAATTTTTCTCCAGTATACAATAGTGTTTAAATTATCTTCACATTTTCCTGAGTACAATAGTCTTTAAAATATTGTAACTTTTCTTCTTTGTACAATAGTGTTCAACATATCTTGACTTTGCTTCTGTGAACAACAATTTATTGCAACAAGTTTAACATCTGCACTCAAATGCTTTAAGTGGTAAACGTGTTAACATCTATGCTACAGTGGTTTAAATGGTAATTGTGTTAACATCTCTACTAAAATGCTTTAAGTGGTAAATGTTTTAGCAACTGTACAAAAGTGCTTTAAGAAGTCAATGTCTTACCATCTGTGCTAAAGTGCTTTAAGTGGTAAATGTGTTAACATCTGTACTAAAGTGTTTTAAGTAGAAAATGTTTTAACATCTGTGCTAAGGTGGCTTAAGTATTAAATGTGTTAACATCTGTGCTAAGGTGGTTCAAATGACAATTGTGTTAACATCTGTACTAAAGTGCTTTAAGTAGTAAATGTTTTAACATCTGTGCTAAGGTGGCTTAAGTATTAAATGTGTTAACATCTGTGCTAAGGTGGCTTAAGTATTAAATGTGTTAACATCTGTGCTAAGGTGGTTTAAATGGTAATTGTGTTAACATCTCTACTAAAGTGCTCTAAGTGGTAAATGTTTTAACATCTTTACTAATGGCCTTTAAGTTGTAAATGTGTTAACAACTGTGTTAAAGAGGTTTAAATGGTAAACGTGTTAACATCTCTACTAAAGTGCTTTAAGTGGTAATCGTATTAACAACTGTACTAAAGTGTTTCAAGTAGTAAATGTTTTAACATCGGTACTAAGGTGATTTAAGTGGTAAATGTGTTAACATCTGTGCTAAAGTAGTTTGAATGGTAAATGTGTTAACGTCTGTGCTAAAGTTGTTTAAATGATAATTGTGTTAACGTCTGTGCTAATGAGCTTTAAGTAGTAAATGTGTTAACTTCTGCTCTAAAGTGCTTTAAGTGGTAAATCTTTTAACATCTTTACTAATGCTTTAAGTGATTAATGTGTTAACATCTGTGCTAAATTGGTTTAAATGGTAAACATGTTAACATCGGTACTAAGGTGATTTAAGTGGTAAATGTGTTAACATCTGTGCTAAAGTAGTTTGAATGGTAAATGTGTTAACGTCTGTGCTAAAGTTGTTTAAATGATAATTGTGTTAACGTCTGTGCTAATGAGCTTTAAGTAGTAAATGTGTTAACTTCTGCTCTAAAGTGCTTTAAGTGGTAAATCTTTAACATCTTTACTAATGCTTTAAGTGATTAATGTGTTAACATCTGTGCTAAATTGGTTTAAATGGTAAACATGTTAACATCGGTACTAAGGTGATTTAAGTGGTAAATGTGTTAACATCTGTGCTAAAGTAGTTTGAATGGTAAATGTGTTAACGTCTGTGCTAAAGTTGTTTAAATGATAATTGTGTTAACGTCTGTGCTAATGAGCTTTAAGTAGTAAATGTGTTAACTTCTGCTCTAAAGTGCTTTAAGTGGTAAATCTTTTAACATCTTTACTAATGCTTTAAGTGATTAATGTGTTAACATCTGTGCTAAAGTGGTTTAAATGGTAAACATGTTAACATCTGTACTAAGGTGATTTAAGCGCTAAATGTGTTAACATCTGTACTAAAGTGATTTAAGTGGTAAATGTGTTAACGTCTGTGCTAAACTAGTGTGAATAGTAAATGTGTTAAGATCCGTACTGAAGTCCTTTAAATATTAAATGTGTTAATATCTGTGCTGAAGTGCTTTAAATTTTAAATGTGTTATTATCTGTGCTAAAGTGGTTTAAATGGTAATTGTGTTAAGATCTCTACTAAAGTGCTTTAAGTGGTAAATGTTTTAACATCTGTACTAAAGTGCTTTAAGTGGTAAATGTGCTAGCATCTGTGCTAAAGTGGTTTAAATGGTAATTATTTAACATCTCTACTAAAGTGCTTTAAGTGGTAAATGTTTTGACTTCTGTACTAAAGTGATTTAAGTGGTAAATGTGTTAACATCTGTGCTAAACTAGTGTGAATAGTAAATGTGTTAAGATCCGTACTGAAGTCCTTTAAATGGTAATTGTATTAACATTTGTACTAAGGTGATTTAAGTGCTAAATGTATTAACATCTGTCCTAATGTGCTTTAAGTGGTAATCGTTTTAACATCTGTGATAAAGTGGTTTTAATGGTAAACGTTTTACCATCTGTACTAAAGTGATTTAAGTGGTAAATGTGTCAACATCTGTACTAAAGTAGTTTGAATGGTAAATGTGTTAACATCTGTGCTAAAGTGATTTAAATAGTAAATGAGTTAGCATCTGTACTTAAGTGCTTTAAGTGATAAATGTGTTAACATCTCCATTAAAGTGCTTTAAGTGGTAAATCTTTTAACATCTCCATTAAAGTGCTTTAAGTGGTAAATGTTTTAACATATATGCTAAAGTGCTTTAAGTGGTAAATGTGTTAACTCCTGTAGTAAAGTGTTTTAAGTGGTAAATATGTTAACATCTGTGCTAATGTGCTTTAAGTGGTAATCGTGTTAACATCTGTAGTAAAGTGCTTTAAGTGGTAAATGTTTTAACATATGTACTAATGTGATTTATGTGGTAAATGTGTTAACATCTGTGCTAAAGTGGTTTAAATGGTAATTATGTTAACATCTCTACTAAAGTGCTTTAAGTGGTAAATGTTTTAACATATGTACTAATGTGATTTATGTGGTAAATGTGTTAACATCTGTGCTAAAGTGGTTAAAATGGTAATTTTGTTAACATCTCTACTAAAGTGCTTTAAGTGGTAAATGTTATAACATCTGTACCAAAGTGCTTTAAGTGGTAAATATGTTAACATCTGTTCTAAAGTGGTTTAAATGGTAATTGTGTAACACCTCTACTAAAGTGCTTTAAGTGGTAAATGTTTTAACATCTGTACTAAAGTGCTTTAAGTGGTAAATGTTTTAACATCTGTGCTAAAGTACTGTAAGTAGTAAATGTGTTAACATCTGTACTAAAGTGCTTTAAGTAGTAAATGTTTTAACATCTGTGCTAATGTGGTTTAAGTAGTAAATGTGTTAACATCTGTGCTATAGTGGTTTAAATGATAATTGTGTTAACATCTGTACTAATGAGCTTTAAGTAGTAAATGTGTTAACTTCTGCTCTAAAGTGCTTTAAGTGGTAAATATGTTAACATCTGCGCTAAAGTGCTTTAAGTGGTAAATGTGTTAACATCTGTGCTAATGTGGTTTAAGTGGTAAATATGTTAACATCTGCGCTAAAGTGCTTTAAGTGGTAAATGTGTTAACATCTGGGCTATAGTGGTTTAAATGATAATTGTGTTAACATCTGTACTAATGAGCTTTAAGTAGTAAATGTGTTAACTTCTGCTCTAAAGTGCTTTAAGTGGTAAATGTGTTAACATCTGTACTAAAGTGCTTTAAGTGGTAAATGTTTTAACATCTTTACTAAAGTGCTTTAAGTGGTAAATGTGTTAACATCTGTGCTAAAGTGGTTTAAATGGTAAACGTGTTAACATCTGTACTAAGGTGATTTAAGCACTAAATGTGTTAACATCTGTGCTGAAGTAGTTTGAATGGTAAATGTGTTAATATCTGTGCTAAAGTGGTTTAAATGTGTTGCTAATTTAAAACCCGTAATAAAGTCGTTTATATAGTGAATGTTTTATGAATATAACATCTTTAACGAGTGGTTTAAATAGTAAATGTTTTATCAATATAACTTGTTTAATGAAGTAGTTTAAAATTACTTTTAAATCAGGTACATTACAGCTGTTTTTTGGTTTGTTTTAAAAGTTTCTTTGAATTTGTTCATCATAGCTCACAAATAGAGGTGTGTAAAAACAATATTTATCTTTTGTTCATTGACAAGATGTTGCGAAAACGACTTTTTCTTCAACATTAGAACCAGTTGAGCTAGAAGACCAGAGACAATAGGATGTTTGAAACGTTATGTGTGTATGCAGTGGAACCCGTTAACAGCTACTCTGCAAACGCTGAAGACTGGTGAATTATTGGTACCTAAGAGGATGAGAAGTTATAAAATCAACTTAATTGTTATTTACACATTCCTTTTGATTGATTGATTGATGTAAGAAAAACATCTACAGTTAACTTTATTTTAGTAACAATTTTTAAGCCTATTAGTTTTCAACGATTTGTCAGCTTTCTGCCTTTAAGTCGGTTCTTTTCAACTGGTTTGTTTTTTGTTAAGCACAGAGCTACACAATGGATTATCTGTATCTCATCCCATCACGGGTAACGAAACCAGTTTCTAGCGTGTTTTAAGCCTAACAATACGGTTCTCCAATTATATACGAGGAAGTAACTAATAAATATAAAATACAAAATAATTTTCATCTGTTATGAAATATTAGTGTTACCTGATTCAAAGATATTTAGTTTGTGATTGTTACGTTTTTATGTCCTCCTGTCTGGCATCTTTACAGTGTGATGAATGTTCATTATGTAGTTTTGCACTAAAACAAAACACAGAAAACTTACTTCTTGCGATCATATAATTATTTTGAATTGATCTATGTATATTATTGGATACTTATGTCAATATGTTTATATTTGAAACAACAAAATTTTAAACTCTGTATTTTAGTTTTATTTCTACATTTAGTATTTATTATTATTTTAAGTAAGACACAAGAACAATTATTGAAAGTTTTACATTGCAGTTTCTTTCTTATCATGAGTCACACTGTTAGAAAACAGGTTTAGATACCCGTAGTGGGCAGAACACGGATAGTCTATTGTGTAGCTCTGTCCTTAATTCCAAACAAACAAAACCAAAATCTCTCATAATTATGCAGCAACAAAGATAATGTAACGCCCCCAGTGGCATAGCGTTACGTCTTCGGATTTACAATGTTAGAAACTGGGTTTCTATACCCGTTGTAGGCAGAGCACAAATAGCTCATTGTGTAGCTCGGAGTTTATTTTCAAAGAACCAAGTAAGCCAGAGTGTGTAACATACAGATAATTTACAGAAAAGCTAAAAACAGGCAAGGAATTATGACTAAAATAGCCTTTTATATCTACTTTATTGTATTCAGAATTTCGTCTACAATTTATCAACAATATTAACAAATACAAATACAAGAAACTAGTTTGATCATTCAGGTTCGTGGCTCTTACAACAAACGTTCTTAGATTTTTCACCGAAATAAAGAGGCAGAAAATTAACATTTTACTATAAAAGGTCTAACACGAACTTTGAGTAGTCTCTCAGTAAATGACGTAAAAACTCAATGATTCTTGAATCGGAATAAAACCGTTATCGAACACATCCCAAGTTCTTCAAATAACTACCTCAAAGTGACTTACTATACGAATGTAAACATAAATTTTAATGTAAATTGTATGAGAGATGTAATGTTCAAATCAAGAAAAAAAGACAGTATAGATTATGAAGAACATTATTCGAATGATAAATAATTTTGGTGAGAGACACAACTTCCAAGGAGTCAAATGTATTGAATAGACATAAATATACAACATTAGCGGATTGTCTGGAAGCACCCTCATTCTATTTCTTTTCTTTGGTCGATGACTAGTGGACTTAACTGGTATGTGATTCCTTTGTCGCAGGATAATACGTCATATTATTCAGGCTCTGAAGTAACCCCCACATCTACTAGAATCCAGCTGATAGGAAGTAAGAGTGAGTTCATAATCAACAGAGTTTGTTCTTCTATTACTTGCAAACAAGACTATTCTACAACGCGCGTTAGTGGGCTAGGTAACAGATGAAACAGAGGAGGTTTGTGGCACAGGATAAGATATATATATAGTCAAAGATAAAAAAAAATGACAGTAATAAGTAATTCAGTTGTCCAGCCTAAACAGCAGGAACGTATTAAAAATATATGACAATACTAGAATAGAAAGCTGGTTATTACAAAACACTAACTTAAAAGCTGAGTGAGAACCGTATATGAGGTTAAATATTAAAACAACAAAGAACATTCAAACAGTTGAATCAATAAGTCGAAGAAATCATAAGCTGTTTTTAATCACCAATAAATATTGAATTTTAGTCTCTACGATACAATATGAATATTATAATCATAATATAAATCTATCAATGTTCTTTAAAGTTTACTTATTTATGTAGAGATAAGTTATTAACTATAGGATGACTCTTTCCCTGTTATGATGTTTTTACAACTAAGCACACTTGTTATGCCATGAAAGCATATCTAGGAGAATATATATTGATGGAAAAAGAAGATTTCAAAACAAAGTAATATATAGATTTGATAAAAATCTAACACTTCAACAGAGGAAACTAAATGCTCAATAGGTTTTGTTTTTTAAAATTTATTTTATAGTTGTACATAAATTATAATCCAATTAGGTATTATACAAAATGATTGCAATTGAAATTTTTTCACAACTCATACGATTTCAAGTAATTGTTTGATATTTTGAAAAACGCATTTGCATTTTCTCGTTACGTTGGATTTCACATCGATGTATGAAACATACAGAAAATTTTGAGAGTTATAGAGATGGTGTTTAGTCCAGCATTGTGTGAAATAAATCGAAAATAACTGAGAATTATAAAGATGTTGTCAAAGGCAGCACTGCGTGAAATACACAGAAGATAACTGAGAGTTACAAAGGCGTTGTCAAGTGCAGTACTGTGTAAAATACACAAAAGATAACTGAGAGTTATAAGTGCAGTATTGCGTAAAACACATAAAATTAAATTTATCAATGTGGTTACGAGAGGTATACTATTGTTTTTTCCTTAATAACATAACAAAAATATATCTTTTTAGACAGTGAGTTTTCTGTTGATTTTTTAGTGAATTCACTTCCCGTATTACCCTGTTTCTTTTTAATTAAGTATATATACTTATAACTTCCGCCATTCTATTTTCTCTAAACTTTAATTTTAGACTTTAAAATAACAGTTTTGTATTCTTTGAGTATATTTGTTCGTTTTTGTCGTTTTCAAGGATTAAGCTACAAACCTTTAAAATATGGCCATTGTGTATCTCTGCATGTATACAATTTTTATGTGTGTGTTTACACGACGAACATTTCGACAGATTCAAACGTAATAACATTACGCTTAAATTGAAATTCTATTTTTTTCTGGGCATTTCCTGACTATAATAAAAAGCAGTTTCATTAACTTTGTATAGAAGTTAACATTAACTATATTCCCCCGAGTCGCAGTTTAATCGTAAGTTCATTAAATATATGCTAAAAATGTGTGGATTTGTGAAAACTGAGTATTTCCTCAAGGTAATGAATCGGTTCCATTAACATCGAAGAGACTCCACGTAATGCTAACTTGTAACAAGCCTATTATTTGGACCAGATATTGTAGTAATTAGTATTCCATTTGGAAATAGCAACTATAATCTCAGATAAAAGCATCAGAGAAACCTGAATATTCCAGAAGATTGCCTCACAAGTAACTGTCATACCTCATCCGTTAATACTGATAGATATCATTGTAGACTTCATTAGTCTGATGTAATTACATCAGTTACGATTGAAAGATATCATTCTAGAATTAATTAGTCTGATGTATTTATATCAGTTACTATTGACACATATCATTGTAGAAAAAATTACTCTGATGTAATTACATCAGTTACTATTGACAAATATCATTGTAGACTTCATTAGTCTGATGTATTTACATCAAGTATTATTGATAAATAACATTTTAGACTTTTTTAGACTGGTGTATTAATATCAGTTACTATTGATATATATTATTGTAAGCTTAATTAGTTTGATGTAAATACATCAGTTACTAATGATAGATATTATTGTAAGCTTAATTAGTCTGATGTAAATACATCAGTTACTAATGATAGACATTATTCGAAACCTTTTCAGTCTGATGTGTTTACACTCAGTATAACTATTACATGTTTTGAGTAATGCTCACAAACTGGTTCCATCACCGATATTTTGCTGCAGGTGGTTTCTGGTATCTGATTTAATTTTTAAAATAAACTATACATTTATTCTCTAAGATATTCCAGATATTCAATAAAAGTTCCATATTTGGAACAAACGTGAGGTTTCCGTCAGTTTCACATAGACGTTTTGTTAGCACTGATAAGCGCCTATCTTAGATCAGTATTTATATTCTAGTTAATTGCAATCGCATAAAAAAACATTGTTCTTGTCGTCATGAAAACATGAAATTGTTATCACCAACTTCAAATGAAGTCTCTCTGTTCCAGTTACAGCAAAAAAAAAGGTGGACTATCTACAAACTGATAAAGCGGTTAGAATAATTACATGGGTGCATCAGATCCCACTGAGAATAATTACATGGGTGCATCAGTTCCCACTGAGAATAATTACATAGATGCATCAGTTTCCACTGAGAATAATTACACAGGTGCATCAGTTCCCACTGAGAATAATTACATGGGTGCATCAGATACCACTGAAAATAATTACATGGGTGCATCAGATCCCACTGACAATAATTAAAAGGTGCATCAGTTCCCTCTGAGAATAATTGCATGGATGCATCAGATACCACTGAAAATAATTACATGGGTGCATCAGTTGCCACTGAGAATAATTCCATGGGTTCATCAGTTCCCACTGAGAATTATTACATGGATGCATCAGTTCCCACTGAGAATAATTCCATGGGTGCATCAGATCCCACTGACAATAATTAAAAGGTGCATCAGTTCCCTCTGAGAATAATTACATGGGTGCATCAGTTCCCACTGAGAATTATTACATGGGTGCATCAGTTACCACTCAGAATAATTACATGGGTGCATCAGATCCCACTGAGAATAATTACATAGGTGCATCAGTTTCCACTGAGAATAATTACATGGGTGCATCAGAAACCACTGAGAATAATTACATGGGTGCATCAGTTCTCACTGAGAATAATTACATGGGTGCATCAGTTCCCACTGAGAATAATTACATAAGTGCATCAGTTCCCACTGAGAATAATTACATGGGTGCATCAGTTCCCACTGAGAATAATTACATGGGTGCATCAGATACCACTGAGAATAATTACATGGGTGCATCAGTTCCACTGAGAATAATTACATAAGTGCATCAGTTCCCACTGAGAATAATTACATAAGTGCATCAGTTCCCACTGAGAATAGTTACATGGGTGCATCAGTTCCCACTGAGAATAGTTACATGGGTGCATCAGTTCCCACTGAGAATAATTACATGGGTGCATCAGATACCACTGAGAATAATTACATGGGTGCATCAGTTCCCACTGAGAATAATTACATAAGTGCATCAGTTCCCACTGAGAATAATTACATGGGTGCATCAGAAACCACTGAGAATAATTACATAAGTGCATCAGTTCCCACTGAGAATAATTACATGGATGCATCAGTTCCAACTGAGAATAATTACATGGGTGCATCAGTTCCCACTAAGAATAATTACATGGGTGCATCAGATCCCACTGAGAATAATTAAAAAGGTGCATCAGTTCCCACTGAGAATAATTACATGGGTGCATCAGTTCCCACTGAGAATAATTACATAAGTGCATCAGTTCCCACTGAGAATAATTACATAGATGCATCAGTTCCCACTGAGAATAATTACATGGGTGCATCAGATACCACTGAGAATAATTACATGGGTGCATCAGTTCTCACTGAGAATAATTACATGGGTGCATCAGTTCCCCTTGAGAATAATTACATGGGTGCATCAGTTCCCACTGAGAATTATTACATGGGTGCATCAGTTCCCACTCAGAATAATTACATGGGTGCATCAGATCCCACTGAGAATAATTACATAGGTGCATCAGTTTCCACTGAGAATAATTACATGGGTGCATCAGAAACCACTGAGAATAATTACATGGGTGCATCAGTTCTCACTGAGAATAATTACATGGGTGCATCAGTTCCCACTGAGAATAATTACATAAGTGCATCAGTTCCCACTGAGAATAATTACATGGGTGCATCAGTTCCCACTGAGAATAATTACATGGGTGCATCAGATACCACTGAGAATAATTACATGGGTGCATCAGTTCCCACTGAGAATAATTACATAAGTGCATCAGTTCCCACTGAGAATAATTACATAAGTGCATCAGTTCCCACTGAGAATAGTTACATGGGTGCATCAGTTCCCACTGAGAATAGTTACATGGGTGCATCAGTTCCCACTGAGAATAATTACATGGGTGCATCAGATACCACTGAGAATAATTACATGGGTGCATCAGTTCCCACTGAGAATAATTACATAAGTGCATCAGTTCCCACTGAGAATAATTACATGGGTGCATCAGAAACCACTGAGAATAATTACATAAGTGCATCAGTTCCCACTGAGAATAATTACATGGATGCATCAGTTCCAACTGAGAATAATTACATGGGTGCATCAGTTCCCACTAAGAATAATTACATGGGTGCATCAGATCCCACTGAGAATAATTAAAAGGTGCATCAGTTCCCACTGAGAATAATTACATGGGTGCATCAGTTCCCACTGAGAATAATTACATAAGTGCATCAGTTCCCACTGAGAATAATTACATAGATGCATCAGTTCCCACTGAGAATAATTACATGGGTGCATCAGATACCACTGAGAATAATTACATGGGTGCATCAGTTCTCACTGAGAATAATTACATGGGTGCATCAGTTCCCTTTGAGAATAATTACATGGGTGCATCAGTTCCCACTGAGAATTATTACATGGGTGCATCAGTTCCCACTCAGAATAATTACATGGGTGCATCAGATCCCACTGAGAATAATTACATAGGTGCATCAGTTCCCACTGGGAATAATTACATAGCTGCATCAGTTACCACTGAGAATACTTACATATGTTTATCAGTTCCCACTGAGATTAATTACATAGATGCATCAGTTCCCACTGAGAATAATTACATAGGTGCATCAGTTCCCACTGAGAATAATTACATGGGTGCATCAGATCCCACTGAGAATAATTACATGGGTGCATCAGTTCCCACTGAGAATTATTACATGGGTGCATCAGTTCCCACAGAGAATAATTACATGGGTGCATCAGTTCCCACTGAGAATAATTACATAGGTGCATCAGTTCCTTCTGAGAATAATTACATAGGTACGTCAGTTCCCACTGAGAATAATTACATAGGTGTATCAGTTCCCACTGAACATTCATAATTTAAGCAGAAATAAGCAGTAATAACAAAATAAGCTGAAACGTGTTGCCGTTACCAACTAATTTAAAATTATCTACATATATAGTTCCCGTATTTTAGAGACATTGCGGGAAGCAAAATGAAATACCTGGTTTGGTTTCTTTTGAATTTCACACAAAGCTACACGAGATAACATAAAACATCTACAAGGAAATCAAACAAGAAAACACTATGCGTGGCGCTATATGTCTTGAAAGCGAGTGGTGAAGACACTTTAATGGGCTGGTTGGCTTTGAATAAGAGCTTTCTTTTTCGGAGTTGGCGAGCCGTGCTATCCTTTCAAGATGTGTGTGTGTGTTACAAGAGCGAGAGTCAGTTCCATAGCATGGCAGAGTGATACTGACTGGCATTACTGGTCAGTAGTTCAAAGTTAGGGATAACGGCAGACAGCGTTAATAGCTTTACAATAATTACAGATTACAAATACGAGAGCTATTTAATGTTGTCCGTTGTGTAAGAGTTCTATATGTGTATATATATAAATATTGTGGTGATTTATTATATAAGGTTGCTATGGTATGATATATTTCTCTGCTTCTTCGTTTTGTTTGTTTGTGTGTGTGTTAAATCTAATACTTTTAAACCCGTAATTTTTTCCGGTCTTCATTTTAAACCATAAGTCATGAAGTCATCTGTAACATGTAAAATTTCCTATGTATATATTTTTTATGAAGTCACTCGCTAACAAGAACCACAGTGGTAAACGGATATTTTTTTTAATATTCTAAAGACGGCTTGTATGGGTATTTGCACTTTCATTAAAATAAAGTACAGAAAAACGTTTCGAACTTCTCAGGTTACAGCCGTCGTGAGAATACATTTTTACTTCAACTGGGTTTCTCATCATCACGAATATTTTTGTTATTTAAAACAGGGTAGTTTAGTAAAATATAAATATGAAGTGCGTTGTATTTACAAATTAAACTAAAATGTAAAAATCATTTAAAGTGAACTTAAAGTTTACTAAACAAATATTCTGTGAAAGATGTCCTTATGAGACGTATGATGGATTATAAATTATGAAATTCCGAACTTTATTTGTACAAATATAGGTTTACCTCCACATAATATGATGTAATTAAATACGAGACAAAATTCTACATAAACACAATGGGACTCGGAATAGTCGTATGTTGGCTTCAGATGTTTTAGCAGACAAGTTTTCTATGCAGGTGATGGTTGAAACTTGACTTTTCTTGCTCTGTCAAATCAAAACAAAAAGATGTATAAATGTAAGTTTATTCTTTTGTTTCATCATATAGCAGTAGTTTCATTTCTTGATGTTAACTTCCTGTTGACGGCGTTAATGGTTTTCTATGGCGAAAACTGCTTAAAACAATAGCAAAGCTCTCAAATACAGAGCTATAAGAATGACACGTACCGGCGGCTAGAGACTAGTAATTTGGTCCTGCTTTGTGCTGCCGGCAGTGTAGCTAGTCTCTGGAGCGAAATGGCCCATAATTATTACGTTTGTAGCAGAGGTAGAAAGCCGGGACCCGGGGCCTCTGCTCGATGCAAGACCGTGTTTAGAGATTCGAAACATGTCGTTTAGAGATACCGCTGCATGAAGTTTGGAAAGTGAGCAGTGGAGCGTGGGCCTTCCAAGCGACTGGCTTTCCTGACCACTGGTCGCTTTCTTTACTTCAAGAAAAAAATATACAGACACCATCAGGACACTCTTGACACTTCAGGGAAGACCTTGTCAACTAGAATTAGAAATAATTGAAGATTCGGCCCAATGACCAGACATTTCTGTTCAATTGTTCTATGTATAGTTTTCTATATAAAAGATAGCGAGATGAAACCTGGAACTGAATCCATTAGTCAAGATCAACTTTTAGGTGAGTCTGTTGTTGGGAGCTAAACTGCACATTAACTAGAGTCTTGAAGACTCCTAGTGATATTAGATTAAAAAAAACTGGGGTCTCAGCACTCGCGAAGATAAAACTTTAAAAGGTTTTTTTTCTAAATTTTCATTTACTTGTTAAACATATCACAGTTTTAGTGGGGTATAAAATATAAGTTTATCCTTAACTGTATTCGAAGAAAGAAGCGAGTCTTCAGCGCCTTCCAAGAAACATCGTCACTCTAGTTTCAAAGTGACGAAGTTTCACAAGTGTCTATAAGATACCATTTGTAATCAGTAAACAACTGATAGATACTCGACTTAAAATGTTCATCAAGGTACTTCGTATAGAATAGATAATATTCTAAATGTTTAAGTGTATGTGTGTGTTTTACCAATACACTTACATTTATCAGCAGCGTATGTCCAGCCTTTTAAATACAAGATAGTTAAATGTGACAACAAAATGACATTTAATACTGTTATATTCATCACATATAAAAATATTAGACACAGCTTATCAGTTTACTGTTAGTGAAATTTGGAACAAGTGGATATTAATTATAAAGTTAAAAAGATATTTCTTGTAAGGAAAATATTCTCATATACTAGTCCGTCTTTGATGTATTTACCTGAAAACTACAGGATGTGTTACTTTATATACTTTGGTATTTTTGAATTATTTATCATATAGAAACTTACTGTTTCCAGCTTGGGGTAATACGTCGCTTGTCTTCAGTTGCTGCTAACATTACCATACGCTAGACAAACATATGAACCACAATATATGACCAATTAAACGTGTAATCTACAATATGCAAAGAATTAGATTCAAACAAGATTTAATCATATAAAAATGAACGATTAACCAAGAACTGATTTTGAGACTGAACAAAGCCAATGTTTAAGTAGTCGAAAATGGTGAGCAAAGCTGAAATGTTCAGCCACTGCATAGTTCACCTATTGGGAAAGTCTTGAGGCAATAACCTCCAAAAATAATCCAGAATGATTTTATTTCTCCACAAGAGCCACTCCACTTTGAACTAGGCATTCCATTTGTTTGTTCATCATGAAGTCTCTGGATAGACGATCTATACAAGAACAGTCTAACATGTTGTCATCTTGAGATACAATTTGATGAATGAATGGAATCATTTTCCAATATTCAAAGTATAACAGATCCCAGTAAATAATGAGGAAAGTTATAAAGTTGGTTTACTAAATTAGAGGTATATAAACGATTCTCTAAGAAACATTTATAGGTTTTGAAATATACGTTTCTATGTATATTAAAAATGAAATGACATTATGTATTTTTTATATACTGTATGTTTGTGTATTTTTTATTTTTCATTATATTTTATTGTATCATGCAAATACGTTTGTCTCATTTGTTTGGGAACGCATCAAAGTTAAATGTATATAATAAAGTAGATAATGTCATAATGATACAAGAGCTTCACATGAATATCCAATAAGCGGCAGATAAAAACCCGCGAAGAAATAAAACACGAAAAACAAAAGCGCTGTCAACACAGACAGGGACTGTAAAATGTTGTATTACTTGTGACAGTTGAACGTGTATTGCAAATGCAATATACTTGCTCAAAGATATGTATATATACACGCGTATATACATAACAGTTAGACACGCAAACATACGTTGCGGATAGATACCTACGTTCATAACGCTATAATAAATTTAGGTAATGGATATTTCATTGTGATGCTAAAATAATATCTACGAACATCTATTTAGGAAATGTTTTATCGAATAACCTTAGTAGTTATCGAAACATAAAATGTGATTAAAAACTACTTGAAACAACAGATTAGAAGAACAAAAAGTAATGCATACATTATAATTCAGAAATTTTATTTTTCGTAAAGTTAAATATTGTTTTCTTTTTATTAAACGTTGAACTACGCAATGATCACCGTGTTCTGCGTGAGAATCGAACATGGAATTGTTGCATTATAATTTCTTAACCTTGCCGCTAAACCACTGGAAGAACATTAATTTTAGTACAGGAAACATAGCAGTAAAACATCAAAATGTGTTTTTAGAATAAACGTGGCCCTTAAATAACAAGTGAGACTGTAAAGAAATGTATAGTATGTTTGTTTGTTTGTTTTTGAATTTTGCACAAAGCTACTCCAGGGCTATCTGCGCTAGCCGTCCCTAATTTAACAGTGTAAGGCTAGAGGGAAGGCAGCTAGTCATCACCACCCACCGCCAACTCTTGAGCTACTCTTTTACCAACGAATAGTGGGATTGACCGTCATTTTATAACGCCCCCACGGCTGAAAGGGTGACCATGTTTGGTGCGACGAGGATTCGAACCATATATAGTAACAACTTGAAATTGTAAGACATTTCGAATCTTATTGGAGGCTAAGTAGCGAAACTTGTAGTTTGTTTTTAAATGTTGTGCCAATTACTACGATTGTGGAAAGGAATGAGGTAATATCCGCCTTGAGGTTCAAATGACTTCAAGTTTAACCAAAGAGTGTTAAGCAAAATGACATACTCGGTATTTCCAACCCGAACGGCACGTTATAGCCGACTCTAATTCTGCTGTGACAAATTCTTTATCCGGCTCTTTGAACCGAATAAAAAAATTGTCACTTTTATACCGTGTCCATAGCTTCATTCATGGTGTGGTTACGTGACCCTCGGTCGCACCCATCCAATCAAACACAACGTTTGTATATAATATTCATTTTCTATCCTCAAAACAATTTAGAAGTGAAACAGTTTCGTGTCTTTGTCTTGCAAAGGCTGAAATTTCTAAATATTATTTATAGAAACGCACCAAATCAACTAAATCCTAACGTGGAGTGAACATAGATGACATAAAAATGTTATTTTTTCGTAAACCACGCTGTGTAATATATCGTATAGATATATTAATGTGTTGTTTGTTTGTTTCTTCATGGTCTACGTAGCTCACTACTTGTGAAAGAAAACATAAACACCAAATGACTCATACAGCATGATAAACTGGACGAGCAAGTAAGTGAAATATATATTTTCTCTGTGTCATAGCCTAAAAAATGTATAATTTCGCACTATTATGTAAGCTAATGACACGGTAATTATACAGAGAAAAGTGTGAATTCATATCGGGTGTAAAATCACATCTAAATCAAGTGTGATTATTGTAAAACAATATATTAATATGTTACCATAACCACTGATCACCGTTGGAAACTGAAATATGAAACCTAACGTCCTCACCGTATATATGTGTTATAAATGTGCAACTTAAAAATTAATAGATTTGTTTTTATTTTTCACATTTACATCTTTACGGGTGTGGATTCTTATCCTATTTACGTCAAGGGGTGTGTTTGTTAGAATTACACCCAACAGTTTTTTCTTGAAGTGACGACAGTATATCCGTGTCACGTACCATAACGTTTCAAATAAAAGGTTACAAATATCAGGCGGAAAATATTTTTTCCCATAATTACATTTCGTGATGTATTATCAGCAACAAGAAGTAAGACGTAAACAAAAATATTCATCAATAGAAGTCTAACTGTTCTCTCGATCCTTGAAGAAGGAACCAGTGTAACATATTAATATGTTTGTAACAGTAAACAATATTTTATCCTGAACACCAAACAAAGTGAAGTATGTTCTCCATCCTTGAAGAAGGAACCAGTGTAACATGTTAATATGTTTGTAGCAGTAAACAATATTTTATCTTGAACACTAAACAAAGTGGAAGTATGTTCTCCATCCTTGAAGAAGGAACCAGTGTAACATGTTAATATGTTTGTAGCAGTAAACAATATTTTATCTTGAACACTAAACAAAGGGGAAGTATGTTCTCCATCCTTGAATAAGGAACCAGTGTAACAAATTAATATGTTTGTAACAGTAAACAATATTTTATCCTGAACACCAAACAAAGTGAAGTATGTTCTCCATCCTTGAAGAAGAAACTAGTGTAACATGTCATTATGTTTGTAACAGCATGTAACGTGAGAAACACAATTTAATTTGTATAATCAACAAAGTATAATAATGTTCTTTGTAATATGTTATTGATAACAGCTTGTAACGTGAGAAACACAGTTTTACTTCTAGTACTGTACAAAATGTCAGCGTGTTATTTTGACACTTAGTAAATTCCAAAACGTCTAATTTGTGACATCAATTTTTACAGAAACTCGTTCATCCAAACTACAGGAACAAACCTGACGGAGAACACACGTATTGGTCCGGCGTGCGTGAGCTCTTTACGGCGTGGTTGTGTAGTTTTAACTCTAATATAACGAGCTGTTTGGAAGTGTCCGTACGATCACTGAATTATCCACGACACTAGAACACGAGTCATCGCTTGCCATGGCGGTTCTCCCAGGGAGCGACAATTGACCCAGAGACATGCGAGACTTGTTGTCCTAGCTGTTTTTGATAAATCAATACTTCTATTAATTAGAATGTACTACAAAAGCCTCCACGACACGATTGTTTAGGGTCTCGAAGGCATAGCATTTTCACCGTTCCGCCGTCTCTCGTTCATAGATGGCGGTAAAAACAACAGCCCAAAGAGTACAAACGAGCGTAATCTTGAAACGTATAGTATCGGCGTAAAACAAATAAGTGCCGATGGTACTTAAGCTGACGATGTAATTGAAGTGTCAGAGGTACTGTGTATTTATTATCTTCAAACATAGTCTATGTTTAAATTAGTATATGTTTAAAAGTTTTATAAGTTTCTCTTAAATCTCGAAAATTTTGATTGCATTCAGTTTGGTTTGGTTTGTTTTGAATTTCACGCAAAGCTACACAATGACTCTCTCCGCTAGCCATCCCTAATTTAACAGTGTAGGACTAGAGGGAAGGTAGATAGTCATTACCACCCACCGCCAACTCTTGGGTTACTCTTTTACCGACGAATAGTGGGATTGACTGTCACATTATATCGCCCCCATGGCTGAAAGAGGGAGCATGTTTGGTGTGACAGAGATTCGAACCCGCGACCCTCGGATTACGAATCGACTGCCTTAACCCACATTTACTAAGCTATTTCTTTATTACTTCACTTACAAAATAATATTTTTGACAGATACATATAAGTAGTACTTTTGTTGAAGTTTTCATTATTAAATACGTTTTTTGTCAGAACTGCTTTATGATAATTTTGAATCATTTTTTATCGAATTATACAAGTTTCTTCATAAATGTAAGATTATATTCACTTTGTACTGATATGTTTAAAAGACATTATAAATATTCTGGACAAACTTCAATTTGAACAATGTAGCTACTAAAGAAGATAAACAGTGTGATAGAAGATTCAAGAGACCATCTAATTGTTTGTTGGTTTTGAAATTAAGCACAGAGCTACACAATGAGCTATCTGTGCTCTGCCCACCACGAATATCGAAACCCGGTTTTTAGCGGTGTGAATCCGCAGATATACCGCTGTGTCAATGGGGGGAGCACCATACAATTGAATTGTACACAACATATATATTTAATTAAAACCGAATCATATCTGGTCAATTTCAGCTGTTTTCTCATCGCATACGTTATGACAAATAGAGAACTATTGTAATAAATTTATAAATATGTTTAACCCGGGTTATAAATATAAAACGCTGTATGTATGGTTGCTATTAAGTATAAGACCGTTGGCTAATAGCGGTTAACTAGTAATGTATAAGCGTTACAAAACATGCTACAAAACACGGAAGCTTGATTGGGTGTAACTGTACTTTGCTATCTGAGTCGAACAGTACCAGCAGCCATTTACGTTAGCTCAAACTTAGAAAGAGTAAAGTTTGAAAATAGAAAACTTTAGAAAACGAAGTGAGCCACGTTACCGTATTACCATCATTATAACATCCATTATGATTTGCCACAAGATGAAATATATATCTGTGTGTCACAGGTAATAAGTATGGAGCATCTGAAACGTATGTTTATAGGCATATATTTATTGTTACGTGTTTGTGTGTATGTTTACAAATTACGCCAGACGCCGACGATGGGTCCACAGCAATCGTACGCATATTTAGCAAGTACTCAATAGAACTGGAACCAGAAAAAAAAATTGGGGTAGGAAAATTTGCTACTCTATTAGAAGAGCAAAACCTACCAAGCACGCACTTATCTCTACCACTCAGATTTACACAAAGGATACAAAAGCTTCAACATTCAATTTCATACTGCATACAAGCTTATAGCTGGAGTGAAAGGTTGACTGAATGTTTGAAACATAAATCAGAGTTTATCGTATCTTTCGCTAACTACAGTATACGTTATTTGGTTTTATATGTTACATTTTTATTATCTCATGAATTTAGTTTGTATCTCAAATACGAACATCTCCATTTAATAATGTTATGAATGTCAATACTATGTCGTTATACATATATATGCCCAGACTATCTTTACATAAGTTATACATTTTACTCCATAAGTTCCATCGCCTGCAAGTGACAAAGGCCATGTGAGAATTACACTTTGAAGAAGTACAACTGAATATTTACGTTTCTATTGCTAAACTATGAAAAAAAGATACAGTACCAGTTACTGCTCATATTTAGATTTTCGCAGTTATACAGAGATTCAATACGTGTATACACATGACTGTATATTAATTCATTTACATTAGTAATTCCCTACCTCGCTAAATTTGTCTCTTAGCTATGCCCTCAAATTTTAAAATTAGCACATTTCGAATTACTTAAGGATTAATAATACATATGACAAAACTATATGTTTCGAAGTATACATTGGGAAAGCAATTAATATACAGAACGAAGTTGGAATCAGTTATAATGTATATAGAAGCAGTAAAAACATCAGATACCATTTTGCAAGCACTAATAAATCGTTCTTTATTTCGGAGGACCCAGTTCAAATAAATTTGGTGTTTTATATAATGTAAATCAGGGACAATATTTTAATATCTATCGTCCTGTTATAATTTAAATAGTATTCTTTCTCAAAACAAAAGGTGATACATATATAACGCGGAAAAATTATATCGAACTGAAATACTTCTAAAAATAAAAAAGATGATAAATGTACTTAATATTTAACGTGTAAGTGAAATACAGGAAATCCTAACGTTTGAAATATATGTAAAATCACACAAAGTTCCATCTAAATAAACTCCTCTACCACCCAATAGTTCTATCTAAATGACTCCTCTATCACCTAATAGTTTCATCCAAATAAACTCCTCTATCACCTAATAGTTTCATCCAAATAAACTCCTCTATTTCCCAATTATTTCGTCTTCCAAATAAACATCCGTTAAGACTGTTTCAAGTTATAAACACACGTTGTTGATCAACAAACGGCTTTGACATATAAATGAATATTATTTAACAACTGTTGGACTTTAGAAAAATTAATAAAAACTTTGTCAAGCGGGAGAGCCGCTATTATTTGTTTGTTTGTAGTTAAGCACTGGGCTATCTGTGTCCTACCTACTACGGGTATCTAACCCGAATTCTAGAGTTTCAAGTCCGAAGACATAGCGCTGAGTCAACGAGGCGACGCTCTCTTAACCTTTATAACATATACCATATGTACCAACCACTTGTAATGATAAAAAATTTCCAAACATTAAGGTTGTTTTGTCTACTTTTTGAATAAATTCATTGTTCGAACTTTATTAGTTTCAGGACAAACTTGAAGCGTGTGTGTATGTGTTTTCTTATAGCAAAGCCACATCGTGCTATCTGCTGAGCCCGCTGAAGGGAATCGAACCCCTGATTTTAGCGTTGTGAATCCGTAGACTTACCGCTGTACTAGTGGAAGGTCAAACTTGAAGCAAACAAGTTTCCTTACTTTAGTACGTTGTTCGATTTCCGTAATAAGTAATGCGTTATGATTAAATTTTGTTTACACAGAGGCTGAACACTTACAATTTAATAGTATCGGTAAAATCGTAAAAGATATGTCATACGCTACACTTGTTGTAATATGAGGAGTGGAAATCACGTGTATGTCACGTAAAATGTGTTTGTGTAGAATAGATTTATTCCTTGAACTTTCTTCGGGTAAAGAGATTAACTAGCCGTGCGAATGATTCAGTGAATTCCAACAACTATTTGAGACACTCCTTAACTTACTGTTAAGTTTGTGGTTTATTTTAAGTAAACAGCAGAACTAAGATAGCCGAAGTCGTGAAGAATACGTGTCGAACACAAAGCACCAATAAACATAATGCTCATCTGAATGGTTACATTACACCAATGGAGGAAATCGTTCTGACGATACACCCTTGACGCTGCCGCCACACTTAGCTGTCAGCCGATGAGACCTCCCCGAACGCCGAGCCCTCCGCTCGCATCCGCCCCTCCACAGCTGCCGCGGCCTCGGGGTAGTGAGTGGCGACAGCACGGCGCCGGTTGCTACCGTCCGTCCCCCACCTGAGGGTAAGGTAGGTTGAGACTTCAGGGAAAGGAAATATAAGAATTATTCCCCCCCTTCCCCTCTCTTGATGTTCAGTCATATCGAATCATAAAGCACAGTTGTTCCTTGTTGCCAAGTCAACGATACAGACAAAATAATTCGACTTCGCTGGAACCAGATAACCAACTAGCGTAATCTAGAAAACTGGAACCTTACCGCTGTTCCTTATGTTCCGGTTGTTCACACGGCTTTGTTTCTGGCTGTTTTCAAAGAAAATAAAAGACAAACGAATATATTTAACCGGGATTGCTAGAGAATAAAAAAAATACTGTTTCAAAACTGGTGGATTGCGTGTGTGGATTGCACCTAACTACAAAACAATATTAATTGTTCAGACAATTCTTGATGACGAGAAAGCCACTTTTCTGAACCTGAAGTTGACCTACGAAGGTCGAAACGTTGTTTTCTGCTTATCGATAAAAGTGATACTACCCATACCAGCTGTGCAGGCAATAGCTTCTCTGAAAGACTGAAAACCACTCGATAAATATAATTTTTTTGCGGTTTTCAATAAACATTAATTTTGAACTTTGGTATTAAATTATTTTCAATCAACTACCTATTATATAGCAACTAACTATTCCTACACGGTAGAAACTTAGGACAAATTAGTTGCAATGATTGGCGGAAAAAAAGAAAGTGTTATATATTTGCACAAGATATCTAACACTTACAGCTCTATGTCTGCAGACCTATATCACTACAAATCGGGTTTCGATAGCGATGATAAACAGAGGACGGATAGCTCTTCATATAGCTTTGTGTATAGTAACAAAACAAATAAACCATCCTTAAAACCAGTGTTTGTAGAAATTATCCAAAGAACGTTAGTGTCTGCGCAAGTTGTTTACTATTTATCTAATCAAAAATAGCATAGTACAAGAAAAGGTGATTCCACCAAAAACAGAAAGAGTAGAGACAGAAGGATGTACATTCAGATTTCACGAATCATAATGATTGTAATGGTACATAATAATGGTGATTGTAATGGTACATAATAATAATGATTGTAATGGTACATAATAATGATGATTGTAATGGTACATAATAATGATGATTGTAATGGTACATAATAATAATGATTGTAATGGTACATAATAATAATGATTGTAATGGTACATAATAATAATGATTGTAATGGTACATAATAATGATGATTGTAATGGTACATAATAATGATGATTGTAATGGTACATAATAATAATGATTGTAATGGTACATAATAATAATGATTGTAATGGTACATAATAATGATGATTGTAATGGTACATAATAATAATGATTGTAATGGTACATAATAATAATGATTGTAATGGTACATAATAATTATGATTGTAATGGTACATAATAATAATGATTGTAATGGTATACAAACTAGTTAATTAATTAAAGTTATAGAGCATGCAAGCTTCTAAACACCAAAAACACCGGCTCGTGTGATTTCTTCTAGCGGTTATGCATGTTCTAAACATTTTGCAAAACTTGCAATGATTACTCACAATACATGCTTTAATGATCAGTATTATCAATGATTACTCACAATACATGCTTTAATGATCAGTATTATCAATGATTACTCACAATACATGCTTTTAATGATCAGTATTATCAATGATTACTCACAATATATGCTTTTAATGATCAGTATTATCAATGATTACTCACAATATATGCTTTTAATGATCAGTATTATCAATGATTACTCACAATACATGCTTTTAATGATCAGTATTATCAATGATAACTCACAATACATGCTTTTAATGATCAGTATTATCAATGATTACTCACAATACATGCTTTTAATGATCAGTATTATCAATGATTACTCACAATATATGCTTTTAATGATCAGTATTATCAATGATTACTCACAATATATGCTTTTAATGATCAGTATTATCAATGATTACTCACAATATATGCTTTTAATGATCAGTATTATCAATGATTACTCACAATATATGCTTTTAATGATCAGTATTATCCCACTTTCGTCGCAAACTTTGATTTCGTATCTTTCATAGCAATTACTTTTTCATAATTTTAGCCAAACTTTTTTGTTTCCAGCTATGCTTTGTTTTATTAGGTACAACGTTTTTGTTGCTGTCGTACGTTAGGTAAAAATAACCAAAAAGGACGTACATTTGATACTCAGATATCCTTTGGGATAATTAGCATCAAACACCTATTAAACTTGGAGAATTTTAATTGTATGTACATTTCTTCAATACTTCAGTAACTTCACACAATATCTTTCAGTTGTTTTATTTTTGTGGGTTTTTTGGGGTTTTTTGTAGCCAAGTTGTTTTTCAATAAATATCACGATTTTTTTAAAATTTTATATAGTAAATTGCTTGAAAATTTTGACAGGATGGTGTTTTTGAGCTCATAACTTCCGGATTTGACGTTTGATATTAAAAAAAAAAAATCCTCTTTTAAGAAAACCCTAATGTGTGATAGAAATTTAAGCCCGATGAAATTAGTAAATTAGTAAAATATACTAAATACTATATACTAAATTTGAAAGAAATCAAATAAAGGAAAGTTTTCTTGTCAACTGATGCAAAGAAGAAAGAGAAAATAAAAAATTACACGTGATATTTAACTTACTGTGAAACAGTAACGGTTAAAGCGATTGCTTCGAACTTGTAATCTAAGAGGATTTTGATTAACGGAGACGATTATACGGATAGATAAAAAACAAAACAACGAGAAACGTTTTCATTTCTGGTAGGCCCGACATGGTCAGATGGTTAGGCCGCTCGACTCGTAGTCTTAGGGGCATGAATTCGGATCCCCATCACACCAAACATGCTCGCCTTTTCACCCGTGAGGGCGTTATATAGTACGGTCAATCCCACTATGTGTTGACAATAGGTTAGTTGGCGGTGGATAGTGATGACTAAGTGCATTCCCGCTGCTAAATTTAAGAGATTGTTTCTTCACTACGTAAGATATGAACGTATGATGAGATAGTGTTTACTTCAATTTCAAACGTTATTTCAATGGATATTTGAATGTGAACATAATACGTTTGTATACGATCCAATAGAGGGCACTGTTTATTATATCTTAGCGAAAATAATCCTTTCCACTCGCGTATTCAAGTTCACATATTGTACTGTAGTAAAAATAGCTGAGCTTATATATTTGTCAATTACATATAACTTTTCCTACTTTTTTCTATTAAAATATATTCAATTTAATTCCACTTTGAGCTCTAATTTAGTTTTTAACAAAATTTTGCCTGGATTCAACTCCTCCCAGAATGTTTAGTTCAAGCATGAAAACATAGCACTAGGCTTCAATTACGAAATTGCAAGCATAAAGGTTCCAAAATTTCAATTTAAAGTTTAATATGGAAATTACAGCTGTTTCTACAATGTTCTTCTCGTGCACGCAAGGGTTTATTGTTTCCATTTCTGTGGAATAGCTGTCATCTGTTGTCTGCGGAGACATTTGTCTTAATAAGTGGAATTCAATTAGCCTTCCCTTCTTCTCTGTACTATAATCGACTCACTGAAGCAGCAGGCTTGTTGAAACAGGGAAATAATTGTAGAACATACGTAGATTATACATGCAGCCCAGTAATTAGCAAAGAGAGAACTTGAAATGGAACCCAATTCGTTACATACGTAAACAGTTCATTGGTGATTTTCATAACTTATCTTAACGGTTCAGCAAGACTGTTATGTGAAATGTCCTAATGAGACATCGTGCTAATTAATTTCCATGGTATTGTTCTTTAGTTGTTATTTCATAAAGAATCTTATGTGTTAATGATGACTGATTTTCCTACGTAAACTTAAGTTTGTGCTTTCATTTCATACAAATATATACATATATATATATATTTGGTCTAAGTATAAACTGGGTGTAACTTTTGCATTTTTAACAGTGTTTTTTTTAGAGTATATTTAATAGCTATGGATTTCGAAGCAATTTGTGTCTATACCTTAATATTTCATGATTTGGTTCGGCATGGCCAGGTGGTTAAGGCACTCGATTCGTAATCTAAGGGTTGCGGGTTCGAATCCCCGTACGCACCAAATATGCTCGCCCTTTTAGCCGTGAGGGTGTTATAACGTGACGGTAAATCCCACTATTAGGTGGCAAAAGAGTAGCCCAAGAGTCGGCGGTGGGTGGTGATGGCTAGCTGTCTTCCCTCTAGCCTTACACTGCTAAATTAGGGACGGCTAGTGCACATAGCCCTCGAATAGCTTTGTGCGAAAATTAAAATAACAAACAACATTTTCTTGGGCAGCTCTTGGCTCACCCATTCCTCCATGTTCATTTTCAGGAACAGCTCCTGATTCATTCATTTAGCCCCATGTTCGTGCTGCAGTTCCATTTAGCCATATACAACTTTTGTAGGAGCTCATCTAGTTATCCGTGTTTATCTTTTGTACATGTTTATCATCCCAGAAGTAAACGTGAAAATCGTGCTCAAAGTGTGTAAAATTATTTGAATCAGTTTCCTGTGTTACAGTCTGATGTGGATTATATGCAACAAAGAAACCTACAGTAGAAATAACACAGCTTGTACAGACGAATACGTAGGTAAACACTGCAGTTGTAATCAATGTCACGGAGCGTCGCATAAGAGGGAAAAAAACAGTAATTTTTGAAATGTCATGTGATAATTCATAACGATACTGAACTGGTGTCTATGGATCGCTTTCAATTGTTGCAAAATTGCACTCAGCAAATTGGGGCTGTGAGAGCGTTATAAGAGTGACGTTCAGATCCCACTGTTCAATTATAATACTCCAAGAAGTAGCAGTGGAGAATGTTGACTATGCAACTTTACTCTTATATTATATTGTATTATAAACAAACAGTTATGACGTTGTGAGAAAAACGTATTAATGACTCAATAGTTGGATTTAGGTAATCGTATAGACTGAGAGTCATGCCAATGATTTAATAAATAAACATCAAAATGCAGTATTCAGGAGAATATTGTAACTTTTACAAGACTTTATGTCGCACATGCTCGCCCTTTCAGCCGTGGGGCGTTATAATGTTACGTTCAATCCCACTCTTCGTTGGTAAAAGAGTAGCCCAAGAGTCGGCGGTGGGTGGTGATGACTAGCTGCCTTCCCTCTAGTCTTACACTGCTAAGTTAGGGACGGCTAGCACAGATAGCCCTCGAGTAGCTTTGTGCGAAATTCAAAAACAAACAAACAAACCTACCACGGGTATCGAAACCCGGTTTCCAGTGGTATGAGTCGGCAAATATACGTCTAAGCCACTGATAAGGGATTTCTTAGTGTTTGAAAGTTTTACTAAAATATTTTGTATTTTCAGTTTCTTGTTTGGTTTGAGATTTGTACTAAAAATTTGAACTTTCCTTTCAAAATTCACCTATTCCTTCAAGGTGTTTTAGTTATATCTATAACAAGTCGTGGCCTGATTATTATCGTGTTGGGTTGTTAACTAAGAATCAGTGGTTTACACTGAGTCTACTGAACGCCCTCTACACCTTTAGTTGTGGATTCATTGTAAAGTGACAGGTAATTTCATCATTCCATCTGTAGAGTCTCTAGTCAATGAGTATAGATCGTCTTGGTTTCTTACCTGGTCCTTTATCGTAAGACACCTTTGATTTTGAAATTTCTAATTTGTATTCTCAATACCACTGGTCTCTGGATCCTTATTCGTCAGATATATGAAACCGAAAATCAATATCTTCATACGGATATATATATTAGTAGTTTTAGTTTTTAATGCAGTTCGTCAAAACGTATTATAGAACTCTAATGATTTACTTTCGTGCTAAGCCTCGTTTTTCATATTTGCTGTAAAATATTCTTTACTGATATTTTATATAAAAAAATCCAGAAGAATTATTCAGGAAATTCCGTTCATATTTTATTTCCCTCACCAATTTATAAACTTGAAACAAAGCAAGATGATGAAATAGAATCAGTAATTACTGTGAAACCACTAAGTGTCATATACGGTAATTACGCATTTAAGTAATTAATTATTTTTCATTTATAAATACATGCAACTTGGTATACTCAAGGGTTTGTTTTCATGTCAAATTACTCTGGTCAATGTATGATATACTTTATTTGTTGCTAGTAAAATTTAATTACTGAAAATAGTTTAAAATTGTGAATATTTTATACTTTCGACACACTAACGTACATTAAAAGAAATTTTCCTTCCAAGTTGGCCAATGAAAAAGATAATAAAACTGACCGACATTCTTCTGACCTAGTTATTGTGAGACTTTTTTCATATTCAGGGTCCCAATCTGGCTTCCTTCTTCATGGTTCCCCGCTAGTACAGCGGTATGTCTACGGATTTACAACGCTAAAATCAGGGGTTCGATAGCCTGATGTGGCTTTGCCATAAGAAAACAAACAATCCTTCTTCATGCGTAGACAATGTGCCAATAAACAATACAAAACTGTCGGTAAGCAGCTGTTGATCCTCTTGGTGACCATACCACACCTGTCATAAATGAACATAGAAAACCTATTTTAATAGATGAATTCCTGGCATCTGTACTATTTTCCACGTACATTGTTAATTACAAGGATTCTATCGATATACTGGTATCAGTAAAGACCTAGGACAATCAAACTGATCATCAAACATTTAAAAGTGGATGAGCATATGGATTTAACATCATGTATAATCAAACTTGATTTTTTCGTGCTCCAGAATTTTTAGGTTTATCGTCTTACACTTCAAATATTTCAGGTTTATCCTCTAACACTGTAAAAACTTCAGGTTTATTTACTAACACTGTAAAAACTTCAGGCTTATTTACTAACACTACATATGCTTCAGGTTTATTTACTAACACTACATATACTTCAGGTTTATTTACTAACACTACATATACTTCAGGTTTATTTACTAACACTACATATACTTCAGGTTTATTTACTAACACTACATATACTTTACGTTTATTTACTAACACTACATATACTTTATGTTTATTTACTAACACTACATATACTTCAGGTTTATTTACTAACACTACACATACTTTATGTTTATTTACTAACACTACATATACTTCAGGTTTATTTACTAACACTACATATACTTCAGTTTTGTCCCCCAGTGGCTCAGCGGTATGTCTGCGGACTTACAACGCTAAAACCGGGTTTCGATATCCGTGGTGGGCAGAGCACAGATAGCCCATTGTGTAGCTTTGTGCTTAATTCAAAACAACAACAACTTCAGTTTTATCTTCTAACCTTGCAGATATTTCAGGTTTATCCTCTAATACTACAGATATAAAGAAATGGTTATGCTTTTATTTAGAATAGAGTACAAATCGAAACTACAGGGAATGTTTTGGTAGCTTATGGTGACTACAATCTTTGCACCCTACTAAGAACACTCATCGGTTATTCTAGGTTTAAAGTAACAGAGACACTGTACAATCAGACAAGTTAAACAGTCAAAAATAAACAGCATGGATTGCACCTGTGTCAGCTCGTGTACCCTGTGTATCAACAATTTATGTAGTCTAAACATTTCCCTACGTGGTTTCTCCTCAATCCATTTTTATACGAGTACACAATAAACGCTATTAAAAATACAGTTTACGTCCCATTAACAATGTTTAAAACATTTTACAGCATTCTTAGAAAACTCAAAAGTGATCACTAGTTAATGTATGTTTCTAAATCATATTGACCTAAATGTTAACAAAATTATACGGCTACAGCTTTGAAATACTACCAAACATGCCTAACTCCATAACTGTTACATTGTGAACCATACATTTGACTATAAACACATAAACAAATATGTTAACATACCATTGAATTCTTGCAAAGTAAGTAAAAGTACACATTTCATTGAATTTCCCAGATATTTAATCAAATTTATAATATACTTCAATAAACATTTGACCTAATATTTTAAACTTAATAAGGTCTCACGGTGGTTTATTTTACCTGTTGTTTATACCCAAAACCTGGAAACTTATCCACCCAGTTAAATTGACTTTTTTCCTTAAAATCTGTAAATATTTTAGTGAAACTTTTGTGTAGTAAAATTAGCACAACGTGAAAACACATAGATATATATACATGTACAATAACATACATACATTGAATCTAGTGTAATTTGCTGGTTAGTTGGATGGTTTGATTCATTAAAATTGCCTTGTCATCAGTTGCAATGGATTTAACCATTTATCGTGGATGACATAACACCCATTTTGTGGAATTAGTCCTTTAATTTGAAAGGTTCACTGGTGGTTACAGATGTGTGTATATAATTAAAGCTGGGTTGTTGTTTGTTCACCTTGGAGTCCCAGAAGAAAGGAGCTGAGTTTAATTGCATGACGTGTAGAGAAAAAAAAATGGCATCCAGTTAGTGGTCATCGTAAACAAAACATGTCAACAAGTTAGTTATATTTTAACACAACTGAATTTAAATTATAAAGTAATTTATAACTTGTTACCTAATCGTATGTTCTAACAATGCAAACAAAACTTGCCTACAATTAAGTAATGTTTTAGAACATTGGGATGATCTAACTGTATTTACTTGGTATTTACTGAACCAATCTACGCTTACGTACAAGCCTTGAATAGCCGAAACTGCAGTTCACAGCAGAGTTCTACCAATCAAATAATGAATTTGGCCTCTACGTCACAATTTTTTTTTTTTCAATTTCACCCTTGGTGATGAAAACAACAAAACAGTTAGTCTGCTGTATAATATGAAATAATGAAGTATCATAACTTAGATTACTTTATGGTAAATTAAAAGTGACTCAAAGACATTGGGAACTGCTTTCCGTGATAAACAATAATTTTTTTTATTCAGATATGTATTGAAATAATCTAACTAAAACCAGCCAACAGCTGAATAATGTTTTAATATATTTCCTTGAATCTGTTGTCTGCAGTATTACGAAAATATTTTAACAGTCGTGTGTGCTTGAGTGCATTTCGGGCATATTTCAACAGTAATAAGTTTGAATATTATGAAACTTCCAAACAATTTGGTATGTTTTAGCACCTTGGGAAGTATTTTCTACAGTATTTCAGAAGTATTTTAACAGTGGTTTGTTTAAACGATGTGTAAGAAAAAAAAGCCAACACGTTGAAAGTTAGATAAATGATTTACCTTACAGGGATCCATTTTTTACTGAATTCTGAATATATCTTGACATTCGTATGTTTAAACAATGTGTGAGAAAGTAGTTGACAGTTCGGTCACATTCTAACACAAATAAATCTGTTTTCTGTGGGAGTCAGAGAGTTTGTTCGACGGATATGTGGTTGAACGATGTCTCTACATCAAACAGTTCGTACTAAAGTTTTGTTGTAATAGGATTACGTACGACCTCTTAAGCAAACAGCGAACATGTCAACAAACAGAAGTCCTTTGGATAAAACCAAAACACTTCAAAATAAGTTAACATGTCTTAACTTTAGATGGTATCCAAAATATTCAGTTCTTTATTGTTATGATAAGCAAATAAAAATTTAATTAGTTACAAAATTGTGATGAAAAATAACATATGTTCAATATTATGAATAACAATAAATAGTTATTAATAAAATACTAAGCACTGAAGCTAAATAGTACTTAATAAACTTGTAGCTATATATATTCTGATGAATGATAATACTAACACTAGTAAAGTGGACTTTAGCTTTAAACATTCTCATGAATAATTATAGTAATGGCAATCAAAAAGACTTATAGCTTTAAATATTCTCATGAATGATAATGCTAATATTAAATAAGTTGACTTGTTGCATTAAATATATCATCAATGATAATGCTAATAGTAATTAAATAGACTTGTAGTTTTGAATGTTCTCATGAATAATAATGCTAATAGTAGCTTTCAATATTTTAAAAGGATGAGAGTAATAAGTAGACTTGTAGCTTTAAATATTTTATTAATGATAATGCTAATTCTAATTAAGTAGACTTGAAGCTTTAAATATTTTATTAATGATAATGCTAATTCTAATTAAGTAGACTTGAAGCTTTAAATATTTTATTAATGATAATGCTAATTCTAATTAAGTAGACTTGAAGCTTTAAATATTTTATTAATGATAATGCTAATTCTAATTAAGTAGACTTGTAGCTTTAAATATTTTATTAATGATAATGCTAATTCTAATTAAGTAGACTTGAAGCTTTAAATATTATGTTAATTATAATGCTAATTCTAATTAAGTAGACTTGAAACTTTAAATATTATGTTAATGACAATGCTAATAGTAATTAAGCAGAATTGTAGCTTTAAATATTCTGATTGTTCAAAGGCTACGTTTTCAACATAAGTTTATAGTTAAGTATGCTACATTGTCTGTCACATATTTTATAACATACGCTCTTTTTTGATTAAACTAAGTTGAAATAGCTCACGCACCTCATTTCATCATTTTTAAACGAAAGAAAATATATTTTTTTCTTCGACAGGTGAATTTATAATAAATGTAGGTGTTGAAATAAGAAGTGATCGATATTACAATGTTCAGTATGCAAATTTTGTCTTTCTTTTTGTTAGATTTACACTACGAAAAAGTCTATAATATGGAACAGTGTCTGAATTTAAAAAAATGACAAATACATATGATTTTTAACTATATCTTCAGCCGCATTTTACTTTCGACATATTGCATTAAGCTAATTTTAATTTTTAAAAACACGATCCCAATTTTGGTCATGATACTTTTCGTTAGTTTTGATCCAAATATCCTAGTCCCATTAGCCGTTATCCAGTCTTTTTACGATATTTAATAGATTTTCGTAGTTTGATCAAACAACATCAGTTGCAGGATTATGTCCCACATCTCGATTGTAGTATAAACCTGAAACCAGAAAAATTAGTATTGGTCACTACAGTTATCATTGTATTATATAGAACTGTTATTTTACATCCAAGTTTTATTTAGTGGTCATACAAACAGTGATAATAAAATTATTATAATAAATTACTGAATAATGGTGATAAAACATTTTGTTTATCGTATTATAACTGCTCATAATATTCCGGGTACCAAAATAATTTATATTCATTCCTGATATGGATAACTAATATAATTTATTTTTTTTATTTTCATTTGGTATTTATTTTTGTCCTAGTTGTCAATTAAAGTTAACGTATGTGTTTCACAGTTACCAAAATGGTTTATTTTGATGTCAAGTGTCATATATAAAAGATTATTTATAATATTCTTCATGTCAACAATTAATGTGTATTTTTTCAGGTAAAGATGATCTATGGGTGTCAATGTTTCAACAGTTAGGACCTGCCTTTAACGTAACGACAGTAAGTTAAAACTGACCCAGTTGTTACAAACTGTGTATTTCTCCGTGGGTACCTTAAGATTTTTACAAATTCGAAATATTTGAATATATTCGTCACTAAATCGAAACGATTTATATTTACTTGTTTTGCAAATGTAAAATTTACTTCATTTTTTTCTGGGTGCCAACTAAAGTATAATACATACTGGATGTCAAAAACTGATACGAAATATATATTCGATTATAATGTAATAATATTCAATGACTAACACATATTAAGTTCGAATGGTGTTCAGACATTGACACATGTACAGGAATTGTTAATTAGGACACTTAAAACACACCAGCTAACTTTACACAGACTATCTCTGAGTTTGGAGAATGGTGTTTGTGTTGTAATAACAGAGATGCCATTATTGTATTGTTATAATGTCTTGTTGTTGTTGTTAATGAATTGTATATTTACCTAGTACCACATTAGCTCTTAAATTTAAAATTAGTGCATTACAATGAACTTTAAAAAAGCCCACTCAAAATTGGTCACAATTTATTAAAATGAATTTATAAATTTCAAAATATCTTTTTAGAAGAAGTAAACTCGGTTTCAGTAGATATATCATAACTTTCACATTTTATGGAGATTTTAATTTTTTTTTGTTCCTTCGCGGATACTTAGAATTCAACAACAATGCAGTTGTCAAGGATAGTTATAATTCAAATTATACTATAATTATTATAGTAGCCACAGAGACTTAGAATACAACAACAGTAAAGTTGTCTCGAGATATTTTTCACTTTATTCAAATAACTTTCAATTATTACTGTTTTATTATCACGAAATTAGTACTGAAGCAAGTTTATTTGTTTGTTTTTGAATTTCGCTTAAAGCTACACGAAAGTTATCTACACTAGCCGTCCCTAATTTTGAAGTGTAAAACTAGAGAGATGGCAGCTAGTCATCACCACCCACTGCCAACTCTTGGGCTACTCTTTTACCAATGAATAGTAGGAATGACCGTCAAATTATAACGCCCCAACAGCTAAAATGGCGAGCATGTTTTGTGTGACGAGGATTCGAACCCGCAACCCTCGGATTACCAGTCAACCACTTAGCCGTGCCATACTCAAGCAATAATTTATATATTGTAAAATAGAACATGTGTACTTATCCTCCGTATTTTAAAAGCTATTTGCAATACCTCAAAATGATTCTGAATGGATTATTGAATACGTTTAATATTGTAATATATATATATAATTTTATTCAGGTAGTAAAGGCTAAGCCAAGGATAAGTTTTTGAGAGTGTAACTCGTGATACTAATTACTTCTGTCTTGCATACTAATAGAATTAAACAATTTTCATTGAAGTCTATAAGTCAAAATCAACTTAAAGCATTCAAAATTACAAAATATGTGAAACTACTACATATTGATAGAAAGATGTTCGTAGGTACTGTATATTACAGTACTCTTTACTTGATAAGTAATACTAAGAAATAATTCTTCAGAGTAATACACAAAAATATTCGAACACCAAAATGAAGTTTGCAGAGTTTATTTTATAATATTTTACACTTACAAAATGGCAGAATAAGAAATTATTGGATATATTATCTAATCTACTCTTATGAACGTAGGTCATAGAAGCCTACACCTCAAAATCTTAATAATTATTTTAATATGTTAAAAGATATATTTAAAGACAATGTAATTACTTTATGGATATAAAATGCATAAACAGTTTATTAATCTAGTTCCATTTTAATTTTTATTGATATAGAATTAGTTTATAATTAATTTTAGATAGCCATTTTTCTTAGCGCGTAATATTTTATAACCAAGTTAATCAAAATTGATTATCATAACGAAAGGTCACAAACTGGAAAACATTTTCTCGTGGAATTGGTTTGGTAAGCTATTTGGCGTCGGTCTTTCACACATACATTTAATGTTATTATTTACAATACATGTGTGTGTGTGTTGTATAATTACAACAATGATAAAATTAAAGAATTGGTTACAGGTAAGCACTTGGCTTTCTATTAAATTAAAAGTTCAAAATGTACTTTTCTTATGAAATAGATATACAGGAAGAACTATAATAAGAACATAAAATGAATTCACAACGCCACCTACATCATATGCTGGCTATAATAATACAAAGTTTTTCTTCATTTGTCTCGCCCGGCATGGCCAAGCGTGTTAAGGCGTTCGATTCCTACTCCGAGGGTCGCGCGTCCGAATCCCAGTCGCACCAAACATGCTCGCCCACTATTCATTGGTAAAAGAGTAGCCCAAGAGTTGGCGGTGGGTGGTGATGACTAGCTGCCATCTCTCTAGTTTTACACTTCAAAATTAGGGACGGCTAGCGCAGATAGCCCTCGAGTAGCTTTGCGCGAAATTAAAAACAAACAAACAATTCTTTGTTTGTTTTTATTCAAAATACACCTGGAGATTTTAGGATTAAATTACAAAAAAATCAAAGCAACCGCTTTCGTTGGGGCTAAAATATGTCATCACATAGAGACTTCACCCTTACCCCAAAAACCTATTTATAGCAAACATAACGTTTCACAATGTAGCGCGAGAATATTGAACGTGACTTCAACTTATTGTACAGTTGTTTCGATTAGAAATTGCGCTTTATGTGGTTTTAAAATTGCATTAGTTTTAATTATTAACTTGTTCAACGTGTAAAGATAAAGAAACCATTTACGTGTTCTTATTTGTTATTTTGTATTGTTCTGTTTATTGATCGTGTAAGAAATATCCATGAAGGGTTTTATTTTATTATTTATCTGTTACAACCGTTCTCAATGTCTTAACATTCCTACGAAAAGTGGGGCCTAATAGGCCCCAGAGCAACTTGAAAGGTTTTTAATATTAGGCTAATAATTTTGTATTTAAATGAAATTGCCATTTAAATCCATTAATGAATGGATTAACGAGATTCCCACTGTCCCTATCTATTATCTAGCGAAACCACAGCCAGGGGAACGGGCTTGGAGAAATCAGGACTAGAAACGTCTTTTCGTAGGAGTGTTAATCCAACTTAAATACACTTTTCATTAAGCAGATTTATTTACTTTCAAATTCATAGCATAAAAAATCCAGTAGACGGTACTGAGATAAAATCTGTGTGTGTTTGTCTCATAGCAAAGCCACATCGAGCCTTCTGCTGAGCTCAATGAAGGGAATCGAGCCCCTGATTTTAGCGTTGTAAATCCGCAGACTTACCGCTCTACTGGCGTGGAGCGATAAAATCTGAAACAAGAACAAATCATCTGGAACAAGACTAGATTATTCTTTCAAGATGCTCTTACATATGTAATTTCACAAATGACTCGCGCGGGAGATAACCGAGGTACCATACAGCAGTAATTGTTTGTCGAAAATTTGTATCCCTATAAAGCTGTATATATTTCTAATCCGCTAATTTCAATAATATAGAAGTGTAAAAATGGTTTATTCGTGTTGTATTCTCCACAGAGACTGATTGTTTGTTTGTTTGAATTTTGCACAAAGCTACTCGAGGGCTATCTGTGCTAGCCGTCCCTAATTTAGCAGTGTAAGACTTGAGAGAAGGCAGCTAGTCATCACCACCCACCGCCGACTCTTGGGCTACTCTTTTACCAACGAATAGTGGGATTGACCGTTACGTTATAACGCCCCCACGGCTGAAAGGGCGAGCACGTTTGGCGTGACGGGGATGCGAACCCGCGACCCTCAGATTACGAGTTGCACACCTTAACATGCTTGGCCATGCCAGCCTCTACAGAGACTGAGCCTCAATATATGACGTTATAAGTCCTCAAGTCCAGAGGATGAAATAAATTAAAAACTTCTTTAAAAATCACAATACGTAATTAATAAAACCAGCACTCTTCAGCAGAGGACGTCTTAAAATATTCTGAATGTATCATCTAGAAAATAAGAAAATATTATAAACACGCTAAAAAATTTTCTTTTGCCATCATACCAGAACCTTACACTGGAATAAGAAAAATAATATTCTAAATTACGATTTTAAGATAACAGGAAAAATACAGACATTATAGTGACAGCAGTAACACAATTCGTTGGAAAACGTTTATACTACTGTGTACAGAAGACTGACTAACTCAGTGTGTCAGATATCTAATTTACAGTGTAATTCATATGACGTAGATTTGTCCCTTCTGTATAGCAGTCTCAATCTTAAATACCCTTGGCGCCATTACAATATTACATAAAAGTAAAGCAAGTGAAATAAAACTAATATATCCTAACCCTTTACAAGACAACTGGGTGATAAATTGTATCCATTTGATGTCATTATTTGTTCAATATCAGGCTCATTCGCTTGCTAAGTCGTAACTCATCTGTAACACCACCACAACCTAACCACCTCTATTAGACGTTACTACGGAATACGGCTTAAACAGCATAGAAATCGAACGTAAGTTTAATAATGAAAGGACATAACTAGTCGCATTGAAAGTAATTATAATTATAGTTAACCAACCTTGTTTTTAAGTGTCTTGTTTTAACAGACAGTTAATGATTTATTTCTGATCTATGATCTTACGATTTACCTTGCTATTGCTGTTGCTCCCCTGATGTGACAGACAACGGTTTGGCGCTAAAATCTGGGGCTCTATTCCCCAATGTCAACACTGCAGACAACCCAATGTAGGTTTCCTTTAAAACAAAACTATTGCTATGAACTTAAAACTGGGTTAGGGAGTAATAACAACGTTACAACCAATTAATATTTTGGTACTGACCATTAATATAACACATATTTCTGCAAAAGCTTTTGATATTATTTGTATCAAAAATTTATATAACTATTATTTTGTGATTCAAGATTTTTTGCCACATGTGGAAGCAAACAACGACATGATTGAAGGTTTCTTCAAAAGCTGGGATAGGTTTCACAGGAGCAACAGGAATTTTCTGGTTAGGTTTTCCAACCAACTGACAGTTATGACAAGTTTTATAAAACTAAGAAACATCTTTCGTAATTTTGTCACATGTCGTTTTGACACCTAAATGATACCTCACGGAGAGTTCATGGGTAACTCTTAATATTTCAGAACGATACACTTTTAAAACAACGATTTGATAAACAACAGCCCAGTCCTTTGAAACTGGAACACCTGGTAGTGTGCATTTCCTCATAAGCACACCATTTTTGGAAAAAAAAAGTAACCAATATTGAACTTTCGCCACTTAGTCTTTCGGAAATGCTTATTTCAGTAGTGAGGAGATCTGCGGATCCTTTTCTTGCTCAGCGATCAGCTCACTTTTAGCAAACGGAACTTCACCACCTGAACCAGATCCCTCACGTTCATCATTGTTACCCACCAAGGAATTGTTATTAGGACAATCACCTACAAGATCACCAGAGTTTAAAAAATGTCCAAGACAAATCTATAACATCATGCTCTCAACACATGACTGTCATTTATTCTTGACTTAATTTCTCAGCTGAGCTCGGGTCAAAGATAGAAACAAGTCTGGATTATCCTCAACAATAGCATCATCCTTAGATAAAACAGTGATAAACTTGCTAATGATTTTTGGTTCAGCAACAACGTTTCCCCCAACCAACTCGTTTCCCAACAATAACGATACAACATTAATTGGCAGAGTAAGTCTTACTCCAATTACAACTGGTCCTGAAACGAGGACTGATGTTAAATAAACGCTACAAAGAAGAGCATTAACAAAACCACCTTCGTTACCGTGAACAATAACAGACTTACCATTGGCAGAAATCGAATCCAAAGAAAATATACCTTTTGATAAAAATGATTGAGTCGTCCCAGTATCACGTAGAATAAAAATGGGTATGGGACTGGCAGTGCCATTTGTAAAAGATATACAATCAACAGACATAAAAGGGTTAAATTTCTTTCTGACTACATCAGCATTTAAATCAGTAGCCAAATGAACAGCACTGTTAAGTGATTTGTTTCTACATGAGCTCAAAATTAATTCGCTCATCGTGAACCCCCGATAAGTTATTAAGAAAGTTCCAAACCAGAAATAAGACCTGATATTGTTTGTAAGTTTATAAAACTTTTGTAGATAGATCATTATTTGTAGTAACCACTATTGTAAATTGCATTATTGTTTGTATATTAATATATTATATTTATATTAAAAAAGAGAAACTGTATCAGTGTTGTTTGCAAGTACCATGATTGGATACACATCGACATTGATTAAAATCATATACTTATATTACAATTTAACTCAGTTTTAGGCAATTTGATATTGAAATACGTAACAAAAGCTGCACCGTAGGCTATCTCTGCTGTACTAATCGTGAACATCGAATCCTAGTTTTTAGCCGTGATATTGCAGCTCACAGAACGGCTCTGAGTTTTTGTTTTGTTTTTCTCAAGTACAAACTTTTAGCTATAGCTCCGTTATATCTTGACCGATTTGAGATATAATTATAGTTTTGGACTCAGGAGGACAAGGCACAAACCTACTCGAGGGCTATCTGTGCTAGCCGTCCCTATTTAGCAGTGTAAGACTTGACTCTTGGGCTATTCTACCAAGAATATTGGGATTGACCGATTAATCTACTGCCAGGCCCACAAGAGGACAAACCTTTTCAATTGATATATTTGATTGCACTCTAGATTTTATAGATTAATCTACTCTGATCCTGCCTAAAAGTATTTCAGTTTGAGGGTAGGTTGGTAAACATCCTGATGAGCAATAAAATCAATACGTGCACTTTACGCTTGGTAAAAATACAGCTAATGAAAAGAAATAAAAGGTATATATTGTGTGTGTGTGTGTTTTCTTATAGCAAAACCACATGGAGCTATCTGCTGAGCTCACCGAGGGAAATCGAACCCCTGATTTTAGCGTTGTAAATCCGTAGACATACCGCTGCACTAGCGGGGGGCGTATCATAGATTAATTTACTCTAACCCTGTCTAAAATAATTTCAAGTGCTGTGGCTATTGAGGATTCCTCTTGTTATAATCTCTCAGTCTTACCTCTGATCCAATTCTTAGGTACTTTATTAAAAGATATAATTTAATATTCATTGAAAAATGTGACAATGAGAAAATAACTTAATAATTTCTGTCTCTTGAGATATTTATGTTACTTGAAGGATATTGCTAAATAATTTTACAATACTACTTTGGTTTTGGTAACAAGACATAGCTGTTGATTGGTTTGTTTTGCTTTGAATTTCGGACAAAGCTACACGAGCGTTATCTGCGCTAGCTGTCCCTAATTTAGCAATGTAAGACTAGAAGGAAGGCAGCTAGTCATCACCACCCACCGCCAACTCTTGGGCTACTCTTTTATCAACAAGTAATGGGATTGACCGTCACATTATAGCACCACCACGGCTGAAAGAGCGAGCATATTTGGTGTGACGGGGATTCGAACCTGCGACCCTCAGATTATGAGTCAAGTGTCTTAACCACCTGGCCATGCTGAGCCACTAGTGGTAGATGAAGTAACTAGATGCATAATGTAATCAGATGAAGTGACATATGTAAACATAAGTATTTTGCTCGATCAGACCAATCTCATTATTACTATCCATTCCTGGTGACTCAACAGCAATATGTAAGGATCATAACCCTAAGATTCTGAGTTCAATCCATGGAGTGCCTTAAAGCAAATATTGTTAGAATTTGCACTTGTAATAACAATAAAAAACAAGTAAATGTAAACGATTTAAATTTAAATGTTAGCTTGCACATGGTGGCATGACATCAAGTATCTCTTCCTGTTGAAATGTCTAACCCGACTCTAAATAACCATGTCGCCCATTTCAGTAACTTAACAAAACAAAAACGAAACATTTTAATTTGAACGTTCATGACATGGTGGCATGACACAAACATCTCTTCATGTTGAAATGTATAACCCAAGTCTAAATAACCATGTCGCCCATTTCAGTAACTTAAAACAAAAACAAAACCTTTTCAATTGAACGTTCAAGTGCACATGGTGGCATGACATCAAGCATCTCTTCCTGTGAAGGGCGTAAGTTAAGTCTGGATAAATTTTGTATCCATGTCAGTAACGTACAAACTTTGGAAGTGAAGCAAATTACTTTGGGATAAAAATTACATAATTATTTATAGATGGCAACTATCTTTTAATGACGAAATTAGTTTATGACTTAACTGTTTAACTCTGAGAAAATTAATAGTGCTAAACTATCTGAGTCAATCAAGAACTGAAAGTCTACGCATCATTGGTTTGTGACATCTAAATAAAGCTCTAGCTTTGAGGAGAATAAACATCTTGCAACGTAATTTATCAATTGGCATATTTACTCTTAAACAGTAACGTTAAACAAATTTACAGAATGTTTCTCGCATTATAATATAATCTAAATACTCATTAGGCTACCCGGCGTGGCCAGGTGGTTAAGGCACTCGACTCGTAATCTGAGGGTCGTGGATTCGATTCCCCCTCACACCAAATATTCTCGCTCTTTCAGCCGTAGAGGTGTCATAATGCGACGGTCAATTCCATTGGTACAAGAGTAGCCCAAGAGTTGGCGGTGGGTTGTGATGACTAGCTGCCTTCTCTCTAGTTAACACTGCAAAATTAGGGACAGCTAGCGCAGATAGCCCTCGTGTAGCTTTTAGCGAAGTTCAAACCAAACCAAACTCATTAGGCTTATCGCTTGCGTTTGAAAGTAATAAAATTCAAAAGAAAGTGGAAACGCAAAGCTGACGTAAAAAGAGTCCCAACCATGACAATTTACACTGTAGGTGAGAAAGATAATGACATTAGGTTCACCGCTTGTACATTATAAATTAGTTAAGTGCAATTGAATTTGGTAACACAACGTTGACGTTAAGAGTCCTACTAACAATAATTTAGACTATAGATAATAAATTTAAGAAAATTCCACTAAAGTTATTGCATTATGTCAAAATAATAACTCACTAGTGCAAATGATACAACTAAACACGAAAAATATCCACTCTCACAATATCTATAAAGAAAGGAAATGTCATTGGAAACCTTGTGCATTTTAGCTCATTTTCTCTTCTCCAGCTCTATTAAGCTGTAGGTGGCAGGTATGTCATACATGTGCATATATATAGGTTTAACATACAAAACAATTAAATTGAGTTACACTTGTAAACTTTAAACTTGAACAAAAACTTTATGTTCATTGGGTAAGATAACACTGTGTGAGTACACTCTTCCAAGTGAAATTAATACATCCGCATACCCTCCATGATGCTCCAAATGAGATCACATATAAAAACTTTTGTTTCTCCAACTTAGGTCACGGTATCTAGAAACTACTTCAACTGAAGCAGCATCACGTGCATGTTCTCTACTGTAAACTAAGTCAGAACGTGTGCAAACTCTCTGTTATTTTTTCTTCATCTCAGATTTGAATCCGAAATCTGTCGCACGGTAGACGAGTGCTTCACCAACTAGCTAAAGGGTTAGCACAATGGCGCTTGGAAGTAAGAGGCTTTTTAACGTTACTTCATACGACATCAAGATATGTGCATAACCTCTTATCCTGCTTCAGTTGAAATCATATGTTCAATCTCCTTATGCTACTCCAAGTAAGGTCACAACATGCTCAATCTCCTTATATTACTCCAAGTAAGGTCACAGCATGTGCAAAATCTCTATGCTAATCCAAATGAAATCACAACACGTGCAATCTCTCTGTATTACTCCAAGTAAGGTCACAATATGTGCAAAGTCTCCATACTTCTCCACACAAGAACACAACATGCTCAAACTGTACATGCTCCAAGTATGATCGCAACATATATAAACTCTCTACGTTACTCCAAACAAAGTCACAACATACGCAAACTATGTTTCTCTCAGTGAGGCCACATCATGCGTACATTTCTTGTTCTATTTCACGTAAAATTACATGTCCAAATTCTCTGTTTCTCCACGTAAGATCTGCACACTCTTTACGTTGCTTCAAATAAAGTCACAAAATGTGCATAGTTTCAGAGTTTCTCCAAAATAATTCCAATGTACGAAGACTCCTAATGTTGGTCCAAGTAATGTCAAAATATTTATACTTCTCCAAATGAAGTCACAACATCAGGCTACTTACTGTCTGCTTACTTCGTGTGAGGTTACTTACATTCATAAAGTGATAATTAAAATCATATAAAGCCTTTCATTCACGGTCTTTTACTAATAGTTAAATTACACGGAGCTTCACGTGATTTATGCCCATCGGGTGTCTGAAAGATTGTAAATGAATGTTTTTTATTTTTGTTACATGAATGTGTAGAAGTTGCGAAAAGCATCAGGATCATTTAAATCATTTCGTATAGAGACAATATAATTGTATAGGCGTTATTGATTTCTTAATAGAAACTTCGATTCACATGAGTTTCTTCCAATTGTAATGTGTTTTTAGCTACATCTTAATGGGTTACATAGATATTATGACATCATTTACCATTCTCGTATTGGTCTACTTCTTGTACCTGTTTAGGTTTTTGGGATCTTATTCGGAAGGACTTGATTGAATAGTTAAGATAACTCGATAAAATTAACACTAAAAATAACTCTTAAAAGGTGTTTTTAAATTAGAAGCAGAAGCTGGAGTCGTGTGATGTTGTTCGCTTTTCCTATGACAATAGTGCTTTACAGGAAAAGCAGCTTATAAGATGAAATACATCCAAGATTAGAATTTAAACTTTAAGATGTTTTATTATATATAAGAAAGAGTTTTGCACAAGCTAGCACGATCTATATATAGAGAGAGGAATACTGTAATGTTACTATAACGTGAATGTCTGTGATGATTCGTCTTTACCTCCCCTCACACACAAAATGACTGTCAACCATCATATTTTCATCATCACGTAGGGCTAATGTAATATTCGAGCTTTCTTCACTCCGAACAGTTTCTGTACCAAGTGTCCTACAATTCTTAAAATCCTATCAGCAAGAGAAGAGATTTATTTTTTACTGGTGCAATAAAGTACAAACCTTTTTAGCAAATGTAAACCACCATTGTCTGATTGATGTCTTTCGACACATCCCATTACCATTGGCGTACCCGATGCAGTGCATGAGGGGGGGGCGTTCCCTCGATGTGCATGCAAACTACAGCTCGAGCCTCGGGCCCACCGTGTCATCCGAATGCGCGGGCTCATAAGCTTACATACACTAGAGATAGTGGGAACTCACGTCTGTCTGGCACAAGGGTAAATCTAGGGAATAGCACAGCGAGTCTCACTAGTCGGGAAAATTGCTGTCTCTACATACCAATCTGTTTCTTCCAGTGCTGCATTATTAACGCCTGCCCGTCCATTTACGTAAGTGCAAGTAACAGGCGAGAATACTTCACGCCTTCAGACAGCACGAAACACTTTTAGGACATAATTGATAAGCCATAATGTGGAATTTTCGTGCACCCACCAAGTTTTGGTCTACAAGAAACGTTCTACAAAAGCTGTAGATGAATTAATAATAGCTCGGTGGACCGAAACGTTCTACGTTACCGCTGTTCATATCAATTAAGATACGTGTTTATCTGTGGTTTCGATTCTCTGCTGCATGTGGGACTGAAATATGCAGATTTGCACGAAAAATAAAAACGTTTGTTGGTTTTACTGGTTCTTACCAAGAAGAATGAAGTGGGCTGGTCATACCAAGAATGAAATGGGCTGGTCATACCAAGAAAAGACGCAATATGCGTTCTTGAAGCTCAAGACAAATGGTTGCGACCAAAAGAAATACGTTATCTACATGCATTCGAAGAGGTAAACACACTTTTCTCATAGACCACGAACTTGAATAGCAGAAAGAAGGGTTATCTGGTCGATCATTAGTTTTAGCAAACAAACAACTATACAAAGACTACCATAGGCCTACGCGTCTATCAGATTAGAAAGCAGCATATACCTATATTTACACCTACGTATCAATCATTAAATGCTATACATTGAGCTTATTTGGTGTACCTATTTAATATCCATGATTTTTTAAAATAATTTAAAACATGATTCTTTTTCCGAAAATTTAAAAGTTTTCACTGACTTCTTTTACGTGAAATGTTCAAAAAAATCTGGATTTTACTTTACGTAAGTCAACCACAACAAACTGCAGTCAATAAGTTGCTAATTTTATGAGAGAGAAGATAATGAAAGCCTTAATCCAGAATCTCTGTTGAAATTTTGCTTTATGCTCAGTCATAAAACCCTGTTTTCTTTTTGATAATGAAAACCCTGCTCTTTCCCTTGTAAGGAAAACCCTCTTTCAGGTTCACAGTTTTAAACCTTGTTCTCTGTGTTGAGTGATAAAACCTTATTCTCTCCTTAGTAATTGAAACCCTGTCTCAGATTCATACTTGAAATCTGTAGTGTCCAGTGATAAAACCTTATTCTCTCCTTAGTAATTGAAACCCTGTCTCAGATTCATACTTGAAATCTGTATTCTTAGTACTTTAAATATCTTTTTCTCTCCATAGTATGAAAAACTAACATTTTATCATTAGTATTAAACTTATGCTCTCTTCTCACACCCTCAAGATAAAGTTTCATAATAAGTTTCTAGTTTATTTTGAAAATTTATGAATAACTACCTAATATCCTTTAATCATATGGTAGGAATAGTTCAGGTACGATCTCAATACAAACTGCAAAAATTAATTTAATAACCTTACAAATGAGGTGAGTTGGACACTGAATCATAATTACATAGGGATTTTTTAAAGACTTTAATGTCATTTCAGATGAAAAATAAACGTATTTTCTTTATAATTTCAAGTGACATTAAGATGAGTATCAATATATTGATTACAGTAATTTATGAATTAGTATAACCTAACAATATTAATTTATTAGTATAATTAATTTTTGTTTCAACTTTCTCTTTTGTGTTTGTTTGTTTTTTAATTTCGCGCAAAGCTACACGAGGGCTATCTGCGCTAGCCATCCCTAATTTAGCAGTGTAAGACTAGAGAGAAGGCAGCTAGTCATCACCATCCACCGCCCTAACTCTTGGGCTACTCTTTTACCAACTAATGGTAGGATTGACCGTCACTTTATAACGCCCTTCTACTGAAAGGGCGAGCATGTTTAGTGTGATGGGAATTCGAACCCGCGACCCTCGGAGTCGAGCGCCTTAACCAACAGATCATGCTGGGCTTTCTCTTTTGTGACTGGTCTTCCCAAGCTATAAGGAGCACGTAGCGTTAGATTGCAACTGTTAACATCTAAATACCACAAAATGCAACAATAGGTATTTATCACTGATAAATAGTGTTCATCTTATACACTTAAAAAAATGAAATGAGTTTATTTTCCGTAAATCATTATGAAGAACATTAACATTTATATTTTTTAATGACCAAAACATTGATTTGTTTATCTTAAAATAGATTCCCACATAACTCTTCGTGATGACGAGAAATTCACTTGAAATAAAATGTACCTCAAGGCGGCTGGTATGGGTGTTAAAACGTTTATTAAAATAAAGTAGAGAACAACGTTTTAACCTTCTTAAGTTAACCTCAAGATGACCTAAGAAGGTCCAAACGTTGTTTTCTATTTTAATAAAGTTTTAATACCCATACCAGCTGCCTTGAGATACATTCTCACATAAAACATCGTCCAATAAAATATTCCTCGTAAACATAGGCTTATAAAGAATGAACGTTTAAACGTTTTCTTGTCCAATTTTATATGTACGATTTAATTAGATGAGGCTTGTGCACTGTTCGAAAGGTATGCTATCAATGAGGCTTGTGCACTGTTCGAAAGGTATGCTATCAATGAGGCTTGTGCACTGTTCGAAAGGTATGCTATCAATGAGGCTTGTGCACTGTTCGAAAGGTATGCTATCAATGAGGCTTGTGCACTGTTCGAAAGGTATGCTATCAATGAGGCTTGTGCACTGTTCGAAAGGTATGCTATCAATGAGGCTTGTGCACTGTTCGAAAGGTATGCTATCAATGAGGCTTGTGCACTGTTCGAAAGGTATGCTATCAATGAGGCTTGTGCACTGTTCGAAAGGTATGCTATCAATGAGGCTTGTGCACTGTTCGAAAGGTATGCTATCAATGAGGCTTGTGCACTGTTCGAAAGGTATGCTATCAATGAGGCTTGTGCACTGTTCGAAAGGTATGCTATCAATGAGGCTTGTGCACTGTTCGAAAGGTATGCTATCAATGAGGCTTGTGCACTGTTCGAAAGGTATGCTATCAATGAGGCTTGTGCACTGTTCGAAAGGTATGCTATCAAAAATTACCAGAGTTTAACATTCAACTAGTCGACGTTTAAATACAACAACAAGCGACTTCTTAATCCGTTTGAGGTAAATAATTTTCGAAAACTAGTAATATTTTAAAGGCGTTTTCAGCGGTATAATTTATAGTCATAATGTAAAATATTATACTTATTATTATTCAATAAAACGATTATTAACCTGTAAGGTTAGCTCCTAAAATTCCATAAAACAAATACCTAACAGTTAAATTTTTTTACGATCTCTGTGGAATAAGAAAAAAAAATGAATAAAACGAGCTACAATTACACTCAGCTGAACATGAAATATTTATTACCACATTGCCCAGATAATCACATACTGGGAAACGACAAAACGTATTAACTGGATCTTTAATTACTGCTATTTTACGTTTGCTTGGACACAACCGTTTCACAAGAAACTATAATTTAGAATAATATAGTGGATGGGGCTAATGACATACACCTTAACAGAAAAATCATGAAACAACAGAGTTAGCTACATACAAATTTTAACTTTAAGACGGAGCCTTTGTTCTGCTTGAGAACACAAAAGAATCTGTTATGCAATTACATAGAGTGAGATTCACCATGCTTGTTGGCGTTATATATTATTACAAAAACGAGGTTCTGCTATAGACAACGAAATGACTCTACGATCTTTGATGATAGTATATGTTGTTACGAAAACGGGCTGTATTGTACAGAGCAAAGTTACTGTATCATGTTTGATGATTTTCTATACTGTTACAAACACGAGACAATGTTATAAACAACGGATTGACAACCATGTTTGACGACGGTAAATAATGTTATAAAAACGAGGCCATATTGTACACGACGAAAGAACTGTACCATATTTGATGCTGTTATATACTATTTAAAAACACGAAACCATGTTAAACACAGCGAAGTGACTGTATTAATAAAAACGAGTCCCATAACAATGAAGTTAAAATCACAAGATAATTACTGTGTAACTGTTCTTAATTTTCAGTTGGTGGATCAGGAAGAACACAACTAGTAAACCATCTATCTCTTTTAACACAAAAGAGATAAAAAGGCACAGAGTGCGTTTTTGTATCAACGAGAGCTGAACCTAGAATTCTCAAACTGAGCACGATAACCACATACCACACTGCTACCCCAATGCTAATGATGTGTCAAAGAAGTGAACCAAGTTATATAATTTTTCTGTGTTTTCGTTTTCTCAAACCTTCTTCGAACTTTTCAACAATACAGATAGGTTGGTATGTTTAGTTTTTAATTTTTGTGCAAAGCTACATGAGTTTGTTTGTTTGTTTGTTTTGGAATTTTGCACAAAGCTACTCGAGGGGTGTTTGTGCTAGCCGTCTCTAATTTAGCAGTGTAAGATTAGAGGGAAGGTAGCTAGTCATCACCACCCACCGCCAACTCTTGGGCTACGCTTTTACCAACGAAAAGTGGGATTGACCGTCACATTATAACGCCCCCACGGCTGGGAGGGCGAGCATGTTTGGCGCGACGCGGGTGCGAACCCGCGACCCTCGGATTACGACTCGCGCGCCTTACGCGCTTGGCCATGCCGGGCCCAGCTACATGACAGCTATTTGCGCTAGCCGTCCCTAATTTAGCAATAAAAGATTTAAAAAATGCAGCTAGTCACCATCATCCACCACAAACTCTTGGGCTACTCTTCTACCAACAAATAATGGGATTCATCGTCACCATAAAATGCCTCCACGGTTGAGAGTACGAGCACTTTTAATGGGACGGGGATTCGAACCCGCGACCCTCAGATTGCAAGTCGAGTGCCCTAGACACTCTTACTCCTATGTTTTGGAGAATTTGGATACATTTAGTTATCTAAAAGTGAGTTTTCACTTTACTTTTCTTCTCCCATTGGTATTCGAGAGGCCCGGCATGGTTAGGTGGTTAAGGCGCTCGACTCGTAATCTGAGAGTTGCTGGTTTGAATCCTCGTCGCATCAAACATCCTCGCCCTTTCAGCCATTGTTCAAATTGAAGTTTGTCCAGAATATTTATAATGTCTTTTAAAAAGATACCCTTGTGTTTACGTATCAGTACAAAGTGAATATAATCTTACATTTATGAAGAAACTTGTATAATTCGATAAAAAATGCTTCAAAATTATCATAAAGCAGTTCTGACAAAAAACGTATTTAATAATGAAAACTTCAACAAAAGTACTACTTATATGTATCTGTCAAAAATATTATTTTGTAAGTGAAGTAATAAAGAAATAGCTTAGTATATGCAGGTTAAGGCACTCGACTCGTAATCCGAGGGTCGCGGGTTCGAATCACTGTCACACCAAACATGCTCCCTCTTTCAGCCATGGGGGCGATATAATGTGACAGTCAATCCCACTATTCGTTGGTAAAAGAGTAGCCCAAGATTTGGCGGTGGTGGTGATGACTAGCTGCCTTGTCTCTAGTCTTACACTGCTAAATTAAGGACGGCTAACGTTGTTAGCCCTCTAGTAACTGCGCAAAATTCAAAACAATCCAAAACCTATTCGAGACCGTGTACTTTTATTGTACATACGTCTGTGGACATTTCAATCAGTAAAACAAGCCTTTCCATATCTTGTCTTGATGTCATTAACTTATATTAACTCATCAATGTGTTAAATGTCTAAAGCGGACGTCACCCACTAGTTTAAGTCGTATTTTTATTACAGTATCTTGTTTAGAGAACTCACGTTGTAGTAGTTAGCATGACGAGTTAACCCTCAAAATGGTTTCAAATTTTTTAAAGTCCTTTCTGTATTCTAGATGTTATTTCGCAAACGACGTATATTACATTTTCTAACCGAAAACAAGAAAAAACACGAACATTATATGAGGTAACAATTTACGTCATGGTGTGACCAGCGAACTGGAATTCGCAAGCCCAGCTGTAAAAGCGATTAGAAGCTAAAGATGTATCATTGAAGCGAATAAGGAAAACTGCATATATCCTATACTTATAATTTAGTTGAACGATAAACTTCTCTTTTTCACTTAGCACAAGAATAATCAATGTAGTAATCACATATACTCTCTATCTCTTAGAAGCCAGCGTAAGGTGGTCAAGTGCTACAAGCTAAGAACTGGTTAAAATGCTCATTTTTCTTCCACTGACATTGGAACAGCATGTATGGCTCACCAATGTCGAGGATAAACGAGCTCTACGTGTTTGCCTGAGGAGTGCATGCTGCGTGACAGCCGCGTGGGACGTAGTCCGCCGTCAGCACCTGTCTTCAAAGCCCGACGGGGAGCGGCCATAGGTCACGAGCCACGGGGCTTAACTTGAAAGGCACATTAACAAATCTTGATTTTCCAGACCTTCTATGTTGTGACTTTTATGGGGTATTTCAGACAAGAAACGCTGTTCTAAACACATTGTTTGTCGAAGCCGTGGCTCCGCCTTCATGTTTAGACTGTTAGTGTTCACTTGGGGTTAGATAAGATTGATAAATGTTATCGGCTAAACTTCTCCTGGAGTCGGGTATTAAAACTGGCTTCCTACAAAAGCCGTTAACGATTTATTTTAGGTTGAACAAACAATAGAGCACTAAGACCCACCGTGTTTGGCGTGGCCAGAAATACAGTTCTAAAAATAAAACATTATCACACTGAATAACAAGAAAAACAAAGTCAACAAACAATCCATTATGATATATACAGATAATCTGCATTTGCTTCCAAGTAATGTACCTAATGTAACATTAATAACATTTTATACAAAGCAATACGTCGTTTCCACCAAGACGAACGCACACACTTTGCTAACACTAACTCAAGCTTTTAGTGTGCATAAACAGCGATTGCTAAAAGCATTAAATACATCTTAAAATTGCTGTGTCTAAGTAACATCCTGATAAGCGAATAATAATAAAATCAAAAGGCAAGACACGTTACAGCTAAATGACCACAGTAAACAGAAAAACCTTTCAAGGTAAACAAGTAATATAAACTTCACATTTTACCATACATCCTTACAGTAGATAAATCATTTCTAATAAACTGAAACAACAAATATGTTGCTATAAACAGAAACATCCATTTAAGTAGAACCATAACATGAACGGATCTCTATACAGGATACCATCCTTTACAGACAAAACATACACTAGACATATTACCATAAACAGATACATCCATTTAAGTAGAACCATAACATGAACGGATCTCTATACAGGATACCATCCTTTACAGACAAAACATACACTAGACATATTACCATAAACAGATACATCCATATATGTAGAAGTATAACAAGGACTCTCTTGTCACTAACAACACATTTATATACAAGATAACGCCTTTATAGACAAAAAAAAAAAAAAATCCGGACATATTGCCATAAACACAAATATCCATTCAGGGTAAGTAAACAACAAATGTCATGTCACTACCAACACATTTCTATACAAGGTAACTAACTTTATAGAGGAAACACATAGTAGGTACATTATCATAAACAGAAACATCCATTCAGATGTAATTACGTAAGATAAACCATATCACATCCTAACATCAGGTAGAGTAAAATCAAACCACAGAGATCTTACCACAAATAACAACATTCAACATAACATAAATAAACAAGAGGAAGTTAACTAACTGATACTCCAGACCACAGTCATCAGTCCTAGTACATCAGAGATTCTGCTGTGCGTCCAATATTCAGTAATCAACTTTACAATCACCTGGTTTCTCACTCCCAGAAAGAACCTATTATATAGTCAATAAACAACACCCACCTCAACGTAAAAAAAACCAAAAAAAACACACTTTCTTACTAACATGAACCAACGGTAGCTGTTTATACTGCAACGTTTCAACATGAATCAGATTATACCAATATCAGCACAGAAAACTTTCTTATTAACATGAACCAACAGTAGCTGTTTATACTGCAACGTTTCAACATGAATCAGATTATACCAATATCAGCACAGAAAACTTTCTTACTAACATGAACCAACAGTAGCTGTTTATACTGCAACGTTTCAACATGAATCAGATTATACCAATATCAGCACAGAAAACTTTCTTATTAACATGAACCAACAGTAGCTGTTTATACTGCAACGTTTCAACATGAATCAGATTATACCAATATCAACACAGAAAACTTTCTTATTAACATGAACCAACAGTAGCTGTTTATACTGCAACGTTTCAACATGAATCAGATTATACCAATATCAGCACAGAAAACTTTCTTACTAACATGAACCAACAGTAGCTGTTTATACTGCAACGTTTCAACATGAATCAGATTATACCAATATCAACACAGAAAACTTTCTTATTAACATGAACCAACGGTAACTATTTATACTACAGCATTTCAACATGAATCAGATTATACCAATATCAGCACAGAAAACTTTCTTACTAACATGAACCAACGGTAACTATTTATACTACAGCATTTCAACATGAATCAGATTATACCAATATCAGCACAGAAAACTTTCTTACTAACATGAACCAACAGTAGCTGTTTATACTGCAACGTTTCAACATGAATCAGATTATACCAATATCAACACAGAAAACTTTCTTATTAACATGAACCAACGGTAACTATTTATACTACAGCATTTCAACATGAATCAGATTATACCAATATCAGCACAGAAAACTTTCTTACCAACATGAACCAGCGGTAACTATTTATACTACAGCATTTCAACATGAATCAGATTATACCAATATCAGCACAGAAAACTTTCTTATTAACATGAACCAACAGTAGCTGTTTATACTGCAACGTTTCAACATGAATCAGATTATACCAATATCAACACAGAAAACTTTCTTATTAACATGAACCAACAGTAGCTGTTTATACTGCAACGTTTCAACATGAATCAGATTATACCAATATCAGCACAGAAAACTTTCTTACTAACATGAACCAACAGTAGCTGTTTATACTGCAACGTTTCAACATGAATCAGATTATACCAATATCAACACAGAAAACTTTCTTATTAACATGAACCAACGGTAACTATTTATACTACAGCATTTCAACATGAATCAGATTATACCAATATCAGCACAGAAAACTTTCTTACTAACATGAACCAACGGTAACTATTTATACTACAGCATTTCAACATGAATCAGATTATACCAATATCAGCACAGAAAACTTTCTTACTAACATGAACCAACAGTAGCTGTTTATACTGCAACGTTTCAACATGAATCAGATTATACCAATATCAACACAGAAAACTTTCTTATTAACATGAACCAACGGTAACTATTTATACTACAGCATTTCAACATGAATCAGATTATACCAATATCAGCACAGAAAACTTTCTTACCAACATGAACCAGCGGTAACTATTTATACTACAGCATTTCAACATGAATCAGATTATACCAATATCAGCACAGAAAACTTTCTTACTAACATGAACCAACAGTAGCTGTTTATACTGCAACGTTTCAACATGAATCAGATTATACCAATATCAACACAGAAAACTTTCTTATTAACATGAACCAACGGTAACTATTTATACTACAGCATTTCAACATGAATCAGATTATACCAATATCAGCACAGAAAACTTTCTTACTAACATGAACCAACGGTAACTATTTATACTACAGCATTTCAACATGAATCAGATTATACCAATATCAGCACAGAAAACTTTCTTACTAACATGAACCAACAGTAGCTGTTTATACTGCAACGTTTCAACATGAATCAGATTATACCAATATCAACACAGAAAACTTTCTTATTAACATGAACCAACGGTAACTATTTATACTACAGCATTTCAACATGAATCAGATTATACCAATATCAGCACAGAAAACTTTCTTACCAACATGAACCAGCGGTAACTATTTATACTACAGCATTTCAACATGAATCAGATTATACCAATATCAGCACAGAAAACTTTCTTATTAACATGAACCAACAGTAGCTGTTTATACTGCAACGTTTCAACATGAATCAGATTATACCAATATCAACACAGAAAACTTTCTTATTAACATGAACCAACAGTAGCTGTTTATACTGCAACGTTTCAACATGAATCAGATTATACCAATATCAGCACAGAAAACTTTCTTACTAACATGAACCAACAGTAGCTGTTTATACTGCAACGTTTCAACATGAATCAGATTATACCAATATCAACACAGAAAACTTTCTTATTAACATGAACCAACGGTAACTATTTATACTACAGCATTTCAACATGAATCAGATTATACCAATATCAGCACAGAAAACTTTCTTACTAACATGAACCAACGGTAACTATTTATACTACAGCATTTCAACATGAATCAGATTATACCAATATCAGCACAGAAAACTTTCTTACTAACATGAACCAACAGTAGCTGTTTATACTGCAACGTTTCAACATGAATCAGATTATACCAATATCAACACAGAAAACTTTCTTATTAACATGAACCAACGGTAACTATTTATACTACAGCATTTCAACATGAATCAGATTATACCAATATCAGCACAGAAAACTTTCTTACCAACATGAACCAGCGGTAACTATTTATACTACAGCATTTCAACATGAATCAGATTATACCAATATCAGCACAGAAAACTTTCTTACTAACATGAACCAACAGTAGCTGTTTATACTGCAACGTTTCAACATGAATCAGATTATACCAATATCAACACAGAAAACTTTCTTATTAACATGAACCAACGGTAACTATTTATACTACAGCATTTCAACATGAATCAGATTATACCAATATCAGCACAGAAAACTTTCTTACTAACATGAACCAACGGTAACTATTTATACTACAGCATTTCAACATGAATCAGATTATACCAATATCAGCACAGAAAACTTTCTTACTAACATGAACCAACAGTAGCTGTTTATACTGCAACGTTTCAACATGAATCAGATTATACCAATATCAACACAGAAAACTTTCTTATTAACATGAACCAACGGTAACTATTTATACTACAGCATTTCAACATGAATCAGATTATACCAATATCAGCACAGAAAACTTTCTTACCAACATGAACCAGCGGTAACTATTTATACTACAGCATTTCAACATGAATCAGATTATACCAATATCAGCACAGAAAACTTTCTTATTAACATGAACCAACAGTAGCTGTTTATACTGCAACGTTTCAACATGAATCAGATTATACCAATATCAACACAGAAAACTTTCTTATTAACATGAACCAACAGTAGCTGTTTATACTGCAACGTTTCAACATGAATCAGATTATACCAATATCAGCACAGAAAACTTTCTTACTAACATGAACCAACAGTAGCTGTTTATACTGCAACGTTTCAACATGAATCAGATTATACCAATATCAACACAGAAAACTTTCTTATTAACATGAACCAACAGTAGCTGTTTATACTGCAACGTTTCAACATGAATCAGATTATACCAATATCAGCACAGAAAACTTTCTTACTAACATGAACCAACGGTAGCTGTTTATACTACAGCATTTCAACATGAATCAGATTATACCAATATCAGCACAGAAAACTTTCTCACTAGCATGAACCAACGGTAACTATTTATACTACAAGTAATAATAATAAGTTTTCCGAATGAACAATCAAACTCGTCTTATTGCATGATGTTCTGTTGAATATTACATACAGAGGAAGCTTCACCAAGGAAACTAAACATGTTGGTTTATGAATTATTTTTAGTTACCCGAGGAAGAGTGAAGGGTTTGGAGAAATAGTCTGGTTCTAAGTGTTTCAAAGAAATCTTTCTTTCCAGCATGAACCAACAATACTTACCTTACCACAGAAATCCAATCTTCAGTGGTCTTCCAGTGGGTTAACAGTAAGTTTACGGACTTGCAACGCTAAAATCTGAGGTTCGACAGCTCGCCGATAGCCTATTGTGTAGCTTTGCACTCAAACATACAAACTTTTCTCAGCTGTTTCAAGAATGCCCATTTACCTACCCAACAAAGGTAACTTTGGTGATCAAACAATATTCAACTCACTACTGTAAGTTTTATTTTTGGTGTGAATTTATCCCACCTGTCTTACTAATGAAAATTGTCTTTCTAACATAATGAAATAATATATTATTTACCAATAATGAAAACAGAATATCATGAATAAAAATACTGGTATTTGTTATTAAATTTGTTTCCTGTGAGTCAATTAAAATGCCCTTCAGATGTGCCTTTATGAATATATGTTTCCATGTTTTTAAACATTTTCAACTTGTATGAATAATGCAGTGAAATTTGTTTAAAAAGGGAGCACTTTTTTGTTTTATGCTATAGAACTAACCACTTAGTAACTCCCTCTGATGTATATTATTGACTTAAATAGTGCCTTCAACAATAAACTTTGTCAAGTATTTTCTATGTTTTCAACCTCTACACCCATTGTTACGTCGGGTACAGGGCCTACCCAAGCCTTTTGACATTGACACTCTATTTAGATCTTCAAAAGGACGGAAGCAAGCATCAGGAAATTGATTCGATAAATCGCCCCATCAACTAGAACTGTTTGTTAACATGGTTTCTCGTCTCATCCAAGCACGTGACCAGTTGCTAAGTGAAAGTGACACATCTATCCGCCTTCATATCCGGGATGGTCATAAAGCTTGTAAGTGTTCACTTCTACTATACAGGGTCACAGTTTCAGGCGAACTTAGAACTTTCAAGCTGTACCCAGTCCTGTTTGTAAGAACACAAATGTACGTTTCATTTTCTCGCATTGTGTTGCCTGTTGCACACTGAACAAACAAAACTGTTGCTAGGTGTTTATTTCAATGCAGTCTATACTATATGTGTAATTGTGGCGAATAAAAACTGCGAGGAACGCGTGAACGCCCAACACATAATACATATGTACTAATTTATTTAATTGACTATTTTGTTCGAACCTTTACCTCGTTTTTTTTGTGTGTGTAAATGACACTATACGATAATGTTAATAAAGAACCACATGTACTGCACAATGTTGAAGTCCAGATAATAAGAACCACATGTACTGCACAATGTTGAAGTCCAGATAATAAGAACCACATGTACTGCACAATGTTGAAGTCCAGATAATAAGAACCACATGTACTGCACAATGTTGTAATATTCGCAGACTTTTATTATTTTACGAATTATTAGTCTAAAATATTTAGAAACAAATTATTCTTTGCGATGTCTGAAGAAAAGATTTTTTTTTATTAGTCAAAGTCTTAGGAAAATAAGATTTGAATAATTTAAGTCTATGTCTAATGAAGAAAACTATTGATAAATGTTATTAATAAAACTAAATTCATTAATCTTGAAAGTTTCAAGTGCTTAACGTTATTGCTGGATATTATTAAAAATCAATTTAATTAATATACGTATTAATTCACTCACTGAATAAGACATAACAAGTATTTCCTATTACTAATGACTAAGACGTACTACCCCTGTGTAAAAATCACGTTTTGTTTCATTTCATTAAGTTCAAAACTTTACGCGATGTCATTACAACAAGATTTCTTCATTATTAACAATAGATGGCATCTCGAACAGGAGTAGCTATACGGTAAACACTGCTTACGGGGGTTAAAATATTTAATTTTTCTAATGCATGAAATAAAACGTACATGTAACGGCGATTTTAACACACACTAGCTGTATAAGATATATTGGAAAACTTGGAGTCATGATGATTAATTTTGCTACATATACTAGGTACACAACCTTTGTTAAACATTCAACGAAAACTAATTGAAGCAAATTTATAAATTGGAATTCTCTTTTTCTTCTTTTACTTACACTGCTTCAACTGTTTTATTAGTTGTAAAGACAAAATACTGTCACCCATTAGCTTTTTTAACTTTTTACCCCACCCAACGTTCGTAGTATGTTTTTATTCCTGTGTGTGCGTGTGTATGTGTGAACGGTTTAACTCCAAAATATTTCATCTTATATTCGATAACGTTTGGTACAAAAGCTTAATGACTCCCAAATGTCAATTAATTAAATTTTTGTTAAAATTAATAGATCAAAGGTCAAGATAAAAATTCAATCACGTCACTTGAAACATTTTATAACTGTGTTTTATGAAATTTCGCGCTAAGGTTAAGTATCCCCACAAACCACTTGATTGAAGTTGGGGTGAATCTAGCATAAAGGTCAAGGTCGAACTGGACTTCATCCGCTTTTATTATAATGTTAGAAAACTAAGATTTTATTAAATCGAGAAGCAACACCAACGTGTTTGAAGGTGATTAAAATTTTGGTTTCTATTTTAGATGGGTTGCAAGGGTTGTACTCTAAGTTATTTTCTAGTTTATGAACCTAACTTTAACCTTCAGTGGGTATTATATAAATATTTCAAATATATATAATTTAAATTGACCGATAGTATATGTGGCGTTACTGATGTTTAACTTTCAGTGTCAATTTGTGAAAAGAAAACATTTGGACTGAGAATTTTATATGATTTAGATAATATAAGACAATGTCACAATACACAAAACTTTGTCGTATTTAAACACAAAAAAAGCGTTAGACTCATTTCATTTTGTTCTACTTTGGTTCCACAAATTCCTTAAAATGTAATATGCATTCCTGAGCAGAAGTAAGAAGTCTAATACAGATATTGTTAATCCTAACTATAACAATAAACCCATGGATTTACCGAGTTAAAACAACAAAACAAAGATACGTTGGAGTGGAGAAGATGGTTCGTTGGGCACATTACAATATAGAAGAGGAGGTGAATTTTACATTTGCAAACAATGAATCGTGAACAGTCCATAATTTAGTGCAGTGAATAAAAGTAAAAATCACGGACTACTCCAACAATTTTCATGAGTAAGAAGTACAATCGTGAATCGATTCACGAATTGCCTACAGCCACTTAACAAGATTTTTAACAAGATAAACAGTAATTCTTCAAAGTTTGATATATATTTGGTAAACATTCTTAAGTGAGATGTGTTTTTCTCAATACCCATTAGTCGAAAGAAAACAGCGGTTTTAATCTTTTCTATCATTTTGGAAACATCATTTTGTATCCTGTTAAAATTCAGAGGTTATCACAATTAACCTGAACATCTAGTATTCAGAGTTTATTATCACAACTCAACAAATTAGCAGCTGTGTGTATTTCAACATATTTAGAGAGTCAAACTCTATAATCCATATGAGTTGTATGTTATAAGTACAGATCATTCAAACGACCCAAGCTGGGAAAGTGGTAAGTCTTCGGATTTACAACGCTTAAATCAGGGGCTCGACTCCCCTCGGTGGACACAACTCATAACCTTATATGGCTTTGCTACAAGAAAAGACATGTACAATATTTTAAAAAGTTAAACTGTTCTGTGTACATGAACGTGTGTGTGCTGTTTTTCTCTCTTTTTGTTATCTATCTGAGAAACACATAGAAGTAAACGCGCTCACTGAATACAAATTTTGAAATTATAGGAAGCTTGGCAAACTTTTCTCACTATTTTGTAAAAAGAAAGAAAGGGAAACTGAAAAGAAGTAGAATCTTACGGTTTATTGATGTTAGGCTTATCTGTTTTGCTCGTATATAAAATTGAAATAAAACAACAATTAAACTTGAGTTAGTAAAAGAACAACTGTAAGAGGACAACTGAAAACAGACGGATATTTCACAATTATTCCACCTTAGACCAGGAGACAATGAAAGAAGTTAATAAAAACTCTAAAGGAAAAACGATAAAGCTCAACGTTTACACAAAGTGCTTTATTTGTGTGTGTGTGTCTAGCCTGTTTGTCCAGTTACACGGTGCGCTATAGAAAATAACAAAACGATTTGTGCGCACGTAAGACAGATACATCAATACTGTGACCCGGCATGGCCAGGTGGTTAAGACACTGGATTCGTAATCTGAGGGTCACGGGTTTGAATCCCTGTCACAAGTAACATGCTCATCCTTTCAACCATGGGAGAGTTATAAAGTTATAGTCAATCCCACTATTCGTTGGTAAATGGTATTCCAAGAGTTGGCGGTAGGTGGTGATGACTAACTGCCTTCCCTCTAGTCTTACACTGTTAAATTATGGATGGCTAGCGCAGATAGCCCACGTGTGGCATCAGTACTGTTGACAAAGATGACCGTTATAGATTATTTAAAGTTAAAGAACACAGAAAAACACATAGGCATGGCAGAGGGACGTATGTGAAGGAAAAGTGATACGATTTGCCAAAAAAATCCAACATAATCGTTTCTTAATCTACTAATTATAATGTATTGTTTTAAGCGTAAATGTTACAATCTGACTCTCCACTTTCCTTCTTGCTCTTATCGAATCAAGTGGCTTGATTTATTCTAGTGTTTGAAACGTTTACCTTATTCAAATACAAAAAAAAATTCCCTCTGAAATACTGCAATCAATGTGTGTGTGTTTTTCTTATAGCAAAGCCACATTGTACTATCTGCTGAGTCCACCCACCGCATATCTGACTCGGGGCTTAAACATAGGTATTATATCAAAATTATTACTGATTAACAAAAATCTATGAAATGTGTTTTGTAGATTCAAGCCTACCCGTCAAGCTTATGCAATTTAATCCGTGTTTTGACTTTAATATTGCAATACAGACCCCACCCACCACCTCTACACCTTGTGGTTCAGCGGTGAATTTGAGGGCTTACCATGCGGAAAAATCGAGTTTCAATACTGGGCGCAGCGCATATAGCCTATTGTGTTGATTTGTGCTTATCAACAAACAAGAGTTAAATACAGAAATCTAAGTCCTTTTTCTTTTGTTTTTGCTTACCTTTGTCCAGTTTCAAAAACGCATGAAAATTACACATATTCTCCGTATGTTTTGTTTGTCTTACCTATCAACCAGTTGGACTAACCGTCCTCTGGATAAAAAATTACATAAATTCGTGATTTTGTATTTCAGAACGGCTGGTATGGGTATTAACATTTTTCTTGATAAGGAGAGAACAATGTTTCAAACTTCCTAGGTCATCTTCAAGTTAAAGTTAAGTTTTTTTCTCAACCTGAAGATGACCTAGTAAGGTCAAACGTTGTTCTCCACTTATCAGTAAGTGTTAACATCCATACCAGCCGTTCTGAAATACATTTTTATTTCAAGTGGGTTTTTTCGTCATCAAGAAATTCGTGATTAATGATAGGTTATCTTAGGACAATGTAAAAAACGCTCATAAAAACTGCGAAATACAAAATGTCAAACCGTAACTTTGCATATAACGCTACATGGGTCTGAAAACCTTCAAGCCGAATATGGTAAAAATACATCAACAGGAGGCGACGTAGTGGCAATTAACACAAAAACGACAATAAAACCGTAAAGCGAAAAATGCAAAAGTGAAAATCTATTGCACGAATTTTAGTGAAGATAGCATGCGAAAGTTACATGGACATAGAACTATTATTCTATACATATTCACAAACTGGTCATATATTTATATTATTATTCGGCCTATTTCTTAATTTGGCTAAATACTGATGCTATTGTTATGTCTATGATTTCTAATCTCGTTAAGTATTAATTATTTATATTATTATGTATTCTGTTTTTTCATACAATAATGTTGCGTTGTCAAAACGAGTACTTTGTTACTTAACAACCACACAGATTATGTTCTCCAAACATGGCCTTGTTGGATCCATAATTCAAATCACCTTTCCAACAATATAAATAAAACGTTTAAGTGGTTTCCAACAACACAAATAACGTCAAGTTTTCAGTTGAAAATTGTGTTTACTAAGATACACAACACAGCCTGAATTTACAATTACTATTATCGACTGTATATAATACAACACAAAGATTGCTCATCAATTAACATATGTTTTGTTAGCTCCCCATCAACCAACACATCTAGCTTGTTAGTCCAGAATGGTCTCTGTTATCTTAGTGAGTACTTTTAACCCTAAAAAGGGTGGTATCTATATCCTGTAGTCTATATTTCATAGTCAGGTTGGCTATCTAACTTATTCTGTAGTCTATGTGTTAACTATGTTGCTGGATCCATTGCACATCACCTTCTCTGGCTAAATGCCCACATTATCCTTCGAGTAACTTACATCCATTTTCACACTCTTATTCTTCAATCTCAGTTGCTTAGCTTATTTACAATTCGTCTTACCCTGCGCCTATTCTGTATAGTATAAAAAAACAACAAGAAGAGTCGATCAAGTTTAGTTTCATCAACTACTTAACTCGACTGCAGGCTTGTAGAATCTATACAAACTAGACCGAAATGCTGTGTATTTTACGCTATAGCTTGTATGATATGAAACCATCAGTTTTGTGACCTGTATGGCTTAATATATAACAATGTGTTAAAGTGTACTTCCTGTTATAAAATGTAGTAGCAAACATCGTTTTCTTCTTTACGGCCACACTAACTTGGATTTATCTCAGTTAAAAGTTAACAGCCAAGACAACAGTCACACGGCTGAATCAGGCACCTGTTTCCTGTGTTCTTTCATTTGTGTCCTTCACGGGACGACAGTTTCAGCTTTCTCAGTTGGAGTTTTTTATTTTTATTATTATTATTATTATTCATTCCCGGAAACTTCTCAGGCGTGTTGCAATGAATTTCTTCTAGAAAGTAGGCCTACCAACCCATATGTTCACCGCCCATGCGGAAAAAGAAGTCAAAGGAACAACGAATAGCCTGAAGGCCGGTTTTAAATATATTATGTCTACAGCACATACGTTCCTTTTATGTTTCTTTTAGAACTCAAATTAACTCTTAGAAGTTTACTAGATTGAGCTTAGAATCCTTTATTTTCAAACCACCACATATTATCAAAGTTACGGCGTACAACAAATGTGCAACGTTCACCGAGTTTTGAAAACTATAATTTTCACACGGTTAAAAAAATATAACAGATATACGTTAAATGCCTACAGATCGAAATCAATTTTAAGTTAAAACACTGTACAAATTTTTTGTATTAAAACTTTCCTTTACACGTAACAATAACTTTAAGTCTGTAAATGTTATTTTTCTGCTAAACGGTTTTTTCGGATCTGACAAATATCATGGAGGATTTGTAAGTGAATTTATAAGGTTGTAGGTTGTGACTTCCTCAGCGTATTAATACGTCTATGTGTGTAAAATACGTTGTCTGCTTACACTTTATTTCTCAAAACGTGTATCTTTAATATTTAAAAACAACCTACCGTCTAAACTCATTAGAACTTGAAATCTTTGGCTGTCGTTCCTGACTGTCTTGATGTGTCTAGTTCGTGTTTCCAAACGTTTCATCACACTTTGAACGAAACTGCGGTTAGCGCGATTTTGGTCTAGGCAGAACAGAGTATCCCAACCTTCTGCCTGTTCTCTTTGGAGCTCCTACAGATATAAATGTATTTAAACTGCTAACAATTTGGAAAATTGGCGACTTGATTTCTCTCATTGGGTGCTGCTACTACTTATTGTAGCCGATCGAAATAATTAACATAATTTCAAGAGATTACGTCTATAAACACGGGGGCAGGAAATTGACAGCTTTCGCAATTTGGAAACTACCAGACGTGTTAGGGTACTGAGCCGCTTGCTTTTCCCTTAATAACGGTCATTTGGAGATCCACTTGATTGCCGTCTGCTTTGAAGGTGAATGACTATTCCATCCGATTACATTTTGAGACGAGTATTGTGAATGGCTCACGCTTTTCGTCTCCATCTGTACTTACATAATGTCATTTTCACTTTCGAGCCTAGATTCAACAGATAATACAGACAGCTAGAATACTGTAACATGTTAATACTCGTTATGTATCTGTGTCGGAGACTAGTTGTGTGCGCCGACTGGACGAGAGCTACAAATCAACTATTATAACGAGTTTAATAGCAATTATGCAAAGTATATTATATAAAGCTTGTACAGGAGAATATGAGAGTGGGATTTATAAAGCCTTCTATTGGTCTGCGCACCCTATACTTTCACTTAGTAAGCGTGTTATTTTCTTAGATATTTTGTGAAGTGAAGACGTGGTTACGCCTGAAAAGGGCATGTATTATTAGGGTTAACATATAATATAACATTTTCATGATTGTACTTCTTATTTTGAATACAAACAATTATATTGTTATTTCCTTCTTCTAAGTTAAATGTCGTAATTGTTTTTTTTTTTAAGTGTGTGAGTTTTTCTTATCGCAAAGCCACATCGGGCTATCTGCTGAGCTCACCGAGGGGAATCGAACCCGTGATTTTAGCGTTGTAAATCCGTAGACTTAGCGCTGTACTAACGGGGGAATATGGGTGTCTCTCTACTTTGGTGTTTATGCCTGGCTTTCTAGTGTCGGCTTTATAGACTAGAATGAAGGCAGCTAGCCAGCAGTACCAACCGCCAACTCTTAGATACTTTTGCTTGGTAAAATAATGTTATTTTACCCGTCACTCTTAATGCGCTCCCATAAAGTGACGAGTGCGTTTTTGTAACTAAATTCCACGAACCTTAAATATACGAATTCATAATTTCTATACGCTAGCGAATATAAGACTTCCAGCCTTTTTCGAATGGTGGAAAAATATCCACATTAAACAGAGATTTTTCAGTATTTATTGTACAAGTTCACACTGAGCTTCAACAAATCTTTAAATGTATTTGTTTATTGTTCCTGCGTAATTTGCAACTATTCTTGAGCTAATTCTTACCTAAAAATTAAGTATTTAACGTAAAATACACTAATACACGATGACATAATGTAGTGAAGAGATTCCTCTACTAGCAGTAGCTTCACTGAAGAATTTAAATGCAAAATAATTTTCTTCTTAGAGGAAGCCAGAATAAAATGCACCATAATTTGGGAGGGTAGGTGGAAAGGCATGTGGATGTGAGTATTTATCAGAAATATATATTTTGGTAAGTTGACCTCTGAAACAACACTTCACTTCTCCACATAGAAAAGCTAGATTCCCACACTGAACTGATGGAGAAGCGCAGCGCAATATTTAAACATACACGCGCTCCTCTCAGAAAGTGTCCAAAAGGGAGAAAAAAACATGGATTGTGCAATAAAAGTGAGTTTTAAAACATGATAATCGAAACTTGGATCATTCTGAAGTATCAACTTCAATGTTATTTGAGAGCTATTACGTAGGCAGGCAATCGCCTAAATAAATAAGGCTGTTTGATGTTTATTACGTAAATTATTTACTTTTATAACATTTATGCAAATCAATTGACAATGAAGTTCAAAAATTGGAAAAGGGAGAAATGAAAAATAGATAAATATATATTTTTTTTATCACATACCCAAAGCAACACAAAGGATTATCTGGGTTGTAATAACTACAGGTATCGACTTTTTATCGTTATAAGTCTTCAGAGTCACCGCTGAGCTGTTAAGAAGCTTATTTATAGCAGCAGTGAATAAATTAAAGTATTTTTAATATCAAGTTTGAAGTACACATACTTTTGTTCGTCGTGATATATCAAGTTTGAAGTACACATACTTTTGTTCGTCCTGATGTATCAAGTTTGAAGTACACATACTTTTGTTCGTCCTGATGTATATCACATTTGAAATACACATACTTTTGTTCGTCGTGATGTATTAAGTTTGAAATACACATACGTTTGTTCGTCCTGATGTTTCATCTCCAGTTAACAGATTTATTTTTTTAAATGAGCCAAAGTGTAAGAACTGAATAGTAAAAGTTGTAGTAATTCTTTTCTTATATACATGTCACAATAAACATTTACTTGATTAACAGAAGAAAAATTAACGACAGAAACTCTATCAAGGGGTTAATAAACGCGAATCTTTCGCAGTATCAAAGAATTCTTGCCAAACGTTCAGTCATGCGCGCAACTATCACACATAATCATTTCGTTATTTATAATACGAAAAGTGCATTGTGGCAGCTCGACCGTGAGTTAAACAAACTGAATTACTTCGTGGGTTTATGCGCTAAAACTTCATGATCAGAATTTAGTTGTTGGTTTAACAAGCGTATGAATAGTCCTAGAATAAAAATATATGTAAGTCACTGTAATAAATTTCAATGTCGTTATATAGCTTTCAGGATCTAGGATACGTCAGTGTAATAAGTTGCAATATTGATTTCAAGCTTATAGAACCTAGTATGATCAGGTGGTTAGGGCGCTAGACTCGTAATCTCAAGGTCGCAGGTTCGGATCCCCGTCATATCAAACACGCTTGCTCTTTCAGCCATAGAGGTATTATAATGTGACGGTTAATCTCACTAATCGTTGGTAAACGAGGAGTCCAAGAGTTGGCGTTGGATGATGATGTCCAGCTGACATCCCTCTGATCTTACACTGCTAAACTGGGGACGGCTAGTGGAAATAACCCTCGTGTATCTTTGTGCGAAGTTCAAAAAGCGAACAAAAACAATTCATTTTATTCAGAAAAGTCTGATTTTCTGCCAGTAGAGAGCGCCATAAATTTGTTGTTGTTTTTTTCACAATGGGCTGTCTTTTCTTTGCTCACCACAGATATCAAAACCTGGTGTTTAATGTTACAAACTTACAGACGGGAAACAGTACCTTAAGTAAAATTTCTGAAGTAGAAAAATCTGTCTAACATCTGATCAATTTAAACTGTCTTACACTGGCCACATGACCAGTTGAAACTGTAGGTATATTAGCAAATTAATACCATGAAATATCTTTCACATTAATGCAAAAAATGTTTTAAAGTTTAGTGAATGCTGCGTCTAAAGCAGGTGGACCATGAAAATTCCTAGTATTATATATAGTATTACATTACAACAGTAGTAATGTTAATTTACTTTTTTCTTAATTAGCCCAGCTCGAGTTTTCTGTAAGAAGAATGTTTCATACCATGTACTCTTCATAAATGCTGCATCTCGTCAGTACGGCTGAACTACAGATTTTGTCTTGCTTTTAAAGTTACTCGAGGGCTAATCTACACCAGCCATCCATGCTAGAGAAGAGGAGGGGCAGTTAGTCAACACTACTAACCGCCAATTATTAAGCTGTTCTGAAACAACGTGCAAGGCTAAAATCAGGGGTTCGATTCCTCTCGGTGGACTCAGCAGATAGCTCTATGTGGCTTTGCTACAAGAAAAACACACACACACACTCTTTACCAACGAATAGTAGGATTGACCTCACATTATAACACCCTCCACGGCTGAAAGAACGAGCATCTTTAGGGACGGAATTGAAACCCATGTGCCACGTGCTTTAACCACCAGGCCACACCAGATCCCGAATCACAGCATTTAGAACATAAACTAATTATATCAGTCGCTTATAAGAGTGTAAAAAAACTGAGTTGGCGGATAACTATAATCAATGATAATAAAGGCAGGATGTTAGACCACAGTAAATCTAATAGTTGTACAAATTACATATTTTACTTTCTTTAGATCACACTGGTATAGAACAAAACATTTATGTAACAAACAAAGTATAGTCCATATGCTATTGTGTTATCTTATTACTGGACAAACAGATAGGGACAGAGAAGAACTACGGTTTAAATTACGATCAATTTCATTGCGATGTTGTGTCACAAAGATATCCATCTTTGCTTGACATTTAGGAAGAAACGTTGAAATTGACATTCATGTGTACATAGTGTGATTTATCTATTCTTTCAAAGACTTCTAAAAAATTTTAACGGAAGATAGAGCTTAAGAATATGTACTATATTATAAAAATATGGCTTAAGTAGTTTCAATATAACTAAAACTTCCGGTCTTTACTTCATAAAGCTCAAGAGAAACTAATAACAGCATTTGAAAAGCACCGTTTCTCCTTCCCAGCAGAATAGTGATATGCCAGTGTCGATAGCTGTGGTGGACAAAGCACAGATAGTCCTTTGTGTATCTTTGTGCATAATAACAAAAAACAACAACCAAACAAACAAACCTTGAACCGAAAAAACAAAATCAACTTTCTACTGGCTAATAAAAGTTGTAATATTTGTTAAGATGTTAAAAACATATCAAGTTATTTTGATTTTGCATACAGGATATTCGGCCCGGCATGGTCAAGCGTGTTAAGGCGTTCGACTCGTAATCCGAGTGTTGCGGGTTCGAATCTCGGTCACACCAAACATGCTCGCCCTTTCACCCGTGGGAGCATTATAATATGACGATCAATCCCACTAGTTGTTGGTAAAAGAGTAGCCCAAGAGTTGGCGGTGGGTGGTGATGACTACCTGCCTTCCCTCTAGTTTTACACTGCTAAATTAGGGACTGCTAGTGCAGACAGCCCTCGTGTAGCTTTGAGCGAAATTCAAAACAAAAACATAGAGGGTATTCACTCTCGTTTTCTCCAACAGTTTTAATAGACACTGTATAAGTTTGGACCGAATGTAACAAGTAGATATACTATTGTTTTCAGTTTATATCACAACCTGATCAAAGAAGTTTGGCCGAAACACTCGTGTTCTTTTACTTACTCAACTTCATAGTTTATAAATTAAATATATTTTCCGTTTATATAACACCTGTATAAATATTACAGTATTATATTAAAATGTTCATTTATTTATAATATTCAATTTTATTTTTAAGTTTATATTTTGGTTAATGAATGGGCATATAGAATTCAATTCTTAATGACGAGAAACCCACTTGAAATGAATTGTTAACCTAAAGATGACCTAGGATTTTGTTTGTTTTTAAATTTTGCTACTCTTTCACCAACGAATAGTGGGATTGACTGTTACATTATAACGCCCACACGGTTGAAAAGACGAACACGCTTGGTGGGACGGTGATGCAAACCAACGACCGTCATATTATGAGTCGCACGTCTTAACCCACCTGGTCATGCCGGGCCATAACCTAGGAAGGTCGAAACGTTGTTTTCTGCTTACCAATAAAAGTGTTAACAACCATACCAGCAGTTCTGAGATATATATAGAATTCAAGTTTATGATGGTAATAGAACTAATACCATAGAGTTGGTACACTCTGTAGGTCAAAGTACACAATATGCATGATTTAGATATGATAAACATGATAATAAAACTACGTTATTCTGTACTTTATTTTAATTAAAGTTTTAATACCCATACCAACTGTCTTGAGATACATTTTCACTTCAAGTGGGTTTGTCGTCATCACGAAACCACCGCTATGATACTAAACAACTACATTTGTCATCATTTTTCCTCCTGTTACATCTACTACTTACTTTATCACTAACATCCGTTTAAGCCTGAATCCACTCTGTGTGCTTTTGGCTTAGTCGTAATAACAAGTAGCAATTATTAAAAAAAATCGTAATTCTATTGTAAACTATGTTATTATAACCCCTTCGAGTTAACCTGTCTTATTGAAATATAATGTTCCTTTAGCAAGCTTAAATACAGGGTGAAACAGGAATAACCTGCCAGTAACACAGGACACCAAAGGTTTTATTGTCTTGAATACTCTTCACGTTTTGGAATTATTCTTCAACACTGAGTCAGAAAAAGATATCCATTTTTCTCCATCACCAAATATTTTCCACAAAACATCATGTGTATTTTAACATAACTAAATAATTTTCATTGAAATCAGGTCACGTTTTCTTATGCTTAAAATGCTGACAACCACGACTATAGATTTCATTTCTTTGGACCAATTGCTACGTGAGAGTCTTATCGATCTTTCTAGAACCCAAACATATTTAACAAAAATGTTAATTGTAAATGAAATAATAATTTCGTTTAAGTGAGAGTTTTTTTTTCTTCCAAATTTGTAAAATCTCCTTACCTAATAGAAAAAATTATTTAGATTTGCGGAGACGAGTTCTGAAAAATCCATTATTAAAACAAAACAACTTTTATGAAGTTTAAGTTCACAGACCTGTGTAATAGCTACATATTCCTCATATGGTATGCTATTTATCATAATGCAATGGTCATGCATTCTAACTAAAAGCTTAGAAAAAAACATGCAAGAAAAATCAAGTTGAGTCAAAACGTGTAGATTATTACAGACTCGATTTGACCGACCTCGTAATCATTTTGTACCCGTGCATTTTACAGTGTAGCATTAAATTTGAATACTGAAAGTCATGCGTGGGCATGGATGACCAATGTATAGCTGTATCATCCCTACACTATTGTTTGCATTGTACTGAGCACAGACGTCCCTACGTCATTTTATATGAACAACATAATTTTTATAACTGTTTATATATGCTGGTGTTCATTGTTTTATATACAGGATGCAGTGATTTTTAACAGCAGTTATAGGTGCCATATGTTTACCCGTGTTTAATGTTTTTATCACAGAAATAGGTTTAGAAAATCCAGTTTTATTAAGTCCTCACAGCATGTGCTAATTCTGAGCACTGTGGAACATAAACTACTGAGAATTTACTATATAGAAATATTTGTATCTGTCGTCAAACTAAATCGCGGCTAAGAAGCATGGCCACGAAACAAAGCTATGACGTGTAATATGGACATAACCTCTCAAGAACAATAAACTTAAAACAGGACAAAACAAGTTCAGTAGTGTGTAAACTCTCAAGACTGTAGCCAACTTGTTAATCAGTACATAACCTCTCAAGAACAATAAACTCAAAACAGGACGAAACAAGTTCAGTGCAATGTAAACTCTCAAAACTGTAAACAACTAGTTAATCAGTACATAACGTCTCAAGAACAATAAACTTAAAACAGTACAAAACAAGTTCAGTAGTGTGTAAACTCTCAAAACTGTAGACAACTAGTTAATCAGTACATAACCTCTCAAGAACAATAAACTCAAAACAGTACAAAACAAGTTCAGTGCAATGTAAACTCTCAAAACTGTAAACAACTAGTTAATCGGTACATAACGTCTCAAGAACAATAAACTTAAAACAGTACAAAACAAGTTCAGTAGTGTGTAAACTCTCAAAACTGTAGACAACTAGTTAATCAGTACATAACGTCTCAAGAACAATAAACTTAAAACAGTACAAAACAAGTTCAGTAGTGTGTAAACTCTCAAAACTGTAGACAACTAGTTAATCAGTACATAACCTCTCAAGAACAATAAACTTAAAACAGTACAAAACAAGTTCAGTAGTGTGTAAACTCTCAAGACTGTAGCCAACTTGTTAATCAGTACATAACCTCTCAAGAACAATAAACTTAAAACAGTACAAAACAAGTTCAGTAGTGTGTAAACTCTCAAGACTGTAGCCAACTTGTTAATCAGTACATAACCTCTCAAGAACAATAAACTTAAAACAGTACAAAACAAGTTCAGTAGTGTGTAAACTCTCAAAACTGTAGACAACTAGTTAATCAGTACATAACCTCTCAAGAACCATAAACTTAAAACAGTACAAAACAAGTTCAGTAGTGTGTAAACTAGTTAATCAGTACAAAACAAGTTCAGTAGTGTGTAAACTAGTTAATCAGTACATAACCTCTCAAGAACGATAAAATTAAAACAGTACAAAACAAGTTCAGTAGTGTGTAAAGTGTAAACTAGTTAATCAGTACATAACCTCTCAAGAACAATAAACTCAAAACAGTACAAAACAAGTTCAGTAGTGTGTAAACTCTCAAAACTGTAGACAACTAGTTAATCAGTACATAACCTCTCAAGAACCATAAACTTAAAACAGTACAAAACAAGTTCAGTAGTGTGTAAACTAGTTAATCAGTACAAAACAAGTTCAGTAGTGTGTAAACTAGTTAATCAGTACATAACCTCTCAAGAACGATAAAATTAAAACAGTACAAAACAAGTTCAGTAGTGTGTAAAGTGTAAACTAGTTAATCAGTACATAACTTCTCAAGAACCATAAACTTAAAACAGTACAAAACAAGTTCAGTAGTGTGTAAACTAGTTAATCAGTACAAAACAAGTTCAGTAGTGTGTAAACTAGTTAATCAGTACATAACCTCTCAAGAACGATAAAATTAAAACAGTACAAAACAAGTTCAGTAGTGTGTAAAGTGTAAACTAGTTAATCAGTACATAACCTCTCAAGAACAATAAACTCAAAACAGTACAAAACAAGTTCAGTAGTGTGTAAACTCTCAAAACTGTAGACAACTAGTTAATCAGTACATAACCTCTCAAGAACCATAAACTTAAAACAGTACAAAACAAGTTCAGTAGTGTGTAAACTAGTTAATCAGTACAAAACAAGTTCAGTAGTGTAAACTAGTTAATCAGTACATAACCTCTCAAGAACGATAAAATTAAAACAGTACAAAACAAGTTCAGTAGTGTGTAAAGTGTAAACTAGTTAATCAGTACATAACCTCTCAAGAACAATAAACTCAAAACAGGACAAAACAAGTTCAGTAGTGTGTAAACTCTCAAGACTGTAGCCAACTTGTTAATCAGTACATAACGTCTCAAGAACAATAAACTTAAAACAGTACAAAACAAGTTCAGTAGTGTGTAAACTAGTTAATCAGTACATAACCTCTCAAGTACAATAAACTTAAAACAAGACAAAACAAGTTCAGTAGTGTGTAAACTCTCAAGACTGTAAACAACTAATTAATCAGTACATAACGTCTCAAGAACCACCAATTTAAAATAGGACAAAACAAGTTCAGTAATATATATGTTATCAAGATAGGAGCTAACTAGTTCATGAGTGTATAAAGTCTCACTAACAGAAAGGAGCCAATTAGATCAGTAGTACTTAAACTCTCAAGTATAGGAACTCCACCGACAGTTAGTACGGTTGTTTTCAAATTTTCAACACAGTGTGCAACCAGTAAAGTAATACAAATAATTTATAAATTACAAAAGCAGCTCAAGTATTGTGGTAAATCACTGTGTGTGAGAAATGTTTGTTTTGTTTGAATTTCGCGCAAAGCTACTCGAGGGCTATCTGCGCTAGCCGTCCTTACTTTATCAGTGTAAGACTAGAGGGAAGGCAGTTAGTCATCATAACCCACCGCCAAATATTGAGTTACTCTTTTACCAACGAATAGCGGGATTGGCTTTCACATTATAACACTCACGAGGTTGGAAGGACGAGCATGTTTGGTGTGACGGGGATTCGAAACCACGACCCTCAGAGTCGAGTGTCTTAACCACCTGACAATGTCGGACCACGTGAGAAATAACTAGTACAAATTTTACAACATAATAATTTAAAAAAATGGCGTAGCTCAGTGATTTTATATATTTTTTTCTTTTCTCAAGGAAAGAAAGTCATCACAATTTTAAAAAAGTTAAAATATTTTTTCTCTTAAAATAATAAATAGAATTGCTAGAAGTTGAGGTTCTATCCTCACTCGAACAACGCCAAAAATAACTCAATGTGCAAATTTATAAAAGAAAAATTTAAAAAGTACAAAATAGGAACGTTTGACTTTAAATACGCCTCGTGGTATTTTACCTTTCCTGGTATTTTGTTTAAATTTGTTCAAAACTGAGTTATGCATAATATGTACAGAAAGTTGAGATTTAACATTAGTAAGACCGTTCTTTGATTGTTTTCGGTACTTAAAACAAAAAGACACGAGATGAAGAAATACATAAGAATTATTCAATAGTGTAAAATCCTGTTGTTTATATTATAATCCTCAGGTACATTTCTCACTACCGAATACTGATGTTAAGTTTCTAAAAAAAATTGTGTTTAACGTAAAAGATTACGGTGTATTTAATTGCCGAAAAAGCTGTGAATACGGAAGTTTTATTTTTTTCCATTGATTCACTTTTGTTTCAGAAAAAAAAAATGAAGCCCGGAGTCGGGAGTAAACCTCTGATTGCAAGGTGTGTAACAAATTGTATAACGTTTCTACCGAGCAAGGTTATAGAGATAAGAAACACGAATTGCTATACTCGGCATTATAACTGGGAATAGACCGCCTGGCTTACGCTTTCCGTGGCATACAAATCAGCTGTGGTTCTGGTGACAGTGTTGAGAAAAAAACCAGAGAAAGATAAGAGGAAACGAACCATTCAGATTGAAAATAATTAAAAATCTTTAAACAAATTAATTTAATTTTTTGTTCATTCTATATAAGTGTCAAAACTGCACTACTGTATCCACCCCAGGAATCGAACCCTGAAATTTAGTGTTATAAGCCTTTATGCTTACTTGTGAGCTATCTTGAAGAAAGGAGTTTGTTTTCGGTTTATTTTTGTTTCTTTTTTTTACGTTCTTAGTAAATAGATTGTCAAGTACGCTAGACATTATAAATAGACGAATATTTCCACCTTCTTGTAACTGAACGTAAAAGGTGTAACCACCGATAATATACAACATTAGTTTTTATTTTCTTTTGGAGTATATGAGACTGTTGCATCTTTCAATCATGACGGAGAAGTCCAAATTAAGTGGTTAGATTTCATGGTCTCAATATCAGTTCCAGCTATCCTTTTTATTGCTGTTTTGCGACAATTTTATAGAGTACGAGAACCATGCACATAACAACCCCACTGAGATAACCATTTTGTAGCCCTCTCTACAAGTTTTCCACAAGCCCAAGGGAGCTGACAATTTCGTCTCCGCCACGATTCATCGGGCGACTAAAAGTAAACAATACACTGCAGCGTTGCAATCGGAGAAGCTAGGAAGGTTGAAGGTCCCTGTGGCTACGCTGATAGGCAAAAAATCACGCGTCGCTCTTTTGTGATGCCGACGCCTTTCACCTGCTCAGTCTACTCCACCTTGGAGCTCCAACGAAATACTTTTTTCTTCCATTTGTCTACCTTGAAAAGAAGTGTGGACCCCTTCGTGTGGGCCTGTTCTTCTAACGTGCTGAGGGGGTGCCCTGTGAGGGTTGTAAATCCGCCTGTGCGTGTCACAAGAAGATCCCAAACCAGTAAGATCTTCCGTTGTTCCCAAGAATGTATTTGTTAGAACGCGGGGATCTTCAAATGAATCACGACATTTTGATGTACGCTCGCGCGTGCGTGAGTGCGTGTGTGTGTGTGTGTAAAGAGAATATCCTATTTGACGTACGTCTGTACATTAAAAATCTGCTACCTGGAAAAATTAATCGCTAACTCGATTTCGACGAACAAGTTTCCCAAACGCCTACCTGGCCGTCAACACAGGGAGGAGTTTGATTAGTTGGGCCATTTACTCGCAACTCCACCAACCATAAAGCGCATGCGCTCTTACTTTTGTAAACTATTACTTCATTTGGAACTTATTCGGGAAATAACTTTTATGTAGTCGAGTGTCAGTGGATTAATTACAAATAAATATTTTGTACAATAAATGTAATTTACTTCGTGTCCGTTTTTTATAAATTTACCTATTAAACCCACTTAATTTAAACATACATATTTTTTTTTTATTATCACACCTGAAAAATTAGTAGAATGAGAGACGCCATTTTCTGTACAGTAGCAGACGTGATTAAACATTACACTTCACTTTTACTACTGGAGCCAAAATCCATCCAACTCGTGACCTGTAACTCTGATACATGTTTACACCTCTCAGTCAGGTCATGCTCGTGCGTAGGTAAATTGTTATTTCTCGAAGTTTGGTTTGACTTAGCCCTCGTATGGTGTCTAAAGCCCTCGTTTTGTGTCATGTTTATAATCACAAAGTGGTACTAGAAGATATCTTGACTACATGAACTTACTCTTCATTCAAAATTAAAAACTTGTATACTTAAATTACCGCAGGAACTTTTAAATACAAACAGTTCGAATAAGTGGGTTTTTCATCTCTTATACAGTGGTTTTAACTTTAACGCCCCATTACAAAACTAGAACTATACGCCCGGTATAACATGTTTATACGCAATAGTCCTTCTGCAATCCGACAAACCAATGGAAACGACTAAATGTCATCGTCCCTGGTTACCGCCATCATACGTCACCCATCATTAGGGCGTCAATAGTCTTGGATCTCCATATTTTCTTGGCCCTTATGTCTTGTAACATGCATCAGTTTCTCTGTCCTTATGAACCAAGCCATCTCAAATTGTGGTCCAGATGGTCATTTCTTTGCTTTTATTTCGATCCTTTACCCTCAGTCTCGACTATAATACTTACACATTCGTCAACTTCCCTTGTCTCATCGTGTGCCCCAAGATGTTTGCCTTCTTCATAGATTTAGCTTTTACAAGTTAATTACGTTGCTTTGTTCTTCAAGACACTTAATATTCTGGCATTGTCTCAACTCTGATGACTTTTAACATTCTCTGTAGGACAACATTATTATAGTAGCCATCTTTGGTTTATCACTTTGCTGGTTGTCCAAACATAACACTTTACCTTCCTCACCTTCGTATTGTTAAGTGGATGTCTCGTTTTCAGGAATACTATTTTACGATAGCGACCTGTTCTTGTCTTCATTTATGCTTCTAAGTTTCTGTCTCCAGATATATTCATGATAAAAACCGAATTTTTTGTGAGTTAAAAGAGCACTGTACTTAACTGCCAACGAGAATAGAAACAAGATGATCCGAATGCTGTTTAAATTTGGTCATGTTAATTAATCAGTCACTTTAATTATTTTACTAAATATTACAATATAGACATTAGTTGTGGGTGCTAATAGTTTGTTTATACACCAAAAATTGATCGAAATCATTCAGACAACATTTAAAAAGTCAAAACACTCAATTTTTATTTTTTTTTTTTTTTTGTAAGCAGCTTTTAATTGACGTCTAAACGAAGGCGTCGGGATTGGTTGTTAATATTTATTCTGTTATTTAGTTTTTAAACATAATTTTTTTTCACCTAAAATTACACGTATGCAAAATATTAAAATACTGCCACGCGATAAATGAAAAAAAAAAATGTTCCATGGAGGTTAGTTTTTCTATACCCGAACTAGGCTTGATCCGGTTTTCAGTTCGCCCCAGAATGCAGGAGTGCAATCCACAAAATATGTAAGCTCTTTCAACCGTGGGGTCGTTATAAAATTATAGTCAATCTTACTAGTCGTAGGTAAAAAGAGTAACCTAAGAGTTGGTGGTGGGTGGTGATGATTAACCGCTTTCCCTGTAGTCTTTCACTGCTGAAATAGAGACAGTTAGTGCAGGTAGCTTTCGTGTAGCTTTAAGCAAAATTTAAAACAAACAAACAAAAAACAAGAATTCAAGGTTCGTAACCCATGTCATAAAAATTGAGTCTGTATTTTAAAGCCATGGGTGCGTTGCACGACTAATAATAACATCTTAATGTTACAGTGGGTGCTGTTAATTTATAATTTCCTCTAAGTATCAATTTAAAACTATGGATGTCTAAGTGCAGAAAGACTCTTTAGTTTTGTGAAAACTTGTGAAACGTATACCTTTCTGAAATATACTTCTCTAAGACAATGTTTCGGTTTCTTTCGAAAATGTTTTTCTTTTTACCAAGTAAAAAATTATTTGAAAGAATGTCAACGCAAATTACCAAACTCAATTTACATTTTAAATGTTAAAATTTCCAGGAAAAATATTCAGTACAATCAATGTTAAAATATTAGCTTGTACAGACAACTCAGTTCTATGAACTGATGAGTACTAAAAATTGTAAAAAAAACAACATTTACGTTCATGTTATTGTTTTGTTTGTTTACTTTTATGTGCTTTGAATACATACTTAGTCCTGTTTCGCTGCCTCAAGATAACATTATGCTTTAATAAATGACAATAAAAGATGATGGCCTGACCTAAACGAAATAAACTAAAGGCCTAGCGGGATAATGAAGGTCGTGAAAGTTAAAGATGTCTGGAAATGCAGTAAAAGACATATTCTGTAATTTGAGTATCATGGGTAGCGAATGTTCTTTTTGTTTCGCATGCTGAACATTTGTATATATATTACACACGAAAGTTCTGAGCCAAATCTTTCGATTTTTTTATCTTTTTTAAAGGAAGGAAAATAATTTATTAAGACTAAAAACCACATTTTGTTTTACCGTTACTCATATTTTTATCATTTTCAAAGGATAAGAAAACGGGAGTTAAAATAATTTGAAGAAATTCCTTTGATAATTTTTGTTGTTGTTGTTGATAGTTTTGTTGTTGTTGTTGTTTTTCTTGTTCACTTGTGAGCAACTGCCTAAACTACCTTCCCTCTAGTATTACACTGCTAAATTAGGGACGGCTAGCACAGATAGCCCTCGTGTAGCTTTGTACGAAAGTTAAAACACACAAAGTTATAATAAATAAATACTAATTCTTGATTAGTTGAAACCACAAGCATTTCACGACATGAATACAACAAGAAAACAAAGTCAACATATCATTAACAAAGAAATGTGTTAAATATATCGTACAAAACACACTTATCTACTGAATATTTAGGAAATCAAAAACTCGAGAAAACATCCAACGTAAATGGGTGGACTCAAATTTCATTCTTTTATTACATTTTCTATACCTTCAGAGCACTTTTACTGTACAATAAACAAGAAATGTCTCTTACAGGACTGAACACTATATTGTATCTCTCAGTAGGATTTAAAGAGTCGATTCTAACATGACGAGGTTGTACTCAACAGTTTAAAGTATTGTAAAATATCTGGAATTTACGTTTTCAAGCGAGAGGTTCTTGTAGAGTTGAAAAGGCAAACGTTTTTCTGGTAAGTTAAACTTTTCTATAGGACGATTAATTAAATTCGCTTCATAATATTGTATAATTGTTTTGTTCTATAAGCTTCAGTAAGACTGGCGTTTCAATTTGTTTGAGATATCCTATAGGTAAAGTGAACATTTTATTATTTGTTTTGTATATAGGACTACCATAAGAATCCAGTGTTTGGATGTGCTTTAGGATAGCATGTATGTTTATGAAAAGTTCTAAACGTGAAACGATGGATTGTTACCATAAAATTAACCAAACGCTTTAATTTATAAAAAACATAAAAACACCCGACCACAATGTTCTTACTTTTAAAATATAAAATTAAAACAAAAGATACGAAGTATTAATGCACTGTAAAGCAGCACAAAGAGCTATTTGCGCTATACACGTCATACTGGTCTAACACCGAATTTTAGCTTTAAAAGCCCTGAAGCTTATCGGTTATAACCAATAGCAGGAGTTCACTGGAAAATATGACATTCGGAATTTCTTAAAACGACGCAATATAACTACACCACATAAGTAACATCATTTTATTAACATATTCCAAGTATGACTTATCTAGGTAAGAATGTGTGCCTTAAACGTCGAAAAACTAAAGTCCTCAGTTAGACGTCTGTGTTAACCTATTTATTCATCTTAACGCTGTGGTATGATTACATCCCCATATAATTCTTATATACATATTGTTTTCTGCAATATGTAAAAAAAAATCTCGAGTTATAGATAATGTAGTATCTAGAACAGTGTAACAGTTTATCAAAGGTTTCACACCATACAAAAACAGTCACATTTCTGGTAGCAAGTTAACAGCTCAAAGGCATAGTAAACGATAAGACATCAAAAGTTACCACCAGTCACATGGTAGTGAATTTCAAACAAAATGACATTAGTTCATTTAGTTTCTTACGTTTCTAAAGCATATGATGACATATCAATTTACTGACCAACATAAAAGTTAAACAAATAGAAGTTCACTTGTACGCCATAAAATATATCATTAAATCAAACTTTATTGCTTTAGTCTGTAACGTACAATATAACAGATTACTGGTTGCATGTGTGTTGTATGAAAACGAAAACTAAGATTACCAAACTATGTTTCATTCTACCCTCACATCATCGTCATTACATAAACCCAAACTTTCGAGAGGGGGATAGCATAACAGTGGGGTTGGAATTAGATTACTAAATAGCGCGAAGTTTGAGCATAATAACGTTAGTTTACTATTTATTATTACATTTCAACACAAAAACATTACATTAATATGAAGTACTATGTTCTAATGCAACACTACGTTTCAAGAAAAAAATGGTTCCTTACAATGTGACACAAAGTATTAGCAAAAGAACATCACATTACTAGTTGGCCCTAAGTTTTAACAAAAGATTTTACATTACCAGATAGTGCTAATTTTTAAGAAAAGAACGTTACATTACTATATTTCAATAAACTTTCGGTTACTAGGTTACACCGAGATGTAACAAATTAGCTTTGCATTACCACATAACATTAGGTTTTAATACTAAAAAAAATAACGTTACATTACTAGACAGCACCAACTTTTGACAAAATAAACGGATGAACGTTAGATTTCTAAAGTCTACAAAGTTTTAACAAAATATCACTACTAGACAGCACTAAGGCTTAACAAAATAACGTTACATTACAAGGTAACACGAATTTTTATCAAAATAATGTTACATTACAAGGCAACACCAAGTTTTAACAAAATGACGTTACATTACAAGGTAACACCAAGTTTTAACAAAATAACGTTACATTACAAGGTAACACCAATTTTTAACAAAATAACGTTACATTACAAGGTAACACGAATTTTTAACTAAATAACGTTACATTACAAGGTAACACCATGTTTTAACAAAATAATGTTACATTACAAGATAACACCAAGTTTTAACAAAATAACGTTACATTACAAGGTAACACCAAGTTATAACAAAATAACGATACATTACAAGATAACACCAAGTTTTAACAAAAATCAATTTACTGGGCAATACTGTATTTCAACAAAAGAATCTTAAGTTGCTTGGGGCTACGGAGTTTTAACAAAATAACGTTACATTACCAAATAGCACCCAAATTGTAACATAAGAACATTACATTACGAGGTAGGACCAAGTTTTAACAGAAGTACCTTACAGTATCAGATAGCACAAAGTTTTAAAAAAAAAAAAGAAAGTCAGTTTATCAGGCAAAACTATGTTCTAAAGAAACAACGTTACGTTACAATGTACTACCGAGTTTCAACAAAAGAACATTAGGTTGCTGGGAGCTACAAAGTTATGACAAAAGAACGTTAGGTTGCTAGGAGCTACAAAGTTATAACAAAAGAATGTTAGGTTGCTAGGAGCTACAAAGTTATAACAAAAGAACGTTGGGTTGCTAGGAGATACAAAGCTATAACAAAAGTACGTTAGGTTGCTAGGAGATACAAAGTTATAACAAAAGAACGTTTGATTGCTAGGAACTACAAAGTTATAACAAAAGAATGTTAGGTTGCTAGGAGCTACAAAGTTATAACAAAAGAAAGTTAGGTTGCTAGGAGCTACAAAGTTATAACAAAAGAATGTTAGGTTGCTAGGAGCTACAAAGTTATAACAAAAGAACGTTAGGTTGCTAGGAGATACAAAGTTATAACAAAAGAACGTTAGGTTGCTAGGAACTACAAAGTTTTAACAAAAGGACGTTAGGTTGCTAGGAGCTACAAAGTTATAACAAAGAACGTTAGATTATTCGGCACTGCGTACTATGTTCTTAACAACGAAACATTAAACTACTTGGGGACGGTGTCATGATTTTACTAAAAGAACATTAGGTTATTAGATAGTACCATGTTTTTAAGAAACGTGAATATGGGGTGAAATAAAATGTATAATTTCTTTACATTATGGGGCAGATTGCACTTTTATAATTTAGAGTAGCATTGGTTTTGTTATATACCAAAGTAATGATTTTTTATTCATTTTATACAGATACAACATGCTGTGTTACCAAATTAGCTCAGTTTCTTAAATGTCATAACGAAACTTCACCATGCAATAAAGAACAATCGGCTAAATCGTTTGGGATAACAATGACGTATCTTCGTGACGAAATATATTTTACTAACACAGTAGTCTGGTTGGCACCGCTCGAATCATGCTTGTAAAAGTTTTTATGATCTCGTTTAGTGGGAAGAGGGAAGTGGTAATTAATTAACTTCGGAGACAAGCTATTACCATGCAACATACACTCATAGCTAGAGTCTTAGAAATATTGTCTGGACCAGCCCTTACTCACGTGACGTCATTGAACAGTAGGTCTTCTCAGCAAGAAGAACGTATTATCAGAAATTTAAGATACCCGCCTTGTTATGACCCTCATCAAGTAATAATTATCCATTTGTTTAACGTTCTAAGGAAACGACAAAGTTTACAGGACCATTGTCGCCATATTGTGGTGTCTTCTGGAACTCTTCTATGCGGGAGAGTTCCTTCGAGACTTCGGTTTACTAAGGTTGACAGCATTTGTCTCTAAAACCGTACACAAGAGCATTTACAGACAAAAGATAAGTGTCACTACTACAGAAATCAACATAGTTCGTCATGCACGTGATTCAAAAGATGTTAGGACCGCCCTGTCTATAGACTTAGCTGAGTCTTGTGCCCGTTTCCACTCCTAAAATCTGTCAAGATCGGATACACGGCACAGCCTGATGTCTTCCCTCTAACCCTAGTGCATTTATTCTGAACAAACGAAGCATTCGACGGCTCGACGGGAGGGAAATCTTGCGCTGAGTAGACACGGGCCAGTCCCGATATAAATCCGAAAAACCCCTCGAATTGGCCAAGGAGGTTCAGGTCATTCTGTTTTCCGACATTTTACTTGATAAGTTTATTCAAGTTTCTATCCATATGGGTCAAGGTCTGTAAAATCATTCAAAGCTGGCTGAATGGCCAAAGTTTACAGCTAAACAATCTAACATAAACTAATCTGTGCGACGCACATTCAACTCACCAAGTTCCAATGATCTATGAAATGATTTCACTGAGTACGAGTATTTATAATTAGGTTATCAATAAATAGGTAGGGAGTTTATGGTTTGTGTTCACGAATATTTGACCTTGATGGTTACAATGGGGCAAAGCATTGTTTCCTTAACTGCTTGTTACAAACTCACACAGCAATTAGAGATATCGTATTTTCACGAATTATAAAATACAAAACCATCAAGGTAAAAACAGCTGCCGACTCAGGATAATGGGTGTGAATACAGAGTCTCTTCAATATTCTTGACGAGTAACAACAACTCATTCTTTTCTTTTATATGTTTGTACAAAGTTTCGTTCTACATCGCCCACTCAGCTAGCCAGCAGATGCACAGTAACAAGTGAAATTGCAACATTTCTTCAATTGAAACAGAGCCAAGAAAATCGCCAGCCTAGGAACAGCTCAATGTATTTCAGCCAAAATCAATGTTGACCATCTAGGAACAACTAAATAAATTTCAGTCGAAATAAATGTTGACCATTCTAGGAATATCTGAAGAAATTTTAGCAAAAGTCAATGTTTGTTTGTTTTTGGATTTCGTGCAAAGCTACTCGAGGGCTATCTGCGCTAGCCGTCCCTAATTTAGCAGTGCAAGGCTAGAAGGAAAGCAGCTAGTCATCACCACCCACCACCAACTCTTGGGTTACTCTTTTACCAACAAATAGTGGGATTGACCGTCACATTATAATGCCCCCACGGCTGAAAAGGCGAGCATGTTTGGCGCAACCGGAATTCGAACCCACGACCCTTAGGTTACGAGTCGAACGCTTTAACCCACCTGGTTATGCAGGCCTAGTTGGGTTTGAATTTCGCGCTAAGCTACACGAGAGCTATCTGCGTTAGCCGTCCCTAATTTAGCAGTGTAAGACCAGAGGGAAGGCAGCTAGTCATCACCACCCACCGCCAATTCTTGGGCTACTCGTTTTACCAACAAATAGTATGATTTATCGTAATATTATAACGCCCCTACGGCTGAAAGGGCGAGCATGTTTGGCTCGACGGGGATACGAACCCGCAACCCTCAGATTACGAGTCACACGCCTTAACCCACCTGACCATGCCTGGCCTATTTCTCAATACTAGCAGTGGACACAGCACAGACAGCCATTATGTAGCTTTGTCTTAATAAAAAATAAAATAAACACATGTGTTGGATCCGCTGTCTCTTGGTATGTATTAGTATTTCTGTTTCAAATCTTTGATTTCTGTGTCAATTGTTCCACGCTGGGAACTCTTGTTAAAAATCAAGAGTTCGATTCCCGTCGGTGGAAACGGCAAATAGCCTGATTTGGCTTTGCTATAAGAAAACACATCCTGTGTCACTGAAACCACTTTCGTAAGTTTACGTATGAAACTCGATCTTTAATATATTACCAGATTATGTCGTTGTTGTTGTTTTGAATTAAGCACAAAGCTACCCACAACAGATATCAAAACTCGGTTTTTAGCGTTGTAATTCCGCTTACATATCGCTGTACCATTGGAGAGCACCAGATTACCAGATTATGATCTTATGTTACTTGCTTGAGCTATTTTTGTGGTATAACTAATTACAGATTATAAATTTAACCTGGTTGACACCGAAAAAAAATTCTTGTTTAAGCCATTAATTAAATAAAAAGTGTCTCAGCCACTATAATGTAAGTCGTATACTAGTCATCCTGATGAAAAATAGCGTTCGACAAAATTATCTTCGGTAGTGAAAATAGTATGGTTAACATATGGTTCTGTTTTTCTCAACTTAACATTCACAGCTTCTTATAAAACACTGTTGAATGTTATACTATTGTTTTAAAATATTTTATTCCATACTGCTGTTGGTTTATTTTTAAAAATCCTGCAGGAAATAATCAGATGGATAACAATTTTGTTAATTTATTTTAATGGTTGTTATGGCTCGAGTGACCCGTCAGGAAACTAGCAATGGTTCTACTGATATGACAGCAAAACGTAATCATTTGATTAAGTTGTGAATGGACGTCGATTTAAAAACTGCTGGAAAGAGAAAGCTGGTATCGTTTATGTCATATGCAGGAATAAGCAAATAAAAGTTTTGTTTCAACCATTATTTGAAAAAAAAAAAGTTTCTTTGTTTGCTCTTGTTTAAAGCACAAAGCTGCACAGTGGACTTTCTGTACCATGTTCACTGCAGAGATAGAACTCTGAATTTTAATATTAAAATGCCTCCCCCCCAGACTCGCAAGTTGATGCTGGGCCTTTAAAACGACTGAACGGCTTGTCCTGAGCTTGCTGGAGATGCTGAAAAATAAGTTGATAATACTATTTTGTTCAGTTAATCGTTTTAACTAAGTTGGCAGAATTGTCACTCGGCAAGTGAGTGTTACTGGGATCACTTGTTTGGAGAAAATCTTAATCCGTTTTCATGTTTAAAACCTTAGAAATTAGTTGTAACAACGTTTTGGGTTAACATCCTCAATAAAATCTAAATGCCCAGGTGATTAAGGTGCTCGACCAAACATACTCTTCCTTTCAGCCGTGGGGTAGTTATAATGTTTCAGTTAATCCAACTATTCGTTGGTAAAAGAGTAGCCCAAGAGTGTAACACTAACGTGGACAGCCCTCATGTAACTTTGCGAGTAATTCAAAAACAAAAACAAAACATATTTAAATCAAATCTGAGGAAAATAACCTATTTTTTTATTTCTACTCTTCCACTACTGTCTAAGTTACGTGCCTAGCATGTCCTTGCGAAAAATAAAGTTATATCGGTTTTGAAGAATCCTACCTCAACCCATGACAAAACAGACAGTAAACAAAATGGTGAGGAACATATATATATATATATATATAAATGGTGTCTACATTTGTATTTTATCCACCACAATAAACCTATGTTTATATAGGTTTTGAATAATGTATACAATATTTATACCATTTTTATTATTCTAAATTGTTCAGCAAACAAACTGATTCTCTGAAACCGGTTTAACTCAATGACATGTAGCGAACCGAACGATAGGCTGAGCTTCGTATTTATATTAATTAGCTTATCTGCTAAGTGATTTGAGAGAATAAATTAGTGAGATATCTTTCAGACCATATATAAACATAGGTTCGTTGTGGTGGGTAAACGACAATTAGAAACACCACGAACATAATGTACAATTCATCACTATCACAAGTTTAGTCTTCTTTTTTCCGATTTCTCATTAAGCCTCCAACAGGTCATTCAGACCATATATAAACATAGGTTCGTTGTGGTGGGTAAACGACAATTAGAAACACCACGTACATAATGTACAATTCATCACTATCACAAGTTTAGTCTTCTTTTTTCCGATTTCTCATTAAGCCTCCAACAGGTCATTCATTTGTACAAGTATAATTAGCAAAACCTTCCAGCTTGTTATGTGTCTACACAACTTTCTTTTAGATTATAAGCTTTTGCCAAATATACAGACAGGATATTGTTTTCTGCTGGTTTGTAAATGATCAGTTTCTTCGTCTCTCAGAAACTGTTACCAGAATTTTTTATACAAACCCCGACAGTACTGTATGGTACTCTTCTATAGTTACTGAAATGGATTTTCATTCAGTCTGGTATCACGGAATCATGTTCAAGCTGTATTGTATGTCGTTAATTAACTCCGAAGAGGCAATATGGAACTTTCTCCAAATCCTTTATCTTCCGAGCAGGTGTTTCTCAAGGTTCAATGTTCTCACCTTTCTACTATATCCTGCATGTTTCAGATATGCTACAGTCTCTACGTCATGTTCGGGTTTTTCAGTATCTGATGATACAGGCATAATGACTACTTGCTGGGCTGTGGTTACCTTAAACAGGGTTCTACAAACAATAATAAATCATTTACTTGTTTGGTGCAGATACTGACAACTTACACTCAGTACACATAACAGCAGAGTTAATCTGTTTGGTGCAAGCAAAAAAGAAATGTTGACCATGCCATAATCCCGATCATTATAATGTTCAAATAGAACTCGCTTCAGTACGTCTGTACAACACAAACAAATATTTGGGTATAACCTTCAACAAACATCTGATACTGGAGGCTCACTTTACAACATTGAACTTCAAAGCCACAAAACGACTCAACCTTCTTACGGTTTTTGACTGGAACCACTTGGAGTTTCAATCTGCCTTTTGTTTTCGATTTCTTGTGAGCTTCACTTGTCCTTACATTACCTATACTTATACCCCATGGCTATCTATCTGTCTCTTCTAATTACTAAAGACATGTGTTCCTACAACGAACTCCCCTCTGTTTGCCCTTCAAAATCAGTCTAATCTAGAATTTGCATGATCACATCACATTTTCCAACATTCTTCATCATATTCGGAAACCACGTGACAAATATAGCACATTTTGTTTTCAGACTTACAACATCGGCCCTTTTGACCCACTAAACTTTTAAATTCACCTTCTACGAAACCTACTTCTTCCAGTCTAACATCTTTCCAATATTTCAACACGTATGAACCGCCTCATCTATTTCATCACCTCCAGGTTACGTTCTGGAGTCCATCTGCTATATTCACTATGCTCTGAAGTTTCACCTCATGGCCAAAGAGAGCTGATAACTCTCTGCTGGTGTGGCAACAATAAGAGCTGGAATGAAATGGCAGATGAAACATAATCGAACAGCTGTTGTACGTGGTTAATGATGAGTGATGGAACTCTAAAAAACTGTGTATAATTTATTAACAAGTGGTGAATCGAATCATGGGTATGAGATTTATGTCTATTTTTTTGGGAATTTTTAAACTCCTTTTCTGATGAGTAATTTATAACAACAAACTAGTAAAACCAATACCACGTATTTTTCAAATATATATGTATATAGCTATTTGTTCAATGTGATGAGTATTAGACAGCTAAAATACAACACATATAGAATGCTTAAAATAATCAAAACTCGAAATAAAACTTTTTCAAGTTCATAATCAGTGACGACCATTTCTCTGCAGCAGTTACTCTGAAAGCCCCAACTCGTATAAACATATATAATATGTAATTGAATAACATTTCAACTTAATGTAATGAGTTGTGGATATCGGTGAGCTTATGTTGCAGTCGCCAGAAGCGACATCAAAGATGATATGTGTAATAAAGTTGATAGTGGCACCTAACGACTATAAACAGATAGTTTCGATTAGATGTTTTAGTAACATTCAATGCTATGTTGAGGACAAATGTCTCTTAATCTACTGTACGAAAGTGACTGTCGTCGGTTTTTTTTTTTTTTTTTTGCTTCACAATAAACAAATTCAATAAAAGATTTAAAAATGACCATAAAGTCTATAAATCTGTAATGGGATACAAATATGTAAACAAATTACAGCAAAATGCAGATGGCAGCAAGCTGATAAGATCGAAATCGATCATGTAAATGGTTACTAGAATCTAACATTCACTTACAGACAAGTATCTGCTCCATCTAGCAATTGGAATTCGATCAAATATCACTTCAGCTTTCGTCTCTTATGAAATATTCAACGTTTGTGCTATTTGACGGCAGAAATATCGATTAAAGTTCTACAGCTTTTGTAGAGGCTGGAAATATGCAGTGCTATAATGGTTTTCTCCAGTGATCAATGATTTCCCCAGCAAAATTTTGGGCTTTTTTTATTGTAAAGAGTGTCAAACCCAAGAATCTTGCTTTCCACTTCCCTCTCATTGTCAAATATTACCGTAAGGGATAACAATTCATTTCATTATTGCTTGCAGAGCGTCTTATTAATGATAGGAAACCGGAAATGTTGAGGTTTTTATTCTTGTTGTTCAGTATAGATAATTGTGCAAAAACATTTTTAAAAATCTCCTGTCGACGGAAAAAAACAAAACAAAACGTGATATTAAACCTTTAAAAAAACGTGATATTAAACCTTTAAAAAAACGTGATATTAAACCTTTAAAAAAACAAAACGTGATATTAAACCTTTAAAAAAGACAAAACGTGATATTAAACCTTTAAAAAAAACAAAACGTGATATTAAAAAAAAAACGTGATATTAAACCTTTAAGTTTTACTGCAATTTCCGGCTTTCGTAACACAAAATACTTTTTCTCTTCAACAAACTCGTTTTTATAAAACGCGGAACATTAGAGATAGAATAGAATATTTACAAGATCGCTAGAGATAAGATGTTGCGTGTTTAAAACATTTCAACAGTTAACACTTGATAATGTACTTTTGTGTTTACTTTTGACTGTCAGAAATAAATGATACATGGTTTAACATCGATAATTATATTTTATCGTATTTTCTACTTGTGTTTGTTCGTTTTAACCTTACAATAATTTATTTGTACTCCGTCAGTTTCGAGAATTTTAGCACTGTAAGTCCGTAGAGTTAGTGCTGACCCACAGAGAGGGGAACATTCTGTTTGTGAGAATCGGTTCAAAGATTATGAGTATTGGTCATATATGTTTCGGACAACCAATTATAAAACAAGTACCATAACATTCTAGTTACTGATCCTACATTAATATTAATAATTTAAAAAAATTGTATCATTAAATCTACACATGAAAAATTTGAAGAAAAATGATAGCAGTGTATTCCAAGCATTGGTGAAAAGCTAAATATTAGTAAGAACTTGGAATATCTTACCAAGTGCGGAGTGATCATGAGAAGTTATTGTTTATCCTGTAAACAAAAAAATGAATAAGGAGTTAAGACTTTTTAACAACTTAAACTGATTCAAGAGGGAAGACCTAAGAGAGTTATACCCTTCTGAAAATAATGAACTTAAAGATAAACTAAACCTTAGATAGCCTAAGTCATTGAGCGAGTAAGAGAAGTCTGAAAATAAATTAATTTCGGCTCATAAATAAAAGAAAATAATTAATTAATTTTTGCACAAATAAGCACGAATCTTTATCATGTTCCTTGGAAAGGCTTAGATAATATTATGTAAGTAAATATTCTTTTGAAAAAAAAAAACTTTTTTTATTAAAGTAAAGGGTGAAAAGTCCAAAGTCCACATTCCCTAAAATAAAATAAATATTGAATATTCTCTACAACTGTATACTTTATAGTGAGATGAATCTGAAATGCGATTTTTTACATCTGTAACGAACAAGTTAAGAAAAAAATATATAATTAAATATTTGATGCATTAATAAATTTTACAAACATTTAATCGAGTGTCACTATCACGTGTGGTTATTATAACAAAGACATTTCTTGTCCACTGACCTACATAACCTATCTACGAAACTCTAAGTAGAATTTCAACTTCTGTTCCACCAACAGATTCCAAAATAAAAATTAATTGTTTAATTTATCAATGGTTTTATTACAGATAATATCAATAACTGTGTACCCTACCTTACAAATATCGTATTTCATTCAAATATTTATTATTGTATTCAACAGAAACAATGCATTTTAATACACCGTTTAAATTCTTTCTGGAATCGCCTGAAGTACATCGTTCTAGTCAACCCATGCCGCCAGAAGAGGTTCAAAAGTCAACTGGCCAAAAAATATGGTATTTTTTTTAGTTTTGGCGCAAAGATTTTTATGTTTTTTATTTCTTTTTTAAGATAACTGTATTGGTTTCGATAATAACAATAGTAACCTTATAAAACAAAGCAACTAAACACAATGAATAATCTAGCATTGCTAAAGTGTGACTTAAGAAACAGCAGAAATATATTTCTTATTACTTCGGCTGAAGCAAAAGAAACGGAAGATGTTTTTAATCAACGAAGCAAAAGTACAGATTCGAATAAAAACGAAACCTCGTTAGCACTGAATTTGTAATGTCATAATGTCGTTGCTATCTTGTAAATTTTATGAAAAAAAATTGGAAGGTTTCAGCTAACACGGGCTACATAATTATCACTTTCTTAAACATCATTAGTACCTTCTGATTTCAACAATAAATGAGGATGTGTTATTTTGTTTCGTAATAATAGAAAAACTTTGTTGAAATTCATTACATTCATCACGTGAAATTTACTACAGTTGCTATAAGAAGACGAAAGCCCTAGTAATTAACATTGTTAATAAAACATATTGTATTTTATTATTTAAACCTTTGGCAACAAGGAAAAGGTAACAGTCAGATCCAGAAGCAATGTAAAAAATGAGAATTTTCTTTACGTATTTTAAAAGGTGTGGGAATAATTTGTGGGTCTATATAGATGTTAAGCAAACAGGAAACATCAATGAAGACTTATCGATAATGTTTAACTTCCGAAGTGGAGGAACTTCTACAACATGTGTGGAGAAATAAAACTTTGACATCACAACTGATGGAGTGAAAATTGTTTTTTTTTTAACAAAACAAAAAATAAAAATTGGTGAATTGCACTTTGGGAGAAGCTGAAAGAAAAATAAACAGTTATAGAAGTAGAGCGAACACAAGTGAAAAGCTGATAACGGCAGTTATGGAAGTAATTCGTGTAAAGGAAAAGAGATATATGACTTTGGAAAGGAAACATGGCAGGAAAGTATGGAGAGATAAAACTGAAAGAAACAAAAAGTGTTATGTAATAAAAATGAGAAATTATCATGTATACAAAAAACAGAAAAAATATTCCAAGTTCTATTAACACACGGAAGTCACACCATAAAGTGAGTTTGTTTGTTCTTTTCGTAGTATTGTTCAAGTTAGAAAACTTCCTGGAATGTTACGCTTCAAAAGTACTGAACTAGGAATACATAGAATCAAACTAGTATCACAGAGTTTTAATTCAACAACGTCACCATATCAAAGTTATCATATAGGTCATGTTTCTCATATACTGTTTGTTTTTGTTTTTGAATTTCGCGCAAAGCTACACGAGAGTAATCTGCGCTAGCCGTCTCTAATTTGGCAGTGTAAGACTAGAGAGAAGACACTTAGCCATCACCACACACTGCCAACTCTGGGGCTACTCTTTTACCAAAGAATGGTGAGATTGCTCGTCACATTATAATGCCACCACCGATGAAAAGGCGATCATGTTTGGTGCGACAGGGATTCAAACCCGCAACCCACAGATTAGGAGTTGAGCGCCTTAACCATGTAGCCATGCCGGATCCACATATACTGACTGAGTAGTTTATTCCAACAGCATATGAGAAATGTTCGATCATGTTTAAGTTTTTTTTTAACAGCACACAATGAGAGTGAGGTTACGCAACTGGTTCAAGCAGACACATAATTTTAATCCAGTTTCTAATCAAATCATCCAAAGATTCTGAAAATTGTTTCAAATTTTAAATACAAATTTAATTATTTTAATATTCTGTATTTCACTTCAATCTTGAGCATAAAATCTGAGTTCTAAACTGTTAAACAGTAATGAGTATATCTAATAATATATAACACTCGTAGTATTTAATTATTGCTGGTTATACCGATAGGGGCGGTTTGTTTTGAATTTCGCGCAAAGCTACTCGAGGGCTATCTGCGCTAGCCATACCTAATTTAGCAGTATAAGACCAGAGGGAAGGCAGCCAGTCTTCACTACCCACCGCCAACTCTTGTGCTACTCTTGATAGTGGGATTGACCGTAACATTATAACGTCCCCACGGCTGAAAGGGTGTGCATGTTTGGCGCGACGGGGATGCGAACCCGCGACCCTCAGATTACGAGTCGCAGGCTTTAACACGCTTGGCCATGCCGGGCCTTTATGTTGCAATAAAGTGGTTTGTTTGTTTTAAATTTCGCGCAAAGTTACTCGAAAGCTATCTGCGCTAGCCGTCCCTAATTTAGCAGTGTAAGACTAGAGGGAAGGCAGCTACTCATCACCACCCACCGCCGGCTCTTGGGCTACTCTTTTACCAAAGAATAGTGGGATTGACCATCACGTTAAAACGTCCCCACGGCTGACAAGGCGAGCCTGTTTGGTGCGACGGGGATTCGAACCTGGGACCCTCGAATTACGTGTCGAGCGCCTTAACCCACCTGGCCATGCCGGGCCCAATAAAGTGGTAGTTTTATACTAATTCTTATGTAACTCGAAATATTTTTTTTATTAATGTGGAAAATAAAGGAATTAGTTCGTCTCAAAGAATGCAAATGTTATATGTGTTTTATATATGTACTATTCATATTACACCACCAATATAATAAATTTTGGAATATATATATCTCACGAATATGTCCCAAAATTCTGTTGCCATTGTAACATTAAGAAATAAACACTGTGTTTTTTGTTTTGTTTCCCCATAGTGAAATTGACCCGTTTATAACGGATGCACGTGACTGAAATGAACGCCTAAGAACTGTTTGGATGTTGAGGTTGGACATTCTGTAAAACAGGTAAATGCTGTCAATCTATAGCACCGGACTTTTAGAACACCCTGTATATACGTGTGTGTGTGTGTGTGTGTGTGTGTGTGTGTGCTGTATGTACGCGGATTTCTTTGATCCCCAAAAATATAGACGTCATTTTAAGTTTATTATTGATTTATTTTAATGCATATTCGATAACACAGCCCACGCTTGGGGAAAGATTGTGCAGGTGTAACACTGAATTACTTAATGAAGTATATTTCATTAATTTTTAACGAAACTTTTAAATTATCTTACATCAAAGATGTGATCTATTTATTGACTCTCGTGCAGGCTGGCAGTGCCTAAACACTTCCTAAACATTGTTTAGTAATTAAACCCATGGGATTCGATAGACGATATATCTTAGCTCTCTTTCACGTCATGTTATTCCAAGATGTGTTTAATTCACGCTTTCACGAATCTGGTGTGAAGGTTATGTCGTTTCGTGATTAGAAAATATTAAGGAGAAATGTTAATAATAGTGGTTTTATAATAAGGCAAAAATATACAAGCTATGGCTGTATGTTACTGTATACGTATATATTATATATATATATTCAAATACAGAAAACGAATTAGTATTATTTCACTCGATCAAGAAATTTATATCGTATTTATGTTCATAAAAATACACTCTTGTGTTTAGAGTCTGATTTCTTCATAAGCATAATGTATTTTAGGTTATGTAACAGCGTATCTGAAACAAAGCTTCATCCTCCGCAATCAATACGATATAGGGAAAGCACTTCGAACACTCGACTCCAAGGGATTGCCTATTTTTGAGACTGAGGATTATTTGTTTAAATGCCTAAACATTTCTGGAAAATAATATATCGAACTGATATAAACAGAATGAACATCAAGTTGAAAATGTGTGTATATATAGGTGAACACACACACAACATATATATATACCTAGCTTCAGAAAAAGTATAGGTATATAAGAAATAATAATTTTGGTTTGAAGATATGTGAGATAAAATTAGCATCCCTCTATTTCTCATTAGAACTTTTACTCCTTAGTAAGACCATTATTTCTTCCGCTTTATTTACAGGCAGAAAAAGGTTTCAGATAACTGGTGATTCTGGGATAAAGGCATCATTTTGGGTCCAAATGCAGGACAAATGTAAATATTCTAAATAAAATTATATATGTTACCATGGTGATTTCTACAAAAACGTGATACTTATATCACTCGATGGAAAGATGGAAAGGGCTCTCGACTCGTAATTTGTGGGTCGCGTTGGGACGTTATGATGGTACGATTAATCCCACTACTCGTTGGTAAAAGAGTAGCCCAAGAGTTGGCAGTAGGTGGTGATGACTAGCTGCCTTCCCTCTAATCTTACATTGTTAAATTAGGTACGGCTAGCGCAGATAGCCCTCGTGTAACTTTGCCCGAAATTCAGGAAACAAACAAACAAACATCACACGATTTCACGTACAGGAACATATTTATGAAAGTATAGTTTCCAAAATTCATTCACCATGTATACACGCATTTTCGTTAATTTTTTGTTGTTTTATTATGGTAAAATTACGCAGTGAGCTATCTGCGTTTTTCCATTGTAGGAATTGAATCCCACATTTGTGCGTTGAAGTTCGTAAACTTACCGCTGGCTCGCCGTGGATTTTTTTTGCGGGTTTTATAACGTAATAATAAAACAGGGTTAAAGAAATGTAATCGTTTAAAATGACTAATCACGAGTATTGATCTTAGTTTTCTTTATACTATTGGCTATAACTGAATTTTTTATTGTTGTTATTAATTTATGCACTTATATGAAAATGATTTTTCATTATTAAAACATGGATTTAAGACTAGCTTAATAGCGACATAACAAATCAGAGACCGGATTGTTTTTTTATTGACGACAGAGGTGACTACAAATAATCGTATACATGTATATGTGTATCCACATAGATGTATATATGTACACGTAAAGAGTAAATAGTACTCTGTCGTGTGGCAGAGGTAAGTCCCAACAATACGTTGTTGTGTGACGTAGGTGGTCACTAAGGGTTTCTTGTTTAATATTCATACAGGTGTCTTCTAACAAGGAAGAAATTAGCCTCAGTATAATTCACATGATCCCGCACTAAGCATTATTCCTACTTCACCACATTAAATAAATATATAATTAGACCAAACTAAACTCACGCAGCCAAACTCCTAAAGATCTGACCTAAATAAACCATACAACTTGTAGAATTCTTTTGTTTTACGGATTATTTTTCTTGCAGTATAGAACCAAAGTACTTATCTTATAGAAAGGGTACACTAAATATTATGTATAGCAAATGTTAAATATAACTGTTAAAATCAACTTATGTATTTATTCACGGCAATACGTAGACACATGTTATGTACAGAATGTGTCAAAGGCAATGCCTTCAATTATTGGCTGTGACACTTCTATCACATTTTTAAAATCTAATAGTATGTACTTAAGTAATTATAACATCTACCAAAAAATACAATAATATTTATGTTAAGGGATAGTTTCGAATATGTGAGATACTCGGACTGTGCAAAAGACATTTGCTGACAACAGTAACAGCCGAATGTAATTGTTCGTATAGCCATAATTGAAACATAGCCAGGTAAAAATACAGACAATATTAGTCACGTTCTTAATAGTGCAAGCCTAAATATCTTTACGAATTAAAACTCCGACCGCTTTTTATTCGACCTTGAGTAGTGCTTAACATAAGTTTCACTAAAACCTGTACGCGTAAGAAAGTTGTGACAGCCTAGCATTATATACTAGACTTTATCAGGTAGCTTTTAACAGTCTAACATTATGTATTAGACTTTATCAGGTAGCTTTTAACAACCTAACATTTTGTACATGACTTTATCAGGTAGCTTTCAACACTCTAACATTATCTACTAGACTTTATCAGGTAGCGTTTAACAGTCTAACGTTATCTACTAGACTTTATCAGGTAAATTTCAACAGTTTAACATTATATACCAGACTTTATCAGGTAACTTTCAACACTCTGGTATTACATACTAGACTTTATCAGGTAACTTTTAACACTTTAGCCTTACGTACTAGACTTTATCAGGTAGCTTTCAATTTAGAATTGTAGAAAATCACATATATTGTGTAGTTGTGTAATAGCAACATTACCTGTGAGTGAATTTTAAATTATTAACATTGAAAGACGCAGTCCAGATCTTGAATGTAATTCTTTTTTTCATAAACTGCCTTTTCTCCAAAACTAAACATTCAACTATTCTTTTCTATTTCTTTATTATCGTTTTTATAATATATAATAAAAAAATATCAAAGTAAATAATGTTGCTTCGTATCCTCCCAGTGTAATAAAGATAAAATTAATAAGTCAACTTAGGTTAAAACATTTCAAAAATGTAGCCATGATAGTTCGGTAAAAGAGCAAAAATAAAGTAAGTTTCTGTGATCCAAATTAAAAACTGGATAGAACCAGTCTAAAACTAAGTTATAGTAATATTAAAATATGTGAAACTACCGTCCAAACTCTAGTCCACAAAATATATTATGACACAAAAACTAAACCAGTATAAAATTAAACTGTGCAATTATTAATGAATAGTACTACAGAGCCAGAAATATGTTACATTAATGAATCCTTATTGTTATTTTAAATTAATTCACTTGTACGGCAGCCATTATCAAAAAATAAAAACAGAAATCTTTACAAACGCAATGTCCTGTAAATTTCAAGTCTTACTGAAAATTTTCGAGTGTAAGTTAAATAAAGTTGTAAATGTAACTATGAATTAGTAGCCAAAGTTATTTTTCTTAAAGCAGACAGGCACTCGTGAAACTGTAATAAACTGTTTAATAAAAATCTTACACTTGTGTAAGATGTATAAGCCGTTTGCTAAAATCCTACACTTACGAAAATGTATTAATCTGTCTGTCAAAATCCTATTTTATACAAGAAAATTTCTATAACAACTTCCTTAATACTGAAGTATTTCCATGAAGAGCACTTCCTAATCAGACAAGGGTTAACTAACACTGTTGGAATATGATAAGACATTCCAGGTTTTTTCTTTAAAGCAATAAACATAAAACCAGACCAACCTAGTCTAACAGCCAACACTTCAGCACACTTTATGACATTCTTATAACCTAATTAGCATCAGCAGATTCAACTCTAAAACCGTATTGTATTTCTTATTTCCTGGTAACAACAAAAATGCTTTGAATTACCAGGGAAACCAGATAGCAATAAATTTAGAAGCCTTACTAGTACATTAAGCGCCACCCAAATTCTAAAACTCTTAATTCAGCCATGAATGGTTGAGACTGTGGGGAAAACCTCTTGAACATTTATTGTAACGAGAACTTTATATCACTTTTGAAAATGAAATAAAAAATTGTACCAGGAGACAAAAGTAATTTTTGTGAAACATGGTTTATTGATGAGGCCTGTAAAATATACACAATGACGAACTTCCCGTACGGGTGTTCTCGTGATTAAAACTTAAGATATGAAAAGAAAGCAGTTTTTAATTAATAGACGTGATACTGTAGTTGTACGGTCAGGAAAGAACGTTACTGGTGGAGCTACCTGACGATTATAGCTTCAGTTTTTCTATTAATTTTATAAATATTGAATATTTGATTTCAGAGATAATCTTCGATTTATTCAAGATTAAGTCAACATTCTAACCCCCATTGACCTTTCTAGCTAACGTCACTGTACAATAAACCTAACGGCCGGAAAGTATATCTTTACTTCGTAGTCGCTAACACATTTGTCCATAAATAAAATAAATTGAATGAGTTTACACAAAAGACCGCTAGGTACAATCGAGTCCTCAAGATAAACTGGGACTTTCTGAAAAAAAAAAAAAAAAAAAGGACATGCTATGTACACAGGTCGCGAGTCATCTCCCTGTCTCCTGAGCCTTAATGTACAAAACCAGACAGTCTGGAGAATAGCGACCGGAGCAGAGGACCTGGGAGCTAAGCTTCCTTCAACATGAGGACATATTACAAAAGACAATAGTATACACAACAACTGATCTTTGGATATTATTCTAGCCCTATGTCCACGAGGCCCGTCTCCGGCTTTAACACTGAGAGCCACGTACTCACGGTCTTAGTCGACGAAGATGAGGGCCGGCTGCGCGTGCTGCAGGATGTAGTAGCTCCGGACTTAGGTGAGAATTTGTTGGTTCATATTCGGCTCAGGTTGATGGTACCAATATTGGGGCATATAGCTGTTGGGCAGACTCATGGGCGGCTTGCCAGGGTTCATGTCCCACGAGCTGATCGGGGGGCTCATGGCGGGTGGGCTAACCGTAGCTAGACTTCCGACTACCGGACTGTGGGTATTCGGGGGCAGTAGCCCTGGTTGCCCGGCGCTTCCTGGACTATGCGTCTCTGGCGACTCCGTCGGCGTCTGCGGTGTGGCAGCGGGATTGGGCGGTGGTAACGCCGGAGTCTGGGCGGGCTGCTGTGCTTGAGGTTGCTGGCCTGTTGCTTGCTGCTGGGCTTTCAGCATCTTTTTGTATTTGGATCTTCTGTTCTGAAACCATATTTTCACCTGAAAACCACAGAATAGTCTGGATCAGTGACACAATTATTAGTCACAAATATTCAGAGCAACCATTAACCTTACACTAAAAGATGACAAAAAATAGTTCCCACAGAGAAATGGGATTTGTCAGCGAGAAAAATCATCCAAGAAGAAATAATTTTGCGATAAAGGTTTAATATAATAATTAAATTAATTCTATAACATTAAAAACGAGTATTTAACGAACAGTGAGAAGCAAAATAAAAATACAAAACAAAATACAATAACAAGTATTCGCTTAATAAATACCGAAATTGAAGAACAAACTTAAGCCTAAAGAAACTCGCTTGGCACCATCCATTAATTAATTAATCTAGAAAGTATATCGTTATACAAACTCACTCTAAACTTATGTGTATGCATATAAGAAGCTTATGAATCTATAATTCTCTTGTCACCTCTCGCCTTGGTAACTAGTTGTAGTCGACTCTATTCCCAACAAATTTAACTTCATCATAGTACACAAAACTAAATATGCGTCAACTTTCTTGTCCGGATTGTTCGGAGGTTCGAACAAAGCTACGCTAGGGCTAACTGTGCTAGCCTGATTTAGTAGTGAAAACTGGAGGGGGGAGGCAGCTAGTCAACAATACCCACTACCAGCTCTTGGGCCACTCTTTTACCAATGAATACTAGAATTAACCTTTACATTATAACGCCTCCATGGCTGATAGGGCAACCATATTTGGTGAAACAAGGATTTAAATCTTCGACCCTCCGATTGCGAGTCAAGCGCCATGACCACCAGGCCGTAAACTTCCTTAATAAGCATTATCTTTATGTAGATCATTTATTTGTTTCGTCATATGATCCTAAGATCATTTTGGTGCAGATCAGTTACTCAAGTAGATCCACAATTTTTGTTTCGTCTTGAAGACTCCCGTGTTTACCAATCCAAGGAATCGTATTGTTCGATTGTTCGTATTTTATCAGAACTTTAAAACTGTAAACTGTACTCAACAGGACCAAGGTTGTCCAGAGAAGGAACTCTTGAACGAGAACTTCTTCGCAAAAACTTTGAATAACCAGTGTGGCAAAACCAGCTGCTAAACACAATTATTCTAATTTATTACAGCCAAAAATTAAACAACATTACTTTATATTTTTTAATTAGCCGTGACCTCTCCGTGTTACAAAGACAGTACGTAATTATAACGCAATGGTTTTCTATGCAGCGCAATTTGAAAACGTGTTGTTCTTTACATCTTTCAGGTGAAACCCCTGTGAACACTTTGTTAGCTTTGATGTTTAACTATTATCTCAAATGATATAGCATATTCGCAATGGTACAGTATTTCACGGCGAGAATACCACCAAATTCATACTGATCGGTATTCACCGCAATTTATTTCTAGGCTTTCCATTACATGTTTAACGAGGCTAACATTGATAATGTTTATAGCCGGAAACGTTTGATATGAATCATACAGTGATCGAACACGATTATTTACACGTTTAATTAATTGTTTCACTTGGACGAACTTTCGGCCATCAAACCTGCACGATCTTCAGGTAGAAATCTTAATCCAACAGCTAATGTGAAAAAAAATTAGGTTTTAAAACACCGTGAGATAAGTGAATAGTTAAGGTTTTCCCTGAGTTACTCAAGTTTCCCCTGTTTGTCATAGCCTCTAGTTTAATTTATCATAAATCACTTTGCTGAGAATATATTTTTCATTTAATTAACTGACAATATTTTCAATTCTATATCAATTAACCAACAATGTCCTGTAGCAGGTTTTCAAAAACGTTAGAGATACTTATTTTTATCAGTTTTGTTACACCGGAACATGTAAAACCCTCGTTACCGTGGTGCAACGTTAAGACAGAAATGCATTGATTATTAAAGGACACCTTGTTTCGACACCCCGCTAGCGTGGAAATTGGTAAACACCGATCGATTGCTGTACAGCGAGTGTCACGTGAAAGGAATAGCTCATACCTGGAAAATTCAAGAAATGTTTGTGGATAAATGTAGCTCAAACAGTCTGCAGGTAATTACTATGCTTTCACGACAGAACGTCTGCTTTATATAATTGTAGGTGTTCGCTGACAATAACTGAGTTACGTGCTTTTTACGGATAAATATTTCATCCTAGTTAAAGAGAGAGTAAATAATTTCTAATTGAAACCGTATAATGTAGAAGCATTTTCATGTACGTGAAATATAAGACGTGCTAATAAGAAGAGAAAAATGATCTGTTAAGATTGAAAAATAACGTGTATATAACAAAACTATGACATGCATTTTGATTTAAAAGTAACTTTATACATAACTTACACACTTCACGTGAACAGTTATGTCTCATATTAGCAGGGCCTGGCATGGCCAAGCGCGTAAGGCGTGCGACTCGTAATCCGAGGGTCGCGGGTTCGCGCCCGCGTCGCGCTAAACATGCTCGCCCTCCCAGCCGTGGGGGTGTATAATGTTACGGTCAATCCCACTATTCGTTGGTAAAAGAGTAGCCCAAGAGTTGGCGGTGGGTGGTGATGACTAGCTGCCTTCCCTCTAGTCTTACACCGCTAAATTAGGGACGGCTAGCACAGATAGCCCTCGAGTAGCTTTGTGCGAAATTCCAAAACAAACAAACAAACATATTAGCAGAAGCTTATAAGCGTGAAAGTGCTTGTTAAATGCAGACAAGAAATCACTCAAGAGAACAACCTGCTGTCTGTTCTTATCCTGTTGATAACGATACTTCTGCCGTCCTAGTTTCACATAATACTGATAATCGAATGACTACTAGGAACTGATGAGTGGGATCTACTTCCTAATATATTCGAGTTGAACAATATATAAAAATTATATTTTTATAATTGGAACGTTTCGCAATTATTATGTCATACACGGGACACAACATTCAGAACTAAACTTTTTGTAGTTTGCACTTTCCGTCCTTATGTCTCTCAGTTATACTTAACTATAAACTGGTAATTTTTTTTTCTCATTTTTACAACTAGATGCACAGTAGGCATTTCCTTCTACACAAGTTACGTCACTGAATAAAAATGTTTTTTTTCCCGTTCATCTGGTACACGAAGTTGAGATACTCTAATTCCAGTGATGGAAAAATCAACATGTATAGAAAACTTATAGCTCATTTTTTAAAATTTTATAACTTATATCACGTTATCTTTTTCTCTAAAGTCATTCTTGGCAAGTGATCACGTCATCCTTTTGGCGAAAGTCATTCTTGGCAAGCTATCTCGTTATCCTTTTGGTTAAAGTCATTCTTGGCAAGTGATCACGTCATCCCTTTGGCGAAAGTCATTCTTGGCAAGCTATCTCGTTATCCTTTTGGCTAAAGTCATTCTTGGCAAGTGACAACGTTATCCTTTTGGCTAAAGTTATTCTTGGCAAGTGACAACGTTATCCTTTTGGCTAAAGTCATTCTTGGCAAATGACAACGTTATCCTTTTGACTAAAGTCATTCTTGGCAAGCGATAACGTTATCCTTTTGTCTAAAATCTTCTAGTCACTTACTCTCAACAAAATATTTTGCTCAAGTACAAGTACAATGGCGTCCAGTAGATAACACCGTCAATAGTGCTGATTAGTGTACACTCCAGTAGATAACACTGTCAATAGTGCTGATTAGCGTACACTCCAGTAGATAACACTGTCAACAGTGTTGATTAGTGTACACATGAAGATCGCACGCCCTATAACAAAAACAATAACACATTCAATGTAAATCTATAAGAATTGCAAGGATTCTATAAGGACTTAAAGCTTGTTTAGTAATCCTACATTTTCTTTAGAGTAAGGCCGTATTGTAATACTTGCATTTCATTTTCTACAAGATCGTACTGTACTGTAATGCTGTACCGTATTATTATGCTTGCATGAAATATTAAGTTATAGAAACGTGTTTTTGTTGTGCGTGTTATAAAATACTATTATAGAAGGCAGACTGAGTTTAGTGGAGCATATTACATAATGCATTCGCTGACTCCTTAACTCTAATTTCGAACAAAAATTAATTACACAATTTTTTTATTCACTGCAATAGCCCAAAGAAATGATTTTTCGAGGAGTCACCTAAAATGCTTAACTTGAAAGTCACATTGTTTCACAGGGTCGGTTGAAAGTAATGAATATCAGTCCTATAAGGTTAAGTGGTACTCAACTGAACTCTTCACTTAAGCCAAGAAATGAATTCTTTCTCAAGATTAATTAAACTGTTCTTCGGGTAATGAAAAATATGATTCTTTTTAAAGCGGAAATGAATAAAAAATTGCTCAGAATTCTTGACCAGCGATTCACGCCGCACACACGGGTGCATGTAGAACTAACACAATCTTCAGAAACCGGTAGGTGCACAGAGTGGGTGAGGGTCCGGGGGGGGGGACAGCAAGATTGGACCAGAGCCCAGCGAGTCACGCAACCTCAACTCTAAACAACTTGAAAGGAGGTGGTGAAGGCACCAGGAAAACAAAAGGTTTATGAAAAGGTAGGAGTTGGACTGGATCGAAATATTTATCGTCGGCTAGTGTTCTAGATCCTTATCCGAAACATATGAGAATTAGAAAGCTGAAACTGAAATTAACGAAACTGTTTAGAGTTTTGCGTGAACATTTAATAAACTCTAGTTACGCTAGCACGACTCTCTTAGTAGGAAGAGCAAAAAAAACCATTAAAACAATACTTGAACAAAATTTACGCTGAGCAAGAGAAAACGAACCACAGTAACTAGTGTGAGAAATTTGTCCTCTAGAAAACCAGTTGCTCTCGCAGAAAAGCGAAAGACACTGCAGAAATAAATAGTACAGTGTCTGTTCTAAGTTATTGTCTACAGAAATGATTTCCTCCCAAAACCGACAACCAACAGTGTAGCCGGAGATTTCAGTTAGAAAGCCAGCTGTACAGTAGGAAATATCGGCTTGGGGGCCTTACGGCAGGTGGCTCACAATCAACTACGGGCGGACACACAGTACATGCAGCCCGGATGTACGTTATACATTTATGACACTAACAAACGCACTCATCGTTTTTGTTTTGTTACTTGACTCACTCATATATCCAACAAAACCTAGAGGTTCTAGTCATAAATCTGTTTTCTCGATTTTATTGGTCAGCACTAAGTTTTTGTCCTTTGAATATACCACGAGTTCAGTTGCAGTATTTCTCCAAGTTATACATATATTTCCAGAATAAAAATAAAACAGTTGGAATAACATGTTTAAATACCTGGATTTCCGGTAAGAGAAAGATTATAACTGTGTAGTTGAGTTTGTATTACACAAAACAAGTAACACTTTTTTTCATTATTAGAGGTCTAAACCTCGTAGTTTAAGTATCTCAAACCTTAGCCTTTAAATAAATATGATGTTAGCTTCAAACCCTCAAATTGTTTTGAACTCATTTGTATATTCTTGTTTGTTTTTTATACACCTTGTTGAAAGACTTTGGTGTAATATCAATCAGTAATTTATGGTAATCTCCCGCGCTATTTTAATTTTGTTGTGAACGTTTGGAATAATTTTTAGCTACGGGATCTCTCACGCTAGTTTAAAATTGTTGTGGACGTTAAAACCAATCTTCACTTACGGAATCTCTCACGCTGTTTTAATATTGTTGTGGGCATTAGAACTAATCTTTAGTTACGGGGTCTCTCACGTTAGTTTAATATTGTTGTAGACGTTAAGACTGATATTCACTTACGGAATCTCTCACGCTGTTTTAATATTGTTGTGGGCATTAGAACTAATCTTTAGTTACGGGGTCTCTCACGTTAGTTTAATATTGTTGTAGACGTTAAGACTGATATTCACTTACGGAATCTCTCACGCTGTTTTAATATTGTTGTGGGCATTAGAACTAATCTTTAGTTACGGGGTCTCTCACGTTAGTTTAATATTGTTGTAGGCGTTAAGACTGATCTGTATTCACGGAATCTCTCACGCTGTTTTAATATGGTTGTAGGCATTAGAACTAATCTTTAGTTACGGGGTCTCTCACGTTAGTTTATTATTGTTGTGGACATTAACTAAAAGAAAGGTAATTTAAAAAGGCTTAAGTGTTAAAATAGGAATGAACGTGACCATATTGTTCAAGAAAAGAGTATTAATGTGATTTTAATGTAACAGTACAGATTAACATGGTAACATTATTTAGGTAACAGTGCACTCTTTTGTACGTTATGATTATTAAGGTGTGGTATCACTAACTATCAGAAGAATGCATGGTAATAGTTTTACATTATTAGATATTTCGTTCTGACGTATTTGTATAATATATTTGTTTTTCCATCAACATTGTATATAATTAGCAGAAGAGCTTGTATCGTTTTTATTTATCATGTCATCAGAAAATAACGAAAGGCGGTTTAATTTTAAGTTGAATAACTAGGACAACATTATCAACATCCTCCATCTCTAATAGGACAAATAAATGAGAATTGGTTAGATGAAATGTTGGTCTGGGGCACGGCAGGGGTAATAGAAACAGAGATGATTTACTTTCAGATGTTAAGAACTCAACGTAACAGAATCATTAGGAAAGGTTATAGAATCGAATAGGAATCAACCACTGGGTCAATCAAAACATAAATAGCGTGTCCTACAGCACCAAAAGATGAAAAGTAAACCACAGCTTTTATATTTTTAAACTACAAGAATAACCCAACCCAAAACCACTTTTGTAGGAATAAGAAAGTAATACCATTTAAGACTCAAAAAACACACCAGAAAAAAAACTTAAACTTTATCGTATTAAAAAAATTACTCATGCTGACTAGCTTTGATAACACTAGATAACATTAGATCCATTTAGTAAAATTTCATTTTACAGAACTCATTGTTAGCTAACTCGTGCACGTGAGCTACATCCATTTAGAACAGAAAAATGTTCCAAACATCGATCTGAACTTACACTAACAAAAAAATCAAAGCTGGAGAACGAACAACTACAGTTTGATGTCAAATAAAAGCTTGACTTATTCACCAATCATTTGTTCTATCGTTCAAGACAAAGTAATGGAAGGAGTTTGTAGTCACGGGCCAATCAGACTTGGTGTATTTATTGTCGCGTCAGGTTTCTTTCTGTCAGTTCAATAATTCAGTAACCATTGATAGAATGTTGCCCAAGGGAAAAAGATCGCGTGCATCGAACGCCAGTTCAAAATTCTTCGACGCGGCTGTGAACGAACACTCCCAGGGATGTTTTAGAAAACAGACTAAATGTGTTTTTTAATAGCTTGTAGTTTTTTAAAGTTTAAATAACACAAACACGTACTTTAAAGATATAATTTCATGTTATTATAAAATTTTAATATTTGTTTTTTATGATAAATATGAAAGAACTAAGAAAACACGAATTTCTTTAAAAAATAAAATCTTGTTACGAAAACTGCATTTTGTTCATAACTTTTTCTCCAACCTTAAGAAACTTTGACAGCAGTGTTTGTTCACAGATTGCAAATATAATTCATTACCAGACACTCTGGATCACCAAAATGATTTGTAAAAAAATATATATATTAAAAATGAAAGCGATTTTGCATTCTTCAAAAATTCCAAAAGTAACCTAGGTTTTAATCAGAAGAAAAATAATGCACACACATATATATATATATGTAAATTAAGCCAAGTAACCATAAACAAGAAGCTTTAGTTTTGAAAAAGCTAAAAACAAAGTTTCTGAGAGCTCATAAGAAACGGTCCGGCATGGCCAGGTGGTTAAGGCATTCAACTCGTAATCTAAGGATCACGGGTTCGAATCCCTATCATATCAAACACGCTCGCCCTTTCAGCCGTGGAGGCGTTGTAATGGTACGATCAATCTCACTATTTATTGGTAAAAGAGTTGCTCAAGAGTTGGCGGTGGGTGGTGATGACTGGCTCCCTTCCCTCTAGTCTTTCTTTGCCAAATTAGAGACGGATAGCAAAAATAGTCCGCGTGTAGCTTTGTGCGAAATTCAAAACAAACAAACCAAACTTATGAGAAACTATTTGCACTTCAGTTACCCACAACAATAATAAAAGTAGTCCTAATGCCTGGTGTTAGAATTTCGAAATTCACTTTTCAGTTACAATAATCTTGTTCTACAATTAGTCTCTCTTGATAATGTTTTAAAGATATCTCTGTTATCTATCATAGCATGGTTTATGTCTAGCTATGCCTCTTCGGTGGCTCGAGGGTAAGTTTGAGGAGTTATAACGTTAAAAATAGGAGTTCGACACCTACGTTGAGCAGAACACAGATACCTCATTGTGCAGCTTTGTGCTTATCAATAAAACAATGTCCAACTGTAATCCGTTCACTGACAATTTCCTTGTGTATATAAAATAAAACAACATTAATGACCAGAAGTAAGTACACAGTTAAAACAGTCAGGTTAATGTCAACAATCTTCTGTATATTGGATTATTTTATGTGACATTATCCAATAATTTAGGCCTTTGCATCATCAAACGAGAAAGGTAATCGTCTTACTCATGTTTAAAAATAATAAAGATCCTGTGTGGAATTAGTTTTGTTTGTGGGAAAAAAAGTTGCGCTTAATACATAAACAGTCGAACACCAGTACTGTTGAAATCAAAAGTGCGACTAAGAAACATATAAACAACGCAATCTTAGTAGACGTAATTTTAAAAAGTCAATGCTTGTGTGCCTGACAAAAGGATGTGTAGTGTTTAACTCCGTTTCCAATGGCAACACATTCTTCTGAACAGGATGCCAGTCCATTACCGGTTAATCCCCAACTATTTGTTGGTACCCAATTTACAATTTGCAAACTGAGGTAAAGTACCTTACTCAAGGACGTATAATGACAAGGCACAAACAAGTTTCGAACCCGCAATTTTTCGAGAACGAATCCAAAGCACTAGCCACTAGGCCACCCCGTCCCCAACATATACTTTATTGATTTTAGCAGTTAACAAGTTATGCATACCTTTACGTTCAATAATTAAACAATTGAATGTTAAAGTTTCAGTATCAGATTTAGTGTTGTTGTTTTTTTTAAACTGAGTTTAACTTAATGATCCGTTCGGGCTTTTCATTCTCTCGAAGAATCTGATAAAAGAACCAAAAGTTGGTGATGAATAGACAATGTCATGGTTAAAAGTCCTAAAATATTACATAATTAGCAAACATGTCAAACTTATCAACGTGCCAAAGTCAAAATACCTGTTAGGTTATTTTTAGGTCTGGACTTTCATTTAGTTGACCCCCTGCAGACTACTTTTATTCTTACCTCTGGTCATTATCTTTTGCTGACCCTGCGACAAAATTATGAACAGTATATGATATCATTTGGTAATAATATCATGATAGAGAAAATATGTATTACTGTAAATATTGTTCAAAAGCGCATTTCTCCCTCTAATGTCATTCGCGTTTTATCAAAATAAACTTCTTAAGTGTCTTTATCTCATATATACAACTTTACATTCTGGTACGATTTGTGAAGCCAGTATTGCTCATGACTTTAATTAACTTAATTTAATTATTAAGGAAAACCATTACAGGATGTTTTACATGTCTTCCAAGTTCAGCAATTTTTATTTTAAAAAAGGCAGCAAATATTAAGTCCTTATTGATATCATCACAATATTTAAAGGACGAAGTTTGTTCGGTGCGAAAGAAGACGTAAATAAAATAATAATAATTCATTCGTGTTACGTTTGTACTTTAACAGTCAGAACACGCTTTTGAAAATATACGCATTAACGAGTCTGAAGTAACAGTGTTTTGTACTGTAAATTACTGAGTAAGTGACATTCACTCTCATCTAATTATCTTCCAAGTCCACCGCCGAGCTTTGGAAACTCTAGTGTTATACTAAGTCCATCCTGAACTTTAATTAATGTCAGTGTTATACTAAATCTATTCTAAACTTTAGTGCTATATTAAGTTCATCCTTAACTTTAAGTAATGTCAGTGTTATACTAATCCATCCTAAACTTTAGTAACTTTAGTGCTATATTAAGTCCATCCTTAACTTTAGTAACTTTAGTGCTGCATCAAGTCCATCCTGATCTTTAATTAATGTCAGTGTTATACTAAATCCATCCTGATCTTTAATTAATGTCAATGTTATACTAAATCCATCCTGATCTTTAATTAATGCCAGTGTTATAGTAAATCGATTCTGATCTTTAATTAATGTCAGTATTATACTAAATCCATGGTGAGCTTTAGTACTGTATTAAGTCAATCCTAAACTTTAATTAATGTCAGTGTTATACTAAATCTATTCTGATTTTTAATTAATGTCAGTGTTATACTAAATCTATTCTGATTTTTAATTAATGCCAGTGATATACTAAATCCATTCTGATCTTTAATTAATGTCAGTATTATACTAAATCCATGGTGAACTTTAGTACTGTATTAACTCAATTCTGAACTTTAATTAATGTCAGTGTTATACTAAATCCATCTTGATCTTTAATTAATGTCAATGTTATACTAAATCTATTCTGATCTTTAGTTAATGTCAGTGTTATACTAAATCTATTCTGATCTTTAATTAATGTCAGTATTATACTAAATCCATCTTGATTTTAATTAATGTCAGTGTTATATTAAATCCATCTTGATCTTTAATTAATGTCAGTGTTATACTAAATCTATTCTGATCTTTAATTAATGTCAGTATTATACTAAATCCATGGTGAACTTTAGTATTGTATTAACTCAATCCTGAACTTTAATTAATGTCAGTGTTATACTAAATCCATCTTGATCTTTAATTAATGTCAGTGTTATACTAAATCCATCTTGATCTTTAATTAATGTCAGTATTATACTAAATCCATGGTGAACTTTAGTACTGTATTAAGTCAATCCTGAACTTTAATTAATGTCAGTGTTATACTAAATCCATCTTGATCTTTAATTAATGTCAGTGTTATACTAAATCCATCTTGATCTTTGATTAATGTCAGTGTTATACTAAATCTATTCTGATCTTTAATTAATGTCAGTATTATACTAAATCCATGGTGAACTTTAGTACTGTATTAAGTCAATCCTGAACTTTAATTAATGTCAGTGTTATACTAAATCCATCTTGATCTTTAATTAATGTCAGTGTTATACTAAATCTATTCTGATCTTTAATTAATGTCAGTGTTATACTAAATCCATTCTGATTTTTAATTAATGTCAGTATTGTACTAAATCCATGGTGAACTTTAGTACTGTATTAAGTCAATCCTGAACTTTAATTAATGTCAGTGTTATACTAAGTCCATCCTGAGCTTTAGTGTTATACTAAGTCTATTTCAAGCTTTAGTACTTTCAGCGTTACATTTTCTCACACGAATATAAAAAAGATCCACCTTCTATTTAGCAAGTCTATGCAAATATTGTTAACATTTTATTTCTACTATCATTAGTTCTCTACATACAAACACAGTAAAGTGTTCTTAAAATAAGTATTTGTTCAAGAAGAAAAGATCCGGACTCTTTATAGAAAAATGTTAAACTTCTCTGATTACTAGATCAATGCCATGTTTACATGACACAATGTGTTTTACGTGACTATCAGTTGTAATGACGTTTGGCATTGTTATTTTCCAAGAAAGCTTATTATCATTGGTTGAATGAACACAGCCAATCATAACTAAAGCCACCAAATAGGACAAACTAATAGAAATTAAGACGACTGTGAAATAAAATGAAACCTAAACCTCATGGAGCGGTAAAGACCAAGGCACCATGTATTTTGGTGTTATAAATTAAACAACAGTAAACAAGCAAATATTGGCTAATTTTAATAACGTTACGAAGACCTTCATTGTCGTAATTGATGTCTCGTACTTTCTCAATAATGCTGTAGGGGTTATAACGATACGTTGGTCGCTATGAAATACCAGTAACATCAAACAAAAAAGACGTAAAAAAAAAGTCTTAATGATCCAGATTTACGTGTATAAATAAAGAGAGATCTAAGATTTTTTCCGAGTTTTGAAGTTATTAGATACTGGACGGAAATGTCATTAGATAACATTTTAATGTACCATAAGTACATTGAATCCCAATACAGACGAAAGAAAAATTGTTTTTAACAAAAATTAATTACAAAACTTAAATTTCATTTTTTTGAAGGAGAATAAACCAAACCCACAAACCCCATCCACTTTCCTGATTCCCACGTTTGGTTTCCGTATAGAATGGTTTGTCCTATTCCGGCGGTTTTTTGCTGTTGTTGGATATTGTCTTAACCAACTGTCTTACCCACATTTAACAAGTGAAAACCCTTAGGGTATTACTACTGATTACTTTACGACCGAGAGTTCCTGGGAAAGTCAAAGACATTGAAAGAATTATGACGGTTTTGTTCGTCGAAAGCCCCTGGCTAAACTGATTTCCCAAAAAAGCCCAATGTTTTATCAGCTCGCAGTTGTTTTCAACAGATCCGACCTAGGAGGAAATAACTATATAGAGTGCTACTGAAAGTTTTCTTATGGAAACAAGAGTAAAATCAGCAAGCCGAAAAAAAAAGCACTTTACGTCTTCGAAACGCTGTCAGGTACTTAAAAGTGCTCATTTGTGGCTACCGTGTCGAGGACACGAGCCATTTTCCCAGTAAATTTCAATAGGCTGATTGCCCCTGTTAGAGTAGTTTATGAGGCACTAAAACTGCAATCCTTGATACCTACCTGTGTCTGAGTTAGGCCTAACGAAGCGGCAAGTTCAGCTCGCTCCGGCAGAGCTAGATACTGTGTTCTTTGGAATCTCCTATTGAGCTGCTGAAGTTGAAGACTTGAGTAGATGGTTCTAGGTTTCCTCATCTTCTTTCCTTTCCCATTTACCCGTAGCGTATCTTCCGATTGATGTTTATCTGTCATTGTAAGCCAATTATTTATATGACACCATTCTTTAAACATAGGCATACAATGTTTAAAAACTATTAGGATCAAACTACGTGACATAGTGAATAAACTGATCAGTTGTTTCATGAAACTTACTTAACTGTATAAATACACAAACTGTTACAAAGCTTTCTGGATTAATTTCATAAAAGACTGTTCCAACTGTGGAATCAATGGCTTAACCAAAAACCATAAGTTTGTTCTGTATTGAATATGGTTACCCAATGGAGTTTTGGACGCTACTAATTGACATTACAGTGTGAGGTGTCTGTTCTACACGACTATTTTACAGCATTATTAGCAATTATGTCTACGTGCTACCTTAAAACAATAATTACATGGTCATGTTACCATAATTAATTATTCCTTCGTTATAAAACGATTTCCATTTCACGATGACAAGAAACCCACTTGAAGTAAAAATGTACTCTAAAGACGGCTGGTATAGGTATAAAACTTTAATTAAAATAAAGTACAGAAGAATTTCAGTTAACATTTTAAACAGTTACTTCAAATTTAAAATGTTTTCTTAGTTAATTATAAAACTTTTACCTTCAATAAATGTGTAAACAAAGTGTTCACTTATCTCTTACTACAAGAAACAAATACTAAACCAAACAATTTGTTATAACTGACATTAAGATCCATATGTTATATCTACGTTGAACAGACATTTCACTGAATGTTTTCATATCGACTTATGAACCACCAATTATTGTACATTTAATATCATATTTTATTTCACAATAAATTGCTTTTGTGTTTGAAAGAGACTTGCATATAATAGGTGATAATAAAACGTTTTCTATTCTAGCTGCGATGGGTAAAACGTTGTGCAGTTTTCAGTTACAAAACATCTTTCATTATTGATGACATCATTTTAGAAAGCTGTGACGTCACTGATATATTAGTATACATTTTGGTACAAATGCTTTTCTTTCAACAATGCAATTCTACTGTGTTCATTCAAGCAATCAAATCAAAATCAGTTTATTTCATTGTTGTTAATACAACAATCGCATTGCAAGTATTGTCATACTATTGTAGGTAGGTGTGTTGCATGATCGTTTATTCTGTTCCAGTGTTGTGTATTATTCACTCAGTCTTAGTTGTAACACAATAAAAATATTTTTCTATCAAACTTTGCACAACACTTTTATCTATCTCGATAACATGTTTAAAATAAGACAGTGTATAACACTAGTTATACACTGAATAATTAGTTTCGTATTTGTGATATTTACTGTATTCACTTCATTGTTGACATACTTAAAAACTATTTTTAGTTTGTATCGAATGTATTAAAAACTGGCGTAAAGAACTCATTTTGTATGTAAAATATCGGTTAATATTAACAGTATTTTTTAAGCATGAGTCGTTTTCATTTATAGAACAATCGTTTGTTTTTTATTTCACGATGAAAATTCTGGACATTGCAAAACTGTTCTGAATTAATTTTATCCATTAAATTTTAAGGACGCGTAAACTGAGATGCGCATGCGTCACATTTCGTCAACACTTGTTTTTCGAATCATTATATAGTTAATTTCACGTTGATATATTTCTGCTAGTAAGTTATTTAATAAACCATTAATATTTTAGTTCGGACATTTTATCGTAATGTAAAAGTTTTATTCATCTGCGTGTTGCAAGTTCCAAAAGTGTATCACTTTTAAAAACAAAATACCGATTTATCAAACCGCGTGAAACTCGTGGGAAATACTTTACTGTAGAAATAAGTAACTGAATTCGCATTGTAGCTGGTTACAAACGTAGATACATCTTACTAACGTTTACAGATTTTAAGAAATACTGGATTGTGAAACTGTTACGTTTATATCTAATACTTAATCTCGGAACATAAACTTGTTACATTCAAATCAGATTTTCAATCAACTTCAGTTATTAGACCTGCTTTAAATCAGCGGACTTCTTGTAACGTGTATTCCGCGACAAATATAACATTCTTTATGATTATGGGTAATTAGTCCTATAGAAGTTGAAAATGAATCTAATTCTGTTCGATTATTGATTAGTAATGATCACTAAAAGAAAATGGATAAGACTTATGTCCTATATTTAAGAACTTGAAAGAACTACATAGATACACTAAGCCTGTAATGGCCGCCTATTTCGTAGGTATTAGTCACGTGCTAGTTCAAGCACACATTTTGTAAGCTGACACCTAATTTGATCAATAAACAATTCTACATAGCCTTGACACTTAATTTGATCAATAAACAATTCTGCATAGCCTTGACACCTAATTTGATCAATGAACAATCCTACATAGCCTTGACACCTAATTTGATCAATAAAGAATCCTACATAGTTTTGTTAGCTTGTACACACTTTTTAATCCACAAAACATACAACACTGAATTTACTTAAATATGAAGTTTGATGAAAGATTTCTATTATTAATAGCATTAGTTTTAAACTGAAACTAATTTAAGGATATACTGTAACTATTCATGGTTACATGCATTCGATATGGTAATACGTTATATAAGAATACAAACTTCAAAACTTACCATCTCTAGGTGACGGAGGACCACAGCTTGTCACATTCGGGGCATATGATCCCAGGTAGTGATGGCTCGGATGGGTGTAAGTGTTGTGAAGACCACTGTTCAGGGGGTTATTGTTCATGGGGAATGGATAGGCGCCCAATGATCTAGCATGTTGGCTGCCGGGAAAGGCCGCTTCGTGCTGCGGCGCCTGGTGGCTAGGGTACGAGGACCGTATCTGGTACGGCTGTGAATGGTGTTGCATGGCAGTCAGACCTTGCTGTTGTAACTCCATAAATGCAGACTTATTAGCCATTTCCTGATCAAGGCCATCCACCGTACCCGTCATATTCGGGTAGGGGGTCGAAAATTCACTGAAGTTCAACGTGGTGGCGGTTTTCGTGAAACGCAACTAAGAAAGAAAGTATGGAAACACGATGTGGTCTTCCCGTTGCTAGCGGACAACTACTTAAACTACCAGCTCTTAACTCAACACCACTACCATGAATATGGATAGAAGCTCAGCAGCTCCACCTCCTTCCCTCTCTACTGCTCGCTGATTGGCCGTTAGCCAGAACGTGGCCTCCGACAAACGTTGCTTCAGTTTTCTTGCTAAGCCTGATGCCCGAGTCATCAGTCCTTCCAGGGAAAGCCCCGCCCTACCCTTGCGCTATGCCTGGGGGTATATCAATTGGGCTGCTCGACCCAGCTGACCCGAGTCTCCTCCACCCCCTCCTTGGAATCACCTGAGAAAGGTGCCAACGACGCCTATCTTCCCGGCTATCGTCACACTCTTAGTTCTGTACGCTTGTCACCCATCCAATGAATTGAGTGACCACACTCCAGCGGTCATCGCTCGTGCAAACACTTTTTGTTTCAGCTATAAGAAGGGTGTTGGCGGTTCAACCTGGCGCCACAAGACAACTCTGAACATGGTTGGTAGTTAACACTTCAAATCGTGTGACTTACCCTAGATTTTCTTGATCTGCTTGTTTTAGCGACAGTTACTTTCGTACGTGTACATAAACAACTATTTAGCAATCAAATAACTCCCAAACCCCCAATTTTCTTTCATACCCTTTTGTTACTAATTAGGTCTACATGTTACTTTACATTGAATAATTTGTGTTTCTGCCTGTAACAACGCACCTTGTAAAGAAATTACCAACAAAATAGAGTAGAATGACTCATACTGTGTGCGTGTTTTCTTATAACAAAGCCGCATCGGGCTATCTGCTGTGTCCATCGAAGGGAATCAAACCCCTTATTTTAGCGATTGCAAATCCGTAGAATTACCTCTGTCCCAGGACAGAGAATACATAGGAAGAATAAGTGAGATTAACTGTAGTATTAATGGGCATTTTTGTGTGTTTGTGACTCGCGTGTTACCAGAGACATTGAAACCAACAAAATCAAATATTGGCAAACAGTTTTCGTTGCATAATTAAATGTTGTTGTTTTTACTGATTATCCCCTCGGTAACTCTATGGTTAAGCAACTCCAAATGTAATCCATATTTGTTAAAAGTAAAAAATTATTGCACATATTTAGAAGTAATATAAAATGCATACATCAAAGTCCACCTTTAGACGAATAACAAGATATAGCCGAGAATTAAGTAAGGAACATTCGGAGCGCTCCTAACTGATGAGTTATTAGCTCAGCTATAAAAGCTAGAATAAATATTTTAATTTGAAGGAGTCCAAAATTGTCCTTAATGGATACTTGCAATGAATTATTTTTTTATTTGTAAATGGGCTGTACATAAAACAAAATAAATAAAAATCCAAACCACTATCTTTTATAATCTGTATTAGTATGTTATTTTTACAAAAAAAAATAGATAGGACGTATTTGTTTAAATTTCTATACGTGTGATGTGTGTGTGTCTTGCATGGTACTCAAAAATGTTTCTATTCGATATTTCCGTAGTGGTAGATGGTTCCGTTTCTCACCACAGGAGGTCTCACTTATCACTTCAATTTCCCACTTTCTGTCGGAAAGATGGACTTACTGAATCAGTGGCTGTGCCACCATGTATGTATAATCGTCTTCATTACCTGGACTTCACGATATGTCTTGCTGGTGTGTAAAAATGTTGGCTTCCTTTGATGTAGCGACCACCTAAATCAACTCTTCACCGAAAGCAAAAAAAGACAGCAACAGCAGTCTGAAATAGCGCAAGACACGTTCCAGCTCGCTGCGTTCATTCTGCCCACGGAGCCAGTTCTCCGCTAGATTCAGGACGCGTTGTGCACGCAACACTGCGCAGGTCAGGGGTCAGGGGGAGTTGAGGCGTGTGAAGTACGAGACTGGGGCGATTGACTGGCTAGAATGAAGTCTAAACTCACGCACAACCTGCTTTTCTAAACGTACATAGAGAGGCATGTAGGGCCCATTCACACTACTTGACGTAAGCTGCCAGTGCACGTGCTAATACTCAATTCGGAATTTTGGGAGATTTGCCAAAGAGGTCGTTTTAATCTTAAACGTAAAGCACTTTTACACTTAAAGCCAAAAATGTTTCTATTTTATATTAAAATACAGTAAATAATCAGGTAAAAGTTTCCCATGTACTCTTTAATAAATAGTAAAATAGTTTTGTTTTGGATTTTGCGCAAAGCTACACGAAGGCTATCTGCGCTAGCTGTCCTTAATTTAGCAGTGTAGGACTAAAGGGAAAGCAGCTAGTCATCACCACTTACCGCCAACTCTTGGGCTACTCTTTTACCAACGGATAGTGGGATTGACTGTCACATTATAACGCCCCCACGACTAAAAGGACGAGTATTTTTGGTGTGAGTGGGATTCGAACCCAAGACCCTCAGATTACGAGTTGAGCGTCTTAACCACCTGGTCATGCGGGGTCAGTAAAATGGAGAATATTTAATCTATTAATAGTCTGTTGAATAATATATGTTATATGAATGAATATTAAACACCTGGATAGCAGCTGTCCAATGGTTATAATTAAACACAACTATGCTAAATATTAATAGAAAATAAAATAACATAAATACAATAAACACGTATCACAATAAAGAAAACACTAGCTTCTATCATAAACGGATTATAATACACATGAAACTATTTTGTGAAACGTGACGAATGAACAAAAACGTTCGTGACAAAGGCAAGGTTACGACATTAAACTGAAATGTAGAATATGTGAAAAATATAAGGCAAAAACATAAAAGCGAGTTGGTTTATTCGATAAAGGTTTAGGGCACTTAAATAGTGCAAGGAAAGCGTAACTGTAGCATTATCTGTTTGCGTGTGTGTACATACAGTGTAATACAGAACATCTATTTATTGTTGAAATATTCCATCCAATAGAACATTCTGTCTAACATTTAAAAGGTGCTAATTGTAAGTTTCAAAAACCAACAACGTTTGTTTTTTAATTTCGCGCAAAGCAACACAAGGGCTATCTGTGCTAGCCGTCCCTAATTTAGTAGTGCAAAACCAGATGAAAGGCAGCTAGTGATCACCACCTACCGCCAACTCTTGGACTACTCTTTTACCAACGAATAGTAAAATTAACTGTCACATTATAATGAACCCACGGCTGAAAGGACGAGCATGTTTGGTGCGACGGGGATTCGAACCCGCGACCCTGAGATTACGAGTCGAACGCCTTAACTCATCTGGCCATGCCGGGCAAAACCAACAATCTGTTCCCGTGAATAAAAGAAACATTGGCAAGGCAGACAAATAAAGCGTAAAAATGAAAGTCACCTGATTGTTTTTAAGCCAACTATGATGTTTTTGTTCACTGCTCAATATTCATGTTGACTTGTTAGAAAAGTTTATGTTTTATTCTTTTGATAAGTTCGGTAACATAACAGTGAAATAGTATAATCCAGAAGTTTTATGACATTGAGTTGTAGTCAAAAGCGAAATATAATCTACCAAGTACTGTTTCAGCTAAGCCTTACGTTATATTTAAGATATAAGACGTTCGGCTCATAATCCGAGAGTCACGGGTTCGAATCTCCATCGTACCAAACAGGCTCGCCTTGTCAGCCGTGGGGACGTTATAATGTTACGATCAATCCCACTATTCATTTGTAAAATAATAGCCCAGGAGTTAGCAGTGAATGGTGATGACTATCTGCCTTCCCTCTAGTCTTACACTGCTAACTTAAGGACGGCTAGCACGGATGGTCCTCGAGTAGCTTTGGCAAAATTTAAAACAAACCACACCGAATAGTATTTGTTTGGGCGTGCACTTTGACATTATATTTCCATTTTCAATATTATTTATTCGTTGCTATGGAAACAAGCGGTTGTGTAAATGATCCAAACACATTCTGTCATATTTGTACTAAATTTGATAAAAGTAGATTTTTTCTTCCCGACCTGTGAAAAAAATATTATTTTCGAAACTTGCATAGCTGAGTTAAGGAACATCCGTCATTAAAGGTAAACTGCCTTTCATGAAGTTTGAATGCACAAGCCTGCATGATTATATTGTCGGAGCACGCTGTCGAACTTCCCTGGTTTCTATTTGATTTCTGCAGGCGCATCTGTTACCAGCCTAATATATTTTAATATTTTCTCCCACGCTACCTCACCTACGTACTTTACTGTCGATACCTAAGCCAACTCGTAAGAAGATTTGTAATTGGTCGTTTGGAAAGGGAAATTTCCCAACATTGTTACCACCCACACTGACTTTCATTTTTTTACATTTAATTTGTCTGTTTGACAATGTTTCTTTTATTCACAGGAATACATTGTTGGTTTGGCCAGATGATCCTCTACTCCTAATTCGAGGGTCGCGGGTTCAAATCCCTGTCACACCACATTTACTAGTCCTTTAAACTGTGTGTGTGGGGTTATAATGTAACGGTCAATCCCGCTATTTGTTGATAAAAGAGTAGCCCAAGAGTTGACGGTAGGTGGTGATGACTAGCTGTCGTCCCTCCAGTCTTACACTGCTAAATTAGGGACGGTAGCGCAGAGAGCCCTCGTGTAGTTTCCGCAAAATTCTAAATACAAACAAACAACAATCTTTAAATGAAAAAAAAGTACAAATTCCATTTTTTTAGCGCTACAATTATTATTTATACGGTATCTCACACGTTCAAGTTACTCGAGTTTTCAGTTTCACAAGAAAAAAGGTTTGTTTATGTTTTATGCACGTGCTGTTTATACGTTTTTATTTAAATCATAAGTTAAATAATATGGCGAACGTATATTGATTATTATCACTACGGCTAGAGAAGCTTTTATTAGTAAATTTATTACTTTAGTTTACCTGATGTGCGTGTGTACATTTGATTATCCATTATCTGAGGCCTAAAAAAACATTTCTTAGCTGAAAAAGACGTTAGAACGATCGAATTTTCGTTTGACTTAAGTAAAAGTTGAATAACGTTGTAAAACTGTTTATTTAGATGTTCTCAATTAGATGTGTGAACAAAGATATATTGTGGTTCTAGTAGGTGAAAAACAAAAGACACAATTATTAAGCAAATTGTACTTAATCTTAAGGTATCTTAACTCTTGGAATTACTACGACTGAAACAGTGTTCTAATATAAACCATAAGAACAGTTTTGTTTGCTTTTTCTTTGTTAACAGAGGTCTCTCTATACAAAGCTAACACTATTTAGATAGTCTCACGCTTATTTGAGAACTACAATCCTGTTTATTATACCATAGATTTCTACTACTACTGTAGCTGCTGGTATCTACTTGTATAGGTGTCGATAGTTTTGTTTGACGGGCTGAAGCACAGAGAATGGGCCTTGTGGCCACCTCAGTGTAATGGTTCTTATGCTACATCATTACAGTGGAAACCCAGAATACATGCTGCTTTATAGGGATTGACAACAAAAAGAATAAAAGAGCGGTGGACCATCTGGTTGAGAGCTTAAAATCTGTATCGTGGGTGCCACATGAAAGCGGGTACCGAGCTGAATAGCAGTACGCGTGTTTGACACCTAATGTGTTTATTTTAGGGCTAAGATGTCTACGTAGATGAATGTATCATTTGTACGATGTGTCTTGAAGTACTTATCTTCCGCTATACGAATTAGAATTAAAGATCAAAGAAAAACTGTAACTGTATTGTTAATACAGTTATACAAATTCTACGTGACATACTGCGAACAAGATATAGCGTCTCTTACTGATAAGCACGGAACAATAAATTTTTAAAAAGTGTAACAGTGTGTTCTTAACTATGCCATGTTTACTCACTGCTGCGAGGTAAGAACATGTTTCCACTAATAATCAATATTCCTGTTTCTTAAGTCAGTACAAGAAATTACAATTCCTGTGGGGCACAGTCTGGTTACAGTATTTTCAAAATGCTGCGAATGTGAAAAGGCGTTACGCATAAGCTGATGTCTTCTATTTTATCTGTGATATATATATATATACATTTGAATAACGTTACGCTGTTTCTTCTGAATTTTTTATTTGTTCTGTTTTAACAGTGATTCACCGCTCTTATATCCTCTTTTATAATATATAACACCTTTATCAACTTGAATTTCTATGTTTTTCACCCTAAAACGATGTTACTTGACCACTACCTTTACCTGGTTCAGTATCCAACATGAATTCAGTAACTAGAACCCATTATCTGTACTTTCAGCTCTTATCATTTCTTCATTAAAGACATTATTTTTTGAAAAAAAAAAAACCAGTTAGTATTTCGTGCTTTAAAATGCCGCTAAAGCAAACTAAACAGCACTTTTCTTGTTTGTTATAAATAATTTATTTTCTTGGAATAAAAACATATACTTCTTACTCCTTCAACTGTGTTTGCTTTGAATTTCGCGCTAAGCTACTCGAGGGTCATCTGCACTAGCCGTCCCTAATTTAGCAGTGTAAGACCAGAGGGAAGGCAGCTAGTCATCACCACCCACCGTCAACTCTTGGGCTACTCTTTTACCAACGAATAGTGGGATTGACCGTCATATTATAACGGCCCCACGGCTGAAAGGGCGAACATGTTTGGTGCGACCGGGATACGAACCCAAGACCTTCGGATTACGAGTCGAACGCTTTAACACGCTTGGCCCTGCCGGGCCTGACAACTGCGTAACAAGTTTCTCTTTCTGGTCAACGGGAAATAAAACGTATAAAAATAATCGAGTCATTTTTCACGACTAAAATAAGTGATAAAATAAAATACGTTTAATATGATATTTCATTCGTAATGATTAACAGAAAGTTATGGTTCTTTCTTCTTTTTCTCAAACAAACGATATTCCAGCGAGATAATTACTAATTTAATACGTGTATCACTACGCTTGCATAAACGTATCTACAACTTTGAAACTATTAGTACATTTCTTGTATTTTAAGCTTTAGAGATAAAATATTAACCACGTGAATAACTTATGAAACAGTGTGGCAACCAAGTTGATTTTCATAAAAAAAACCGTGTTTTATCTCGCAAGATAAAAACAATATCAGTACCAGTGATATACGCATGCTCAGTACCACGCAACATGGAAGGTTGCGGCTAATTGTGGATCACCGACTCTATGACGACGCTATGCTTGAATAGAGCGAACCAAGCATGAAAAATGTGTTTTGGATTGTAGGGTTCGGTGTTTTTAGCTCTTTATGTACGTAAGCATTTCTGTGGTCGACTGGCTTCTCGTTTGATCAGACTCTCTTATTATTATTTTTTTTATATCCCGACAGTAACTCAAAAGGTAAAAGTTTGAATACACAAAGAATTGGAAATATCTGACAAATTCACTAATCACCACAGCAGTGAGCCAGTAACAACAAACTATTATGGACAGGGTTTTCTAGAAGGTGCCATGGATTTAAACTTGGTGTTTTATAGTTAGCACGATCTAAAAACACCTATCCCCTATTAACATTGATACAGACTCCACGTGGGACAGCGGTACGTCGTCGGATTTACACTGCTAAAATGAAAGGTTCGGTTCCCCTCTGTAGACACAGCAAATAATCAGATGAGGCTTTGCTAAATGAAAATGCAACATTTTTATGATAAATAAATTAAGGTCACCTGATGTTAGACATAGATATAATAAATAATTCTAGTTTCCTGTGATAGCATTAAAAAGGGTTATATATGTGAATTCTGTTCTGAAATTTATAATTGTTGAAAAATCTTAAAGACATCACTAGAATTGTTCGTGTAGTGTGAACTTTAACACAATTAGATAAAGTTTAGGTTTGTTTATTTGTTTGTGTTTCTGAATTTCGCGCAAAGTTACACAAGGATTATCTGCGCTAGCCGTCCCTAATTTAATAGCGTAAGGCTAGAGGGAAGGCAGCTAGCCATCACCACCCACCGCCAATTTTTGGACTACTCTTTTACCAACGAAAAGTGGAATTGACCATCACATTACAACGTCCCCGCGGCTGAAATGGCGAGCATGTTTGGTATGACGGGGATTCGAACCTGCGACCTTCGAATTACGCATCGTGTCGAGCACCTTAATCACCTGGCCATTCCGAGCCCTAAAGTTCAACACATTAATATTAATATAATTACATACATGGACATGGTCCTGAAAGGGGTCAGAGTGAAAGCGTGGATTATATAAACTTTAACCAATATTGGACAGAAATGAATCAAATGCTGGAAGGAGAAAGAGGCCTGTTGAATTTGACCTTTGCAGATCTACATAACTTAATAATTACCAATACCTGGAACACAGAACAGCAATCTAGATAAACACGCATCAAAGAATATGTCTGTTTATTTTTGTTATACTGGCCAAGCTGAGTCACTGTTCTCAAGTTAAAATATGTATAGGGTATAACACAAACAAAAGGCATTTGTTCACGGGTTTTTAAACTGTCTTCTATGATAAGGGCAAAATCCTTCATTTTAATAAATTTTAGGAACACATTATCAGTCGAATTAGTGCATATGTGTGTGTGTTATTCTTTTAGCAAAGCTACATCGGACTATCTGCTGTGTCCACCGAAGGGAATCGAACTCCTGATTTTAGTGTTGTAAATCCGTAGACTTCTGCACCAACGGGGGACCGAAATGGTGCATTGACCAACACTTTCGTGGCTCTCATTTGAGCTTAGGTTTTAATATGACTCAATAAGGTTTCTCCCATATGGTTTTGTTTCATAAATACTACAGTTAATACATTTCATAACATGACGTACAAGTTAGTTATTTTCAATATTGCTTACCTCTTCTGATTTTGTTTGTACACACTACAGTTAACACATTTAATAACATGACGTACAAGTTAGTTATTTTCAATATTGCTTACCTCTTCTGATTTTGTTTGTACACACTACAGTTAACACATTTAATAACATGACGTACAAGTTAGTTATTTTCAATATTGCTTACCTCTTCTGATTTTGTTTATACACACTACAGTTAACACATTTAATAACATGACGTACAAGTTAGTTATTTTCAATATTGCTTACCTCTTCTGATTTTGTTTGTACACACTACAGTTAACACATTTAATAACATGACGTACAAGTTAGTTATTTTCAATATTGCTTACCTCTTCTGATTTTGTTTATACACACTACAGTTAACACATTTAATAACACGAAGTTAATATAGCCAATTACGATGGGACTTGTCCATCGTGGTTTTATTTATGTGAGTTTTTTGTTTTTTTTTCTGATAACAAAGCCACATCGGATTACCTGCTGATCCACCGCGGAAAACCTAACCCTCAATTTTATCCTTATGAATTCGAAGACTCATAGCTATCCCACTAGGGCAACGGTTTTGTTACCACACTTTTAACCTGGGCTTATGTAGGTTTCCTTCAATGAGACGTATCATCTGTGGTTTTATTTATACATTACCAAAGTTAATATGTTTTTCATAACACCAAATCAAGTTAGTCTCCTAATTTTACTTTAAAAACATTTGTGGTTTACATATATTAAACCTCCATGTGACACATATAAGTATTACAACTGAACCTTTATAAAACGAAAGAAAACTTATTCATTCATTCGCTCATCACATATATTATGAAAACACAATACATCGGTTCAATGATTCTATTGAAAGGCCCGCGTGCTGGCATAAATCAGCTTATCTAGATTTCACTTTTACCAATATACATTCTTTGCTTCTGCTGTTGTTAAGCCTTTCTTTTTCTGAAGTCATTAAGAACACATTTGTTTTATGAAAATTATCAAGCACCTAAAAGCTGGTTCATTGTTTACACAGTTTATATAGTTTTTATCAATGAATTACATCAGATATGATGGTTTTTAAATGAATATCTGTGCATTTGAGTAAGACTAAATCAATAAAGTTTCCTCAGAGACATAAGACTAAATCAATAAAGTTTTCTCAGAGACATAAGACTAAATAATACAAGTTCTATGGATGGTATACTTTTTTTTCTTCAAATTGTTCCACTAGGGGAGGGTCGACGATGATTTTACGTACTTACAAAGCTGAAACCCAGGATTCGAATACCGACAGTGGATATAGCGAAAGCACACTATTGTGTAGCTCTTCACGACGGAAGTAACAACTTTCTCGATGTTCGCTTCTAAAGTAAAAAAAATCTACCTTCCAATGGTAGTAGTGTTGTCGAATTTCTTAAATTGTAACTCAGCTCATCTTTTCACTTTAAGATATTTTTTCATCGTAAAGGAAGGTCTTATTATTTAAGAGTTACTTACTTGATTTTATAATTATATCCTTAGCGTATCAGAAATCTTTTCTGAAATTGTTATAATTTTCCTTCTTTGAAAAAAAAGATACAATACACCGACTGCGCACATCATCTTAATGATATAGCTCGAAACCATTTAACAGCTCGTGATCCGAGGCTCGATTCCCGAAGTACACGTAGCAAATATGTGGCTTTTCTCTAAAACAAACATTTTTTTATTTAAGCCTTTTCTGTAGAGATTTTTATTCGATCTATTTCGCTGGAGGGTACGTTAGAGGGCTCATGACACTTAAAATTCGAGATTTGATCCCTTAAACAGCCAAAGTGTACACAACGTATTGAACAGCTTTGGGCTTAAATAAAACAAACAAATGACAACCTAACTTTTTCCTTGTCAGTTGTTTTGAGATTTTTAACGCATTTTTCACTTTATTTTTAGGGAAAGAACAGCATAATTCCTTGGTATGAACTGTATTAAATTGTTTATTGCTAAATGATACATATTTTAATAAAGTATCAATTATTTAATTGCCAAGCATCCATAAATTCCCGGCTATTTTTACAGAGATAAATTAACAGTTTCTTCATCGTATATAGACATTGTGCCAGGTTTAATTCTCATAAGCTTACTACTAAAAAACATTACATATTTCATTCGTTTAAATCCAGTTTGCGCGAAACATGTTCACCCTTTCAACCGTGGGGGCGTTATAATGTGACGGTCAATCCCACTATTCGTTGGTGAAAAAGTAGCGCAAGAGATGGCGGTGGGTGGTAATGACTAGCTGCCTTCCTTCTGGTCTTACACTGCTAAGCTGGTGACGGCTACCACAGATAGCCCTCGTGAAGCTTTGTGCAAACTTTAAAAAACACAAACAGAGAAAGTGTTATCGCCAGCAAATGGTTCAATCCAACAACAAAATTTATGTTCGTAATCATAACTGTCATAATTCGTTAATAATAACACTTCTCAGTATTTGTAATGTTGTCGTCAGAAACTTCTGAGCGTTTAGGCAGTTGTTAATGATTCTTGTTCTCCATTAGTGAACAATCCCTATAACTCGTAGTTAATAACACTTATCGTCAATAGTTCATGATATGTGCAGTTATTCTCCTTACCCAGTGGCTCAGCATTACGTCTGAAGACTCATAACACTAAAAACTGGATTTCGATACCTGTGATTGGCAAAGCACAGATAACCCGTTTTATAACTTTGTGCTTAACTACAGACAAAACATACTATTGATAGTAATTGCCAGTTTTAAACTTCGGAGACCACGTTGGAGGATTAAAACGACTTATCACACTTCATAAAAGTGATTTTATTAAAAACCCCGATATTTCGGCCTCAGGTCACACACAGATATCTCAGGTCACACAAAGATATCTCAGGTCACACACAGATATATCAGGTCATACACAGATATCTCAGGTCACACACAGATATTTCAGGTCACACACAGATATCTCAGGTCATACACAGATATCTCAGGTCACACACAGATATCTCAGGTCATACACAGATATCTCAGGTCACACACAGATATCTCAGGTCATACACAGATAGGAGTTGTCGAGTGTATAAGACCCATACAACAATTCAAAACCAATTTATCAATGGTGATACCACGTGTTATTAAACGTACATTAAATGGAACTAGAGTAACTAAACGACAAAAAATCATAAGCTATCGAAAACACACACACAAAATAATACTAGTATTTACCAAGACCAAGAATTATTTTCGTTTATTTTAGGCTTATAACATGAAATGAATAGAGACTCTTTGAATTTACGATCAAGAAAACTGTTATATGATTCCAAGGGCTTAATGTTAAACAATGTTTTATATAACGCGCCATGTTTCATTAGAAAGTGCTCGATTGTGTCCTCTTTAACATTAAGATTCGTGGTTGTGTTCATTAATATGATCATGTCGTGGACAACTTGTGTCACAGATGTATTTATCATCACATCGGTTACACTTCGTTTCCTATATTACATCGTTAACAGCACAATAGCCATACAGTACAACTTATTGTTTTTACTGAAGTAACGCTTTTCATCAGTTCTTATTAAATCCTCTTGTTAATTACAACTCGGTCAAGTTGTGGCCATCAGATATCAGTTGTTGTCACGGTAAGTAACTTGTACGATCACCTATGTCTAAATGTTAATTAGTTACTATTTTAAATTACTAATTAGTTTATACACTCCTTCATTTTTTTATTTTTTTTTTTACGGATCCTTGTCGACTGTCGTCCTGAAAAGGCCTGTGAGTGGGTGGAAGGAGTCGTAATTATATCCTGGAATTTCTTGTTAGTAAATGTTGATGTAGTTTGCTATCCGTTCGTTCAGTATCTTCCCTATTAATAAACATTAATAACAAACTGATAATTCGTAAAAATTATTATCATTTAGTTAACACGTGTCATTAATAGCTGAAAACACTCGTCATTAGTAGTAGATAACACTTGTTATCAATAATTAGCAATAATTGTCATTAGTAGTCAGTATCACTTGTTATCAATAATTAATAATAATTGTCATCAGTAGTAGACAACACTTATTATCATTAACTAATAATAACTGTTTCCAGTAGTCAGTAACACTTGTTATTAGTAATTAATAATAACTGTTTCCAGTAGTCAATAACACTTGTTATTAGTAATTAATAATAACTGTTTCCAGTAGTCAATAACACTTGTTATTAGTAATTAATAATAACTGTTTCCAGTAGTCAATAACACTTGTTATTAGTAATTAATAATAACTGTTTCCAGTAGTCAATAACACTTGTTATTAGTAATTAATAATAACTGTTTCCAGTAGTCAGTAACACTTGTCCATTAGTATCAATAACACTTGGCAATTAGTAATTAATAACACTTGTCGTCAGTAATTAATAATAACTGTTATCAGTAGTCAGTAACACTTGTCCATTATTATCAATAATACTTGGAAATTAATAACACTTGTTATCAGTAATTAATAATAACTGTCGCCCATAGTTAGTAATGCATGTATTCAATGTTTAGTAATATTTGTCAGGGAAGATGTAGTTCGTGTTTTAAAGTTGTTGCGATCGAAATATTATTCTGAGTATTCCTATTACAAAAGATAATGTGTTATTAAGTCGTCTAAAGTCTCACACGTTAATACCTTAATGAATTATTTAATTGTTTCAAAAGGTGAACTCAGCTTTGTTTATAAGTGTACAATAAATTATCTAAGAGTGCTGTAAGTCCGATAGAGAGCTTCTTTTATCTCTGTGTGTGTGTGTTTTATAGCAAAGTCACATCGGGTTATCCGCTTTGTTCCCTGAGGGGAAACGAACCCCTAATTTTATTGTTATACATTCGAAGGCTCACCGCTGCCTCACTCGGAGGACTTCTTTTATCTTTTCCTTGTGTGTCTGTGATTCCGTGTTCTATTGCAGTCCAGCAACATTTCTAACAATAACACTGGACCAAATCCGGTTACTTATATCAAACATACTCTTTCTTAGAATGTTCTTAACATCGTCAGCAACTTAGCTGCCAAGACGCTGAATATAAAGATAGTAATTAATTAATTTTTACACTTAGAAGATCGTATAAACTTATAGCTGATAATGACAATGAATTATAGTTAAAAGTTAATAATGCTTCACGTTTATATAGACCCAAAACCACATGTTTTTATTCTAGCTAACAAAAAATATTATCTAAAAAAGTGAACAATTTCTAGTTAACACATATATCTGATACTAAAAATGTAAACAAGAAATAGCGTTCTTTCACAAGTTTCAAAAATAACGTAGAAGATCAGAATTTTTTATTACGATGACGAAATAAATAATTAATACGTCATACTGTCCAGTAACACAGTGGTATGTCTGTAGATTCAAAGCTCTCGAAACTTGGTTTAGATACCCATGATGGGCAGAGCACAGATAGCTCTTTGTGTAGCTTTGCGCTTGTTTTGGAATTAAGCATAAAACAAGACAATGGGTTGTCTGTTCTTTGCCCACCACGGGTGTCAAAACCCGGTTTTTAGCAGAGTGAGTCCGCAGACATACAACTGTGTCAATGTTTGGGGGGGGGTCAACTTTACGCTTAATAACAAAAAACAACACGTCATTTTGATACATTTCATACATTTCAAATGTCTTAGACATTTTCAGAACGTATTTTAGCACCTGAGATTTTATAATTATATTCAGAATTTGGGTGTGTTTTAAATTGAACTTTTGGCATGAATTGTGCGGCGTTTTCTACATTATTTGTACTTCGCTATTGCATATATTGTTCAATCGTAGAGAATTTTGCGATAAAATAAAATTCAGGTAAACAATATAAGGTAAAAAATATAAATAGGTAAACTGCTCGTGTTAGAGCCAATTGCTAAGTGTTTATAGCAAATGATATTATATCTTAATATCATAGGTAGTTCAACTTAAATCAAATCATAAACTGTGTATTTATAAGTTGATCCCAACTAGTTTCAACTAACTTTAACAACCCATGGCATTGATCTCTTCGTAGCTGCTGTCTTAGTTAAATCAACACATGAGGATATATGTAGTGTTGAAAATCATAGTAAAAATTACTTTATTTACACAGACTCTTTATTCGACTTTCTATTAAGGCGTAAACTAGACTTAGTGTTTTAATTTTTATTTTCTTACTGCACCGAAATTCAACGTATGAATCCAACAATTCGACATTGAATGATCCCTACCCAGCTAGCGACTCACCAACGAGTTTGAAAGCTTAAGGTGTTAAAAACTTGGTTTTCGCAGTCAGAACGAGCACAGCACAAACAGCCCATTGTACAGCTTTGTGTCAGCAACAGATTTGTTTGCATTTATTTATTCATCAGAAAAAATATATATATGTATTCTAACACTTAAGCCGCGAAAACATTGAAGTATAATTTATTTTTGAAAGCCTTGTTTACATTGAATCTAATGAGACAACAAATATAACATGTAATTTAAAATAACGAAAAAAAGTAATTTACATTATTAGTTTGTTTGCATTTCATCAAATGAACAATCAAGACTCAGGTACAACTTTAATATTACTGTTATTTTTACCATACAACTTCCGAAACTATTGTGTAGTTTGTTATATTTTTTGAGAGTTTTGGCAATCAACGTAAGGGGGAAAATATATATATATGTATGTATCATGTATTATCTTGATAAACTGTTTTCACATGTGTGTCTATTGTACGTTCATTGATAAGGATACGTTTACATTGAACGCAAACGTGAAATAATGCTATCCTTTGTTTGTCAGTTTAGTAACATAGTTGTCAAAGCCCACGAATCGTCCCAGAGTCCCTAAAGAAAATAATTATTCAGTGATCCAAAAGGGCCACACCGGACGAGTTCACGCAACGCGTCATTGTTTTCCTGTAAATATCTCTCAATTTAGTAGATCGTGGCCAGTTTTTGGGTCGTTGACCGCAGGCATTTGTCGTGGGTCAATGAGTTGCGCACCCAAATTTTCTTGGAATCGGTCATGAACCCTTGAGTCTTATCTTATTCCAAAAATATAAGATCATTTGGACTTCTTTAATGTTGCTGACCATCCTAAATCTACAATTCTTAACAATTGTATCACGTGTTTTGGAGGTGAATGTCCAAAACTAAATATTCATGTTCCGAAGAAGTCCATTGTAGATGATGTTTTTATTCACGTTACTTCAATGAGCAACAATTTGAGTGAAAATGCGCAGCCTCGACGCGTCACATACGTAGGTGAGACATTTCAGTTAGACACAGCAACAAACAATACAATGAATTTCTTAAGACGTATAGTATAATATGGATATAACTAAAATAATTGTAACATTTTGAAGCTGTACTTTTGAAGATAACATCTTATTTAAAATGGATGTTCACCAGTAGCCAGTATCAACTTTGGTTTTACCAAGTACTGCTATGAAGTAATAAAATTAATTTGGTTTGTTCTGAATTTCGCTCAAACCTACTTGAGTGCTATCTGCGCTAGCTGTCCCTAATTTAGCAGTGTAAGATAGGAGAGAAAGCAGCTAGTCACCACCACCCACCGCTATCTCTTGATCTACTATTTTACCAACAAATAGTGGGATTGACCGTCACATTATAATGCCCCCACGGCTGAAAGGGCGAACATGTTTGGTGTAAAATTAACTTGGAGGATTTGAACATCTACATAATGATGCTAATGAGTGTCCAACTAAGAATAAAATAGCTTGAGATGTAAAATATATGTTTTATTGAAAGTTTCGAATAAAAATTTTAAAATTAAAAATAACCGGAAGGAGAAAAAATCCCATAATTCTTAGTCTCAGTTTAACATAGAGAAATGAATCATTGATAAAGATAATTTGCACTAACACCAAGGCAGATTTAGCGGTGAATTTCATTTGCTTACAATAATTTCCGTTTGCTATATTAACTTTTGAAGAAAATGTGTTTCTTGGAAGATAGATTGAGAGTATTAGATCCAAGCCTCTAAAAATCAAAATATGATGAAAGTGATTGAAAAAACACGTTTTTTTTAGATATTACATAAGTCTGTGATGCTTATTTTTAAGATAGATTCATAAAGCTAAATATTAGACTACAAAAGTATGCTTCATATTGCAATAACTAACTTTTTATTTGAAGAAAGTTGTGCATGTTGAGAAGACGTACCCATTGACCTTTGTAGGATTTAACAGTACAAGTGATATACGTAACACAGTGTAATTGATTAGCCTACTTCACACTTCATGCTTCTAACTATTCGAAGCAAAAACATTTACACGATTAGACTATTTAAATAAACTCCACCCACTCTAGAAGAAGCTCGGCAGAGATCTTGAGGGATCGTAACAATAAAATTCAGGGTTTAAATCCCTGCCATAGATTCAGTACAGATGACTTACACTTTTAAGTAAGTAAGATGTTTGTTCGTTCTTAACCACAAAGCTTACCTAATGGGCTTCATGTGCTCCGCCTACTGTCTGTATCTAATCCGAATTTTAGTGTTAAAAACCCTCAAACCTTCCGCTGAGCCACAGAGGGCTGATTACAATACATACGGATACTTAAGTTTGTTGGCTTGTTTTTTTTTAAACCTGTTACCTCTTTAGAAAGTGAGACCGCCGGGCATGGCCTAGTGACGTTTTGGGTCGGGTTATAAAACTGACGATACATAATTCTCACACCGATACAGCATAAACTCGATCCGTACATGGTGGAAGAACGTATTTCCCTGTGAGAATGACCGTAAAATCATATTATTCGGTCAGGCGATATTGACTCGCTGTCTTCCAGCTTAAACTTAGGAACGACTGAGCTCACATAGTACAGTTATAACTGAAAAATTGAATTTTCGAAAGTTCTTAAATGTTAGTTCGTATAAATCACTATGACCTAACTTCATTGGTTAGCTTCGTTCTTTGTAGACGCCCTGGTTTAATCACTTTAACCAAATTTACATTTATTTAGTTTTCGTATTTTAGAAATATAAGAAGTTGCTTTGAGGGGTAACAACTCTCTCCTTTCTTTTTTCACAAACAAACATATGGAAAAGATTGTTTGTTCTGAATTTCGCGCGAAGCTACATGAAAGCTATCTGCGCTAGCCGTCTCGAATTTAGCAGTGTAAGGGAAAGCAGCAAATTATCACCATCTATTGCTAACTCATGGGCTACTCTTTTACCAACGAATAGTGGGATTGATTGTTCCATTATAACACCCCCACGGCTGAAAGAGCAAGCATGTTTGGTGTGACGGGGATTCGAACTCGCGACCCTCAGATTACGAGTCGAGTGCCTTAAACACCTGGCCATGCTGAGCTAAGTATAAAGTAATATAGTACTAAACAATCAACTTAAGAAATACGTGTAAATGCACTGATCTATTTTATAACTTCGCTTTTTGAACTATCTGAAGTATACCAAGCCAACTTTGTCCACTAATAAATAGGTGTATTTCGGGTAACATATTATTTGGAGGGGGGCATAAAAGAGAGAAAAATCACATAGAATTATTATGGGGTTTGTTACAAAACTTACAATGTATTTTGTCCATCTCTTATATTTCTAAAGTATGTACATATAAATATGAATAGAGAAAGTATATCTATCTTTAAACGTTTTCGAAAACACACTTTATTTTTTTCAAGGAACACTCCTAAACAAATGTAGTGCGTGTGTGTGTGCGTATCATTTTGTGTACTACATTTCAAACCCCGCTGTTGCGTTTTCTGCTCCTGCTATAAATGTACAGAAATCCTTTTTGTTTTCCTAATGTTCTTTATGACACAATAATTTGTGGTATGAATATTGCATCATCTTATGGTTAATAAACTTGGTAAGAAGCCAGCATGAGGCTTAACACGCGGTTTGTGCCACGTTTCTACTGCAAAGAGCGAAATAATAGAGTGATTTGAAAGATTCTGTAGAAAACTGCTGATAAAGATACGAGAACCCAATAAAAGAAGACCATGTATCAAAGGCCTTCTCCAGATCCCAAACAGTCATATCTCTAATTGCCCACTATTGTGCTAGTTCTAAATAGAACTAAACTAGTCTTAAATACACCTTCGTTACTCAACTGCTATGAGTCGTAAGAGTATGTTTGGGTTAGACGTCAGACATACAGCTTCAAAAACAGAAGTAATATTCACAACGGGAAGTTGTATAGAAAATAAATAATTGTTTTTATTTCTTTAAACGTAATATTGGTATCTTTTTGTGGTTTGGTCAATACTGTCTAAGTTAACAAATATCAAAACTAAAACCAAGGTTGATGAGTTCGCAAGCCTGAAGCAACTTAGACATATATTCTTAGATAATTAAAAATAGTTTGTTTGTTTTGGGATTTCGCGCAAAGCTACATGAGGACTATTTACGCTAGCCGTCCCTAGTTTAGTAGCTTAAGACCAGAGGGAAGGGAGAAAGTCATCATCATCCACTGCCAGGCTACTCTTTTACGAACAAATAGTAGAATTGATCCTTACATCATTACGCCCACACAGCTGAAATAGACGAGCGTATTTGGTGCGATGGGGATTCGAACCCGCGTCCCTCAGATTATGATTTGAGTGCTTTAACCACGTGGCCAGAAGTATTTGTAACAGAGGAGAACTACACAGCTCATACACTGATGAACAGAAGCACTAAATGTTTGTAAACTTCACAAATATGATAGAAGTTGCCCACTTTTATTGCACTCAGAACTGTCTAAGTTTAATTTATAAGTTACAGCAGATTTAATGCCTAAAGTACTGAAAAATAAAATAAAAATATTCAAAACTGCACTAAAAATAAGCTTGACACACACTCTTGAACTCTGTTATCTAATCGATAAATTGTGGATTTACCTCATTTCTCTTGAACACTGGTAAACAGTTAAGGAATTTTTAAAACTACGGCAGAAAATATACGTTTGTGATCATCGAATGTTATTTTTTAAACATTTAATTAGTAAAATAATAAAATATAACTTTATAAAATATATATAAATATTCTCAGTCTATAGTTATTTGGTCTCATTAATTTTTTTCTTTAAATCACCGATATTTTTAAGTTACTAGCCCTAACAATTAAATAGCTTTAGAAACGCCCTCTGTCTGCTAAAATATTTAATTCTATTTACCCTAGTACTATATGAATTAGTGTTTCATATTTTTCTATAGTAAGCCTTTGTGTATCCTTAACACAACACTTATGTTATTGGTGTCCTTTGTGTCTTGTTGTGAAGTTTTTTTTACATTTTGCATGAAAATGCTCGCATAACGACAGTTTTATAACCCCCTTCCACGCTATTACGGAAATCTAGTGGACGTTCGTAGAACTAACTTAAAATACATTTTAAATCCTGATGTATTGTATACTGAATAGATACTTAGTTGTCATTTTGCAACTTAAAAGCTACTGTAACCTTTTAAAATAAAAGCCTAACTATCTAATTAATATTCTATTGTTCCACTCCTTGTTCTGTAACATTAGCCAACAGTGATAATTTTTAAATACATAAAATATCCTTGAAGAACTAAAAAGCTTACATTTTGTAACTTACCAAAAGAGAGTCGAACACGTCATGTGAGCTGCGCCAGTTTCAAAGATGTGGCAGGGCTTTGGTGAGCTCAACCAATGCGAAGTTTTTCTCTCTTTAAACGGGTTAAAACAGCATACGTTTATCAAAAGAAAACATTCTTGCTTGTTTTTTGTTTGGTTTTTTGATCAAAACGGAACTTCAAAAGATTGGAAAAAAAAATTGGTTCATTAAGTTTCATAAAAATGATCCGCGGTTTCTGTTCAATCACATGAACATTAACATTAATTTTTATGTGTTCACGTTCAAAACCAGCATAATGCAAGTCGTAAAGTAAACCATGATAAAGAAAGAGGTATAGAATGTATTTTTTGTAGGTGTCGCTTTATGGCATGTTTTTCGTTATTTGACTATTACCTGTTTTGCTTCGTATACTTGCGTTAATCAATAAAAATAGATTACGTCATCATTTATTCCAAACATATAACATACAAAAAGAAAGTAATATATTATATATGTGACCTTGAAGATAGAAACACATACATTTGATCAGAATCTTTAACTATTGTATTTTTTGTGTGTGCTTTTGTTTCGCGGCAAATTCCCCGATGGACACAACAGATAGCCAGATGTAGCTTTGCAGTAAACCAAACACCATACATTTCGTTTATGTATCTGATTTAGCTTCTTTAGCTATTATTGTGGTTTTCTATGCGTTTATTTCTGGATAAACACAGCTTTAGCGTTACTAAAATAATTTTATTACACATTCTTTTTTCGATGTTTTGTTCATCATCTCTGAATTTGTGCGTTTATTTGTGTGTTTAATTTGAAAACTAAAGTATCTCCATTCTAAGTTACGTATTATGTGAATCCACAATTAAGACTAACTTTTATGTATGTGAAGTTTCTTGAGAGATTTAAGAGTCGAATAAAAGTTAATTATGACCACACATAAAAAGAAACATTCGTCGGGTAATTACACAAGGTATAGATTCATTAAACAATAATTCACTTTTTTTTTTCTCAACAGGATTTATTACCCTCGCAGAAGAAGGGGGAAGGGCGAGAAATACTGCAGTCGGGTCCGTGTGTGTGGGTATGTATCTGTAAGTATCTCTGAAAACTGATAGACCGATGTGCACGAATCTTTTACATAATGGGAAGGGAAGTCAGTATAAGACATTCCTCCGTAACTTTGGTCCGAATACAGATTTTGGGAAGTCAATATAAGACATTCCTCCTTAACTTTGGTCCGAATACGGATTTTTGGAAGTCAGTATAAGACATTCCTCTTTAACTTTGGTCCAAATACGGATTTTGGATCACTTTAAATCATTTTCTATGGAGAGCAAGTAGGGCACTTTCACAGTTCTGGGCTAATAACTTTGTAAAGAGTGATCAAATTTGTACCACACTTCATACCACACTTCATGGGCACATTAAGGTTGAAACTCCTCACTACACTACAAAAAAATGATCCGCATCGTTGGTCATTTCGGATCTGAGAAATGTTTTTCTGAGTTTTCGAATGTTAAATTTGAAGAAAACGAGCGACAGGGGGGGTATACAATTTCTCCCATTCTTCATGTTTCTTACATACTTATGTTTATATAAAGAATGACTCAGCCTCCATTATCCGAGGTTGTGAGCACACGTTCTAATTCCTTGTTTTCATTTTTTTTATTTACAAAATATCTTTGCAAAGTTCAAATTAATAAATTATAACTGTATTGAGATTTATCAGAATGTTATCATTGATCATTGTTTAATGTTTTGTTGTCCTTTATCAGGATCTTATCCTTTGATCACTGAGTAATTTTTCCTTCAAAGGTTTCCCTATGGTCTATTCATAGAGTCTTACAACTATAAAACAATGTTTCACAGTATCATCTAATATTTAAATACCATACAATGTTCTACAGCATCGTTTGATCTTTAGATACCATACAATGTTTCATAGTATTATCTAATATTTAGATACCATACAATGTTTCTCAGTATTATCTAATCTTTAGATACCATACAATATTTCTCAGTATTATCTAATCTTCAGATACCATACAATATTTCTCAGTATTATCTGATATTTAGGTACCACACAATGATTCTCAGTATTATCTAATCTTTAGGTACCATACAATGCTCCACAGTTATCTAATCTTTAGATATCATACAATGTTCCACAGTGTCACTTGATTTACTAAGAATCTAAATAATACATACTGCTCAATAAAACCATTTTATTTCGACGTAGTATATAGTGTTAAAAAGTGTTATCACGGTTTCTGGTTCTATATTGACATTATATTTCTAGGTAACACACACAGTATCAGATATTCTTTCTGATGTCTTGTAATGTCCAACACTATCATCTAGATTCTTATCATATCGTATGTTCCAGATCCTAGATAACATATGTAGTGTTTTATAGTGTATTTCGGTTTCTTTATGATATATAGGGTTCTTCAGTGTCATGTGAGACTTTTTATAGATAACATTATAATACAGTGTTACTTGGTTTCTAGCTAACACATGCTGTTCTACTGTAGGCATTTCGAATATTATGTTTTATCGATTTCACAGAAGTTTTAAACTGGGTATGCCAGGTTTCAACGCAAAACACGTGGCATGTATTATAGAACCGAACTATTCTTCGATAACGAAATAGCTGCTTGGTCTAGAGACTACGACACACTTCTTGAAAAACACACAGACATTTCGTAATATCCTTGTGCAATGTATTTTGACTGTAAACTAACAAAAAATTTTGTAAGTCCTTGAAGACTCAAGGCTCATAATTTTGTTTTTTGTTCATGTTCTGCTTTGAATTACGTATAACATGTTTATGAAAAAACTACATAGTGACTTAAAGTAGCGGCGTAATCGATCTGTTATCTGGTTTTCAAAATAACATTTTAACGTAATATGTGATTTAAAGTATATGTACATATGTTATTGCTAACCTGACAGCTTTTCCCGTAGGAAAATTGCTCCAAGCAGCCATATATGTATATTATATTCATATAACTGACAAAAATAAAAATAACAACATATTTATTGTATTTTATAGAAGAATGAGTTGTTCAAAGCTGTTTAAGCAGGAGAAAATAACAAACGTTTCATGTTAAATTTTGACCAATGTTTGTGAACAAAATGCATTGAGTTAACTCTACATAATTCTGTAAGATTAATTATGGACTGCATAGTTTTGTGAAGTTGAAAGAAAATCTTTATTTTCCCTGTAGGAACCATCTGTTCCGTGGACTTATCTCCTTGTACCACTTTCTGTGGTAGCTGTCTGCATGTTTATGTTAGACTACTATGTAGCAGTAGTAGCAGCAATTCAACTTGAAGGATCTCAACAAGCTAAACTGGGTTCTCTGACAGTGTTTGTAGCAGTGTTGGTTTTTAGTTGGGTGTGGAGACATTCTACTGTGGCTTCACTACAGGAAATTTGTTTATTGTAGTAAAATAAAATCGTTGAATTATGCAAAGTTATATAACGTAAGTGCACTACAAACTTTGTAAAAATTAATAACTTAAACCTTATATACTATCAAATATCGATTATTAGTTACTATGTTATACTAGTTGGTATAACACAGACAAAAATTCTTTAATCAAAATTTTAATATAAATCACTAGAATGTCGTGACATGCGCAGTAAACGACCTTTTATTTTTTTGACTATTTAGGTAAGGACACGTCTTGAACTGAGGACAAAAAAGAAAACCTTATGTTTTACCAACATTTAATTTATTGCTACAAGAGTTTCGTCAGTAAATGAACGACCATCGTCTTTACCGGCGACTCTGTGGTAGTAACGAAATAAATACAACTGTTTTGTTTTCTTCAATTCCGCAATTAACGGTTACTTTAGTATTAATTACGCGAATGAGTTTAGTCACTTTGAGCACATATAATATTATATCGATTCAGTAATCATGCACATCTGAGTTAACCACCAAGAAAAGTTTGGTGTGTTATACGCATTTAATAAGAGAATGGTGTATATAAAATAGTTCATTAATTAACTTTATATAGCAGTAACCTACAGACATTAGCATTCTTTGCCAATAATGCTATTTACATAATAAAATTTTTCTGATATTTTGTTTCTAAATGTTAGCAATTCACAGATGAGCTTTTGATTTCATGCTGATAACTTAATAGACGAAGTTCATTGCTATTTTAAAGCTATGGTTGCGGTTCGTGTGTGTGTGTCTGTGTCTACGCATTTCTTTTTTCTGTGGTTATCTAACAAACTTGTTCCTCATTGTAGAAGGCCTGGCATGGCCAGGAGGTGAAGGTACTCGACTCCTAATCCGAAGGTTGCGGGTTCGATCCCCGTTACACCAAACATGCTCGCCCTTTCAGCCTTGGGGGCATTATAAAGTGCGGTCAATCCCAATATTCGTTGGTAAAAGAGTAGTCCAAGAGCTGACGGTGGGTGGTGATGACTACTGCCTTCTCTCTAGTCTTACAGTGCTAAATTAGGAACAGCTAGCGCAAATAGCCTTCGTGTAGCTTTGCGCGAAATTAAAATATAAACAAATCTTATTGTAAATTTAAATGTATTACAACTTTCTTTGCGAAACCTCTCTCAGGTTCCTAAAACCTACTTCAATCAGGAAATAACTTTTCTAACTTTGTAATTTCCTTTGGTTACAATTTGTATCAAAATACTTTCATTTGTATTTATGGCAAAGCTACCGATATTGTCTGCTGTCATTCACAGTTTTTAACTAGTGACCAAAGAGAAGGCAACCAATCAGCAGTACGTCCACCGCCCACAGGATTAATTGTTTCTCTTATAGTGCACCCATACCTTAAAGTGCTATAAATATTTTAGGGTATCACACGTATTCGAACCTGCTTCGCTAACTCTGAAATTGTAACCTCTACCGCAGAGACAACTCGCGGCAATAACAAACCTTTTTAAATTTTAATTCCATCCAACTATTTCGGCTTGCTGAGAAAAGCTTAGTGAGAGATAAACAGAACATATTTGAAAGCAGCGATAACAAAGGAGTCACAGTTTTTAATACTCCATTTTAAATAACCTGATATATGCTCTGAGCAGGATTTCATACTCCATTTTTAAATAACCTGATATATGCTCTGAGCAGGATTTAATACTCCATTTTAAATAACCTGATATATGCTGTGAGCAGGATTTAATACTCTATTTTTAAATAACCTGATATTGGCTTTGAGAAGAATTTAATACTCCATTTTTAAATAACCTGATATAGGCTTTGAGCAGGAATGTATTAATTTGCCTGTATCACAGCAACATTTCGTTTGTTGTAGGCTTTTAAACTACCAAAGGATGTATTTTAAATATTAGTTTTCATTAGACTTGTACAAATGTTAGTTTTACTTATTTATTTATTGTTTATTTTTTACAGTGTGTATAGGAGTAATTAGTTTTTTGAACTTTGGCTAAATCTGAGACGTTTCACATAACTCTGGCAAGGTAGGATATGAGACATTTCACTTACATATGTATATAACTCTGGCAAGGTAGGATATGAGACGTTTCACTTACATATGTATATAACTCTGGCAAGGTATGATATGAGACGTTTCACTTACATATGTATATAACTCTGGCAAGGTAAGATATGAGACGTTTCACTTACATATGCATATAACTCTGGCAAGGTAGGATATGAGACGTTTCACTTGCATATGTATATAACTCTGGCGAGGTAGGATATGAGACGTTTGAATTATACATGTATATATATATATATAATTCTGGCAAGGTAAGATATGAGACGTTTGAATTATACATGTATATATATATATATATAACTCTGGCGAGGTAGGATATGAGACGTTTGAATTAGACATATATATATATATATATAACTCTGGCAATGTAGGATATGAGACGTTTGAATTAGACATGTATATATATATATATATAACTCTGGCAAGGTAGGATATGAGACGTTTGAATTATACATGTATATATATATATATATAATTCTGGCAAGGTAAGATATGAGACGTTTGAATTATACATGTATATATATATATATAGCTCTGGCGAGGTAGGATATGAGACGTTTGAATTAGACATATATATATATATATAACTCTGGCAATGTAGAATATGAGACGTTTGAATTATACATGTATATATATATATATAATTCTGGCAAGGTAGGATATGAGACGTTTGAATTATACATGTATATATATATATATATAATTCTGGCAAGGTAGGATATGAGACGTTTGAATTATACATGTATATATATATATATATAACTGGCAATGTAGGATATGAGACGTTTGAATTATGCATGTATATATATATATAATTCTGGCAAGGTAGGATATGAGACGTTTGAATTAGACATGTATATATATATATATATATATAACTCTGGCGAGGTAGGATGTGAGACATTTGAATTAGACGTGTATATATATATATAACTCTGGCCATGTTTTGGTTTGGTTTGCATGGACGAATTTTAACGCAAGTAATTTCTTTGACAAAACTCTACTAGCCTGAAGGTGAACATGTGGATCTACTTTGAGGTAAGCATCGATTCAAACAATTACTTAAACACTCTGAAATTATTATACGTTTTACTAAAAAAAAAATCACAGCGTAGGTGGCTGACAAGGCGTGATAGCCATGATGGCCTTAGGCTTTGTAGAATTCCTTCTTCTTTTACTATTCGGGCATCGGCCTTCATAATAACTTTTTTTAAAGGCCAGCATCTGAAAATAATAAAAATATTATGTTCCCATAATTTTGATATATTTGTGGCATGTGCTATAGAGGTGTTTGAAAATAAATAATACCGCCTCTTTTTATGAGAATTTTTGGATTTTAAGTGGTTGATGAGGTGAACATTTTGAAATCGTGAGGTCGCACGAAAATCCTTGAATATTTGTTGTTCTGTGTAATGATACATTGTACTCTGTGGACAATACAAGAAGAACAGACGTAAGTGTAGAATAATCATAATTTGTTTACAGTTATCATTAGGACAGGAAACGTTTTCGTAAATAAAAATATTGGTTAAATGTACATAAAATCTCACATTTTAAAGAAATTATTTTAAAATAATGTATTATTTACTCATATAAGCCTTTTTATAAAATACATTTATAAAACCTGAAAGGAGAGTAGATGTTTTAGCCTTATTATTTTACTTCACTGTTGGTAAGCAGTTTAGCCGAAAATTTAGAGAACGAATCGCACATGCCCTGCGAGAAAATAGAAGGTACAGAATCGTGTTCATTATGGTTTGTGACAGCGCTGACTACAGCCCGCCGCGTAAAACTAGGAGTACGGATGTCCCGCTGAGCTACACTGGGAAAATGCCCGAGGCTGTCGCTAGTTTCTCGGACGGTAAGTGACCCGCTCACTCGGCGTAAAGCAGCTGAATGTGACGCCGGTCGGGCTCGCTCTTGTTGGGAAATTTCGTAGAGTGGATGTCATATTTTATCTCCATGATGGCACCGCAGGGCTGAGCGTGAAAGCCGGTGAAACACGCTTTGCCTAGTCGGACAGCAGGTGTAACTCTGGCAGTCTGCCAAGTTGTCTGTCCACACACACGAAACGTCATTTATTGAAGCCGGAACCTTTTAATACGGAACGAAAAAACGAAAGAAAAAAACCCTTACACAAACTCAGCGCGAGTTGTTTCTAACTTTGATTAGTTTTATTTTTGAAAAGCTTCTTGAACTGATTAATAACTAGAATTATAACGAAATTTGAAAGCGAGTAAGAATGAAGGAGATTAGTGTTTAAGAATTGCATTCGTTTTGATATATAACAATATTAAAGCTAAGTGTTTGATGACAGCGAAATATAAAATTGAAATTAGCTAATATTTACTCTCTCATTATGAAATACGCCTGATTTTTATATTAAAAAACATACACTTTCATACGTTTGTCACTTTGCAAGCGGAGTGAAACTGCAGTTATTCGTTTTAAAAGAGAGAAATACTACAGTTAATTGTTTTAATAATATTTATTATCCCTACTTGGATAGAGTTAACAGTGTGTTAAAAACAGTTTTTGTTGCTCTAACTTTGTTATTAATGCCTATTGTGGGGTTAAGTTTTCTTCTATACTGTTCTTTGAAGGATACCAAAAACTATATATCAAAAGCATTTATAGTTGCAATAATGATATATATATATATGTATACTAATTGTCAGCAAACTGGAGCTTTTTTAAGTACAGCATTTTCTCTAATATCTTCACGGATGCTTGCACAATAAACTCCTAGGTGTCTCTGAAACTGAAATTGTTTATAAACTACCGTTTTAATGTATGCCATCGACCACAAACAGTTTAGTTGCATATCTGGAACAGATACTGAAAGTGTAGCACAATAAAAAATGTTTGATCGCTTCGTATGCTTGTACAAAGCTAGCTGTCCGTCATTTTGATATGGTGGGTTACAGTGAAGACAGCTAATCAAAAGAACCCATCGCTAACGCTGGGGCTTCTCCAATCGAATAATGAGATTTAACCGTCACTATTGTGAGGCACCACAGCCCCAAATTGCGGAGTTTTTTGTTTTTTTTTTGTGGTGGGGGGAGAAAGAATGACCTCAGTAAAAATAAAAAGACGCTTATGGTTATGTAATATACATGTTGGACTGTTTGTCTCCAGAATAGAACTTCGGTCATAACCGTGTTTGGTATTAAATCCAAATGTATTGTTTGGCAACAAGAAAAAACAACACCTTAATAATTGTTAAGAAAACAAGTTTTATTTTATATCCTGTAATCCTGTATTAAATTTATCCTGGACAGACCTTAAGTACTTAGTGTTTAACTTGGTATTCAGTGGCATTGTTTGTCTCACTGGAAATTTAACCTTGTACGTAAAACTTTTACTTAGAATTCACTAACACTACAGTTATGTCCACTGAGAAAAAATCTTAAGAACGTTTTTACTCTTGTTTGTTTGTTGTTGTTGTCTTTTCTTTTTGGCCATTTAGTTAAATATGTTGAATGATTGTGTAAAATAATTGCTCAAAACCTACATTTTGTTTCCTCAAATCATTATTATGTGATGGTATATATGTATGAAAATGGCACATTTTGGTTGGCCTTTCAGGCAGAGTAAGTAACACTTATAATAGATTGGCGAAAACATCACAGGGACATTTATAATAGATCGAAGTAAACATCACAGGGACATTTATAGTAGATCGTAGTAAACATCACAGGGACATTTATAGTAGATCGGAGTGAACATCACATATTTAGAACAGATTCGAATAAACAGCTGAGAGACATTTACACACAAGAGAATGCCATTTCAAGGAGGCAAATTCTACACAAAATCGTTAAATACACAGCTGGTATATACAATCATTTACCAGTATATCACACAACCACCGTCACAGATAACTTTACTTCGTTTTGTTTGTACGTTTTGTGCATAAAAGAAGAAGAGTAAACTTCCTTACAAAAATTACATCAGTGATAATCTACCTGAATTATTTTCGTTTAAATTGAAAAACATCTTAACAAATGAATTTTGATGAAGTCACGAGATGTTTTATCATGATGTAGTTTTAGAACATCGATAAAGTTGCTGAATAAACCAGTCTATTTCTCCTTTAAGTAAATTATCTCTTTCAAACCTGATCAGTTTCATTATGTATTTTCTGCTTAGATGTAGCAATCTAGTGACGTGTTTGATAGAGTTCTTGTTATCCTTCTTTTAACGTATATAATCATCGTGTGTTTAATCACAACTTTAAATGGCAAATATTTGAAATGGAATATGGATGAAAAAATAAATTTATTTAATTCAGTTTAATGCTTCCATTTTTTTGTTCATAGACGAGAAAGGTTGATTATTTCGATATTAGTTTTGGTTTAATGGTGGCCACTGAGTGTCTGGAAGACATACGAAAACATCCTTTCATCAGAAAAGTTGTATACGAATTGTATAAAAAACCAATTGCCACGCCCAATTTCTCGTTAAGAGTTTGTATTTATTCAGTTTGTATTTATTCAGAATTCCCCATATTTTTATTAATTTTTCGTAAAATCTTCTAATCCTGTAAACCGTCGAACGGAAAACTGATCGCGTTTGTAAATATCTGGAAAAGAACTATATTACTATAGGTTAATTCATAAAATATGGTTTATAATGTTACATATTTCAAGTCTAGTCCCCAAAAATGAGCTAATCTTGAAGACGGAATTAGTTTAATAAAAGTTTGCTAAGATACATTTGATCTTTATAAAAAAAAAAACAAGCAGAACCCCACAGGAAGTAACAGAGTAAACGTTCTAAAACAATGTTTTACAACAGCTGACAAATAATCGGTTTATACTATGCTTAACGGGAGTTTTTAATTTAGTTTAAGAAACATTTCTTTGAAAATTTTCTGTTATTTTATTACAGTACGCTTACCTCCACCTATATTCGGACTGGCAATACAAAATAGTCCACTCTGTCCAATATACTTGGTCCACCAGCTTTTTGGATGAACACAAACAAACTTTGCTGCTTCTAACATTCTCTTTATCTACCACGTCTGAAACACTGGCACGGAGCTGGCTCGTGGTCGGTGTTATTGATGAACTAACTTGTCGGTAGGTAAGAAATCCTGACAGAATCTAGAGCCTTTATTTCTAACCTTGGCTAATTTTCAGCAATTTTCTAAATAATTGAGAATTATTGGCATGCGCTGGGGAGTGTGTCGGCTCAGTAACGATCCTTAAATGTGCCTGTCATTGAAGAGACTGGTTCTGATTGGCGAGAGCACCGTTTGAGTTGTCACAAGAAGCAAACTGGAGCTATGGCATTCCATAGGAAGATTTATGTTACCTCTTACACTTCGAACATAAAACTTCCAGGTTTCTTACCAGATAAGACCCTTAATAAACTTTTCATCTTTTGAACACACATCCCGGAGCATTCAAGTTACACGAGGTAGTTTCTCCTGTTTGAAGTGTTTCTTCTATAGAAAGCCGCGCAAAAAGTCATGTAGTTTAAATTTGGTTATTTTGGGGAATACGAATTCTAAAATTAAAAACAAACAGCTAAAATTAGATAGAAAAATATATCACAAGAAGCATGTTTGTACTTATTCTAAGCTCATGGTTATGTTTGTGACATCAACAGTTGGATACATTTAATTGTCGTGTAGAATCGTACTGAATATCGAATAATGTCACGTTAACAGTGGCGAAACGTCGTTATTAAGTTATATCTTTTTTTGTCCTACTTTAGCTAATTTTGAATTTAATTTTTTTCAATTATATATACAAAAACTTCAAAATTTGAAAGTTTTGTAGAGTGTAGGATGCATCCAACAATTATACAATAAAAACAATGTTTTGTAGCTATAATTCAATTGTTACATATACAAAAACTTCAATATACATGTTCATGAAGCTGTTTGTTTCACTTATTTTCTTGGTTTCAGCTTTTTACACGTTATTTTTACTATTTCTAAGACTCATTCAATAAGAGATAAATACAGTTGAAGTTGTTGTTGTTTTGAATTAAGCACAAAGCTCCACAATGGGCGATCCGTGCCCTGCCCACCACGGGTATCGAAACCCGTATTTTAGCGTTGTAAGTCCGCAGACATACTGCTGAGCCACTGGGGGGCTACAGTCGAAGTAAATGAAGGCATTTTGTTTTTAAAGTTCAGAATACTGGTTTATCCAATCTACTATTGTGAAATTGTTAAAACACGTAATAGGAACAGCCGAAGTAATAAATAATAAAAATGAATAATAACAATGAAAAAGACACAATCATATTGTTGTTTTCAACATGAATGACAAATGAAAGACCTGAGGACTGATCATGAGAGAGAACAATCAGTTATTGGTTTTTATCACTAGAAAGTTCTTTTTTTTTAGAAATTTTATTTAATATTATTTCCTAATAAAATACATTTAAAATATCTGTAAATAATCAATAAAACGTATCATGTTTGCTAAGGAAAACTCTCTTAATTACTCTGTTATTATTATTATTATCAATTACTCTATTATTAATATTATTATCAGTTACTTTATTATTATTATCAGTTACTCTATTATTATTGTTATTATCAGTTACTCTATTATTATTATTTGCAATATCAGTCACATGAAAAAGTCTGTGTTTTATTGTTTACTGTGAAATTGGCTGCACTTTAAAATTAAAACCTTAAGCCTAATTCTTCTGGTGTTTTACGAAATAGAAAATAGTTACGCACAATGTTTTCTGCACTTACTTTTCTTGGCGTTACTAAGAAGGAAGCCTTAAAAAGTTTCCCATGACAGCTGTCATTTGTAATAAAGCTAGCTTCCCTCTTTTGTTCTGTGTGTTTTTACACACTCTGTTCAGTTGTTTTTTCTGATTTGTTTGTTATACACAAATAGAATTAACGAAAACATTTTAAATATGTCCCTATAAATTTGTGTTATCTCCTGGAAACTAAATTTTTACTACATTTCTTACATGTGTTAGATAGGTACCATAGATTCTAGATAAAAGAAAAGTACAACCGAAAAGCTAGTTAATTTAAAACATGAAGTATCATTCATTGCTCTCGTATTGCTAATGGTATGATATTTTAAAACTGAAAGACATCTATGTAACGCATTTGCTAAACTGCCGGTTTCAGAGACCGTAGGTTTTGGACAAAGTCATACTTAATTTTGAGCTGCTGGTCAAAAAAAGGACAACTAGTAATATCAGTGCACAAGTCATCTTTGAGGATACTCTAAACCGAATAACGAGATTCAGTGTCACAGCTTTAACGTTTTAAGTGGTTCAGCAACATTTCGTGACTCGATTCTTGGATCTTCCAATTCGTATCCAGCACATTAAATACTTGAGAAACGTAAAAAAACACACACTAATAAACACATTAATAGATACATTTCTTTTTCGTCCTTATGTTATATTTAATCGATCAATTTATTGGTCGAATCGTACGCTATGTGACACAGTTCGTCATTATGGAGCACGTTTATATCTATATTGTAGGAAGAGTTTCTGTTGTTGTTTATATCTACATTGTAGGAAGAGTTTCTGTTGTTGTTTATATCTACATTGTAGGAATAGTTTCTGTTGTTGTTTATATCTACATTGTAGGAATAGTTTCTGTTGTTGTTTATATCTACATTGTAGGAATAGTTTCTGTTGTTGTTTATATCTACATTGTAGGAAGAGTTTCTGTTGTTGTTTATATCTACATTGTAGGAATAGTTTCTGTTGTTGTTTATATCTACATTGTAGGAAGAGTTTCTGTTGTTGTTTATATCTACATTGTAGGAATAGTTTTTGTTGTTGTTTTAACTTCTTAACCAAAGATAGTTAGCTTGACTTTCATAAAATAAACATTAAAAGTAAAAAAAGTTTCCCCTGTAAATGTAAACCATGTCATGTGAGTGTTATACAAAAAGAGACAGTTTTAATGTAGAATTTTATATTAATTGACACTATGAGTCTGTTCGTCGTAGAACGTACACAAACACGAGTGTTTTATAGCTTCTAATTCTCAAAATATGAGTCGTTCATAGCTGAACTTTATACAGGTTTAAACACCGTTTGAGTCTGCATTCTGTTATACAAGATTTTGATAGTTCAGCTTCACTGCTGTGCTAATGTACTATACAGAAAATCCGAACTCTCAGTTCGTCAGGCAGGTATCATTTCAGATGGCCCTGTTTATAAACCTAACGTTTCAGATCGTTCAAACATTCAACTGAGCCAGAAACAAACTGCTTAGGTGTAAAATAAGGAAATAAACTTATTACAGAGCATGCGCTTTTTCACAAAATTATTTTCACAAGGTAATATCGTTGTTATATTCCTTACATAAACACACAAAACAATGAAAAGATAAGTAGGATTTGTAGTTTTGAACATATAACAAAGTAAAAATCACTGTGGTAAATTATCTCAACCTCCCATTCAGTTCATTGTTATGGAGATATGGCGCTATATTAAAAAATGTTTGTGTAAATAAAGAAGAATATGTAACAATATGTCAAGTACAGTGAATCTGCCATATCCAGTGTCGAAGGCCATTTGTTCATCACCAGGGCACGATATGATCATTAAGGTGAACTGAACTGTCATGATTGGTCATACAGCCTGTTATATATGTCGTAGTCTTTCACAATCTTTTCTCATGGATACTTCGAAGCGAAACACCTTTAATATAGTTTAACCATATTCCAGGAATAATCGGAGCTCTTTAAAATTGAGTAAATGAAAGCTAGTCAAACACAATAAACTTTCTTGCATTGACAATGAGCGCCTTAAAGTGTTCGTAATAAAATATGGAACCTCCTCCAGGCCAATAATGCAAACAATGGTCCACAATTGAAGCAGGTTATCTTTTTCCATTCGTAGGGTATCTGCTTTGAAACTGGATCAGACGCTCGCTGCCACGACTGAAAAAGTATAGAGGCAGTTAGAAACAAGATTAGAATCTATGCCAGAAGCAGACTGAGAAGCATTTTGCTCAAAGCAAGACACAAAACAGCTCATCTGTAATGGCATTAAAAACACATTCAGTGAATGAGCGACACTTGAGACACATTATACATATATTTTGATATGAGTTGTGCCTCACTTTTATAACATAAGTGATACGAACAAAAGTAAAATCAGATGCATTATGTGTGGATGAGAGACACATATGATGTTGATAAAAGATGGCGGTAAGAATAAGTAATGGTGGATGTACCGACCCTTAGATCCATCATAAAAGCGTTATTAACACCTTACGTTATAGGGGTCACAGTCTAAAGCTCTTTGTGCTATCAAGTGCTAATGCTTCATTCTTATGAATAATAAAGGCCACTTTCATTATGCTAAACTAGTCATCACTCGTTGTTTACAATCATCATAGTCCTGATGGAAGTAAAAATCTTATAAAGTTTAAATAATCAAATCTTTCTTTAATAAATTTTCATTCACAAATGTGAACTTAATAACATGGAAATTATCAGATATCTTATTTTCTTTGAGAATGAAACCAAGGGGTAGCTTCCAGGTTTTATAACAGTGTCCTTGCTTTATCATAACTGAAGTGTCCTATACTTCAATTATGGTTTGCTTGTTTCTATAGCATACATTAATGTGGCAGTTCTGCCTCTTATATCGTGCAAAATGACCATTGAAAATGTTTGTCTGGTTATATTGTTTTACAGCCAACACCTGTTTTATGTTAACCTTCTTATACTAACACCGTTATTTTATATTAGATAATTCTAACACTCATGCTATTATTTTTCCCTAATGACATTATTATTACTATGCATTAACCTCCTTCCAATAGTGTCATACTCAGGTTTAGAGAAGTTACACTTGTGTATTCGTTTTATGTGTTTGTTAACCTCCTTGAACATTCATATTTCCCGAATATTAACCTATTCATGTACCCTAATGTTATTCTTGTTTATAAATATATTAATTCATAGTATATTTGTGTGTGTGTGTGTGTGTGTTTATATATAGTTGTAGTAATATAGAAGGTATCGTGTGATCGGACAAACATGTACGAGTTGTTATTCTGGTCTGAATAATATTTGTAAGCATCTGTTCATCCAAACACACATACATATCTGCTTTGTATAAAAGGATGTTTTTTTGGTCTAATATTTTTTCAAAACAAATAAACTTGCTGTTTAGAAAATTTATCTGTATTTGATGAGCAGTCACGACTTGTAACATGCCAGAAGTTATAGGGCGTCCAATTGTTCGACTATCCAGAAATGATATGAAAGAAATGAACAATGTCAAAACAGTAAGGCACGCCTCTCTTGAACTCTATTCAGAGTCTCGAAATGTTATCGGACTAGAGGAAACGTTGTTCCAGGAAAGTCTTCTGGTAGACACCAAAATATTACTGTGCGAGATGATGATGTTTTGGTCCGGTTAACACACCAAGATTGAAAGACGTCCTACAAC